>NW_017731476.1:2694794-2778632 GCF_001890085.2 Hipposideros armiger
AGGGTGCAGAGCAGGCATGCGGCGGGCAGCCTCCGCAAGCCCCGCCCGCGCCCCGCCCGCGCCGGGGTCCTCGGAGCGCTCGGGCTGCGCGCGGAGCGGGCTCGGGAGGGAAGTCCCGAGACAAAGGAAGCGCCGCGCCGCCACCGTCGCCTCCGCCTCGTCCGCCTCGTTTGCCGGGCTGCGACCGCCCGAGGTGAGCGCGGGTGGGGGGTGCGCAGGAGGCGGCAGCAGGGTGGGGGCCGGGCTTCTGCTGCGCGGGGCTTCTGCCGCCGTCGGGCCGGGCGGGCGCCCCTCCACCCCGCGAACCTCTGGGCCCTGACCCCCGCCCCTTGCGCGCCCTCGGACCCGCCCCGGGCCCCGAGCCCGGGAACCGTCCGCCTCCGAGCTGTTGACGGCGCGGGCTACCGCCCAACCCTGCTGTCCCGTTCTCGGCGTAGTCCCGGCCTTGCCCCTTCGGGCTCCCGTTGCCTTCCCTTGTGAAAGTGGGGGGGGTGTCCCCTCCGGCGCGGACTCGCGGTGCCGCTGGGGAGCCGAGGCGGGGTTGACAGGAGCTTCCCTCCACCGAGGGAGGTGCGTTTCCGGGGTCACGGGTCTGCACACAAACCTGTGGCGCTTTTCAGCCAGGGAGAGAAGGCCCAGCATAGAGTTGAAAGTCTTGGATTGCAAAATCGCTGGCTTGTTTGGGGGATTTGTGTTTGATATCTAAAAAAAAACAAAAACCAAAACAAGTCTGAGTTTTCTCGCGCCTCTAGAGAGCTCCTCTTGCTGTCGGTGGGACCCTGAACATCAGTGCTTCGCTGGAGAGAGAGTTGTTTATAAGATTGCTTTGTACCAATTGAATGGAGGTTGGAATTGCTAGTAGTCTCGTGAGTAGGAGGAAAGGGAATGATTAGCTGGGCTCAGGATCATGACCTGCAGTCGCTTCTAAATCGCAGTATTAACTGGTTTGGTGTGTGTACTTTGAAAGTATGCTTGGCCCCTCGGTGTGCAAAGTTGCTGTACTGTGTTTGCAAAGTTGGCGTTTTGTTTCCTTTTAAAGAGTGTAACCACGAGTGTTTCTTAGTATTAAAGAGACGTTGCCATTAGGTAAAGGACCTACCTATCCAACAGAAAAGGGAGATGGATCCTAGTTTGTCCTAATTTGTTTATGGCCTTTTGGGTGGTTTCCGGGGTGAATTCTGCCTACTGTTGCGCCTTTGTCTGGTGGGTCTCCGGTTTTGGGACCTTGTTTCAGAAACAGCATGGGGTCCTGGGAGGTTTGTCAAACAAGAACGAGGAAGTACAGCCTGGGCAGAGGGTGTCCTGAGTGCAGGTTGCTTGGGTTAGGCAAGAGAATGCCATTCCCCTGGGGGAGTTTGTGGGTGGGTGGGAAAGACCCATCCAGAGTTTTTCATGCACTATCTGTTTCGCCTTGGGCAAACCTTTGGGGTCTGAGTACCATCCCCCAGTTTACAGATGAAGAAGTTGAGGTTGGGGGAGATGAGCAGCTTGCCACATTCACGCAGCCAGTAAGTAGCTCTGAAGTCTGTGCTGTCAACCAACAGAGCTGATCTGAGAAGAGCAGGTTCAAGCACAGCCCAGTACAGGGCCCTGGAGGGAGGTGGAGGGCAGACCTCCCTCCTTCGCGTGGTGAACTCGGCCTTTGTCCTGCAGGCTGTCTCTCGTAGTTCATAGATATTTTATATTTGCATCTATAACTTTGCTGCGCTGAAGCATCTAGTAACACATAACTGCTCTTTTAGTGCCTCTCTGTTAGTTGGGGAAGACAGTTTCCATTTTAAGTGGGATTCTGAATGAGCCTTCCCAGTGTTGTAATTAAAATGTAATAAATTGGCTGCTTTCTCCTGGACCCTGGGAGGCCGGCAGGAGTGGAAGCACCGGCTTCTGCTTGGGACAGTGCAGGTGAGCACCTGTGGCTTTTTGCCCTGACGGCAGAAACAGTCTTATTGTTGCCTGGCCTGGTCCATCGGCACCCCTGGGACGGGGGTGGGCTGCAGGAGCTCCTGTGGGACTACCCCTCATTAACTTTTCACACCTGGGACAGCCCAGCTAGGCGCTAGGACAGGTCCTCCGTGGGCAGCTTTGTCCGGTGTTCAGAGCAGAGGAGGCGGGGTCCGGCACACGGCTGGCAGGCAGCACTCAGGCTCACCCTACTGAGCCCTGGCCTGGGCTCGGCGTAGCCCCTCCAGAGCACTCTGAGCCTTGTTTTGATGGCAGGTATCCATGGCTCCTCAGTTCCGGGCTGGCCTGGGGCTTCAGAAACCAGCCTAGCTCAGACTTGCTAGGGACCTTTGCCTCGCTTAACCGCTTACTGGGCTGCTTGTCTTCCGTCGCAGAACTGTGTTCATTAATTCAGCAGAAGCATCCTGCTAGTCTGTGCTGTCTGCTTTGCCCTGGTCAGAGGTGAGGGGCTTGCCCTCCGGGGGTTCTTGTCACCAAGGAAGCCAGTGGGCAGGAGTACTTTGGAGGCTAATGTGTGCTATGCCCTCAAGCCTAGGGGTGGAGAGGGCATTTCTGCTGGGGATAGGAAGGGTGTTGGGTCATTCCATTTAGAAGAGTCAGTTGAAGTGAAGGGTTTGAGAAACTTAGAAATGAAGAATTTTCAGACATCAGGGTTACCTGCCCAGCCTCCCAGCCAGTTATCACTGTCATTGCCCACTTCTGAACAGAGAGAGCCTTCAAGACAAGCTGGCTGGGTGCTCGTCTGCCCCGCCCCCTGCAGACTGCCACCCCTCTTCTGAAGCCCACCCTTCCCTGTCCTCTGGCCCACCCTGCCAGGAACTGTTTGTCTCCTGCTAGGTTGCTGCAGGCTGTGCTCTAGTGGTTGCCTGGCCACTATGTAAAAGCAAGTGCCTCCCCATCCCCATTGCTCTGCTTTGCATCTCCTGGCACCTAGCACTCCCCAGCGCATGGCTTCCTCTCATGTCCCCCACCCCCAGGGCAGCATCCCTACAGGTTTGTTGTGTTCCCCTCAATGATTTGCTTACCCCAGTCCCTGGGGTGGGGCCCATGGACAGGGAAGAAATGGGCAGACCAGAACTCTGGGGTCATGTGGTGCTGAAACCCCAAGCAGTTCTGTTGGTTCCAAGCCTGGTGTTATCTATTTTGGACTTCATCTTGAGGTTGGATCAGGTTGAAAGGTGCATTCTGGGGTCAGAGAAGTGGAGCTGGGGACCACACCTCAGTTGGCACACCTGTCACAGTTATGCTTCTTGACAGGGGGGCTTTGATTTTTTTACCCTCACTTTTCTTGAGATGCCATAAGTATATCTCTTTCTTGAAAATGCACCACATCTGGTTGGTCGGGCCGTTTATAGTGACTCAGGCAGTGTCCTGAGACCTAGGCTCCTGGCTGATATTGGAGGCAGCAGTGCTTCTCTGTGATTACAGCCCCAAACCCCTCCTTCCACAGTGCCTACTTCTTGGGGAAACAGTACATTTGACATCTGCTGTTAAATGTTGACCACACCTAACCCCTCCTGCACTGTGTGAGTCTGGGTATGGGAGCAGGGCACCCAGGTGGGGTGGTTGCTCAGGTGAAGGCTACGATTTGGGTTGCGGAAGCAGTTGGGGGTCAGCTGGCGCCTAGGCAGCAGAAGTAGTTTTTAGGGCCAGGAGCTGCAGCTGAAGGGAGAGTAGCCCCCACTCCCACCTGAGGCAGGAAGGAAGACACCTGGGTGAGCTGAGGCTCCACCCTTCGCGGGCTGGTTACTGTGGGTCTCCTTCCATCTCTAGAACAGGCTGGGCGTGGCCCTGGGCCTGGGTGGAGGTTGGCAGTGTTGTCCTCGCCAGAAGTGTGTTCTTCCCACCGGGTTGAGAACCCTGTTGTGGTTGTGGAGGGCACCCCTCGTTGTACTTGGGAACTTGAGGTGCTTCATTCCCTACAGAGGAAGAGACCTGTGCCTCGTGCTGCAGTGTAAGCCTGAAGACTTGGGGCAAGCTGCCAGTCGCCCACTTCCAGGAAACACCCCCTTTGTTTTGTTAAAGCCTTGTTGATGGCAGTTGCTTGATTTGGGATGTCTTCAGTGTTTCCATGGACTTTGAATCCTAACAAACACACTTAGGGGCAGGTTTTCTCTGGCAGGTTTTGTGACCTTGTCACCTCTGTGGCTGCTTTCTTGTGGGCATCTGGGGGTGGGGATCCTGTGCCCCACCATCTGGTCTGGTGTGCCGGGCCCCTGGAGATGCTGCTTTACCTGCGGGCTCCAGGCCACTAATTTGAACAGCTGAAGGCACTAAGCCTTGAGAGTCTGGTGGGCCAGGCCTGCCGGGGTAGCTCCCCACTCCTGCCTGGTGCGCTCAGGAGTTCCTGGGCCCTGCTAGCCTGCTCGCTCCCCTTTTGTTGCCTTTCCCGAAGTAAATGGGAGACAGACCTGATCCATGAGTTGTTCGCGGGGCTGTAGGCTGAGAGTGGAGGGGGCAGAGGAAGGGGCCCGGGGCCCTGGTGACAGGTGAGCGTGTTGGCTTCTGGGGATGGGGGTGCTTCTCTGGACTGGTCCAAAATGCTGTTAAGCTGCCCTCCGCCCTGGGGCCCTTTTCCACTCAGTTGCCTACCAGAATAAGAGTGATCCTCGTGGGCAGGCCTGAATCTGAATTCTGAGCCCTTATTCTAAGCTGGGCGCTGATACCCCCGCATCCCCACACCGGCAGAGGGGAGCACGCCATCGCTCACCCCCATCCCCACTCCGGATCTCAGACTAATGCTCTGTACATCCCCACCTTGCCCCTGCCTTTCCTATAGAGTTTGATGGTGGAATTGGGATCCATGTCACTCCAGCCCGCTGCTGCGTGTGACTGTAGAGTGGGGACAGGTGCCAAGTGTCTTCTGGGAGTGCACAGTGTCCATGTGCAGCACGTAGCAGCACTGTGACCCAGGCCTGTGGCTTTGCCTCTGAACCTGTGTCACCATGAAATGGAGACCGAGGGTGTGGAGCTCTGGGGCTTGGCACTTCGCAGGAAGGTGCCCACACACAGGTGTCCAGGAGGCTGGGGTTACCTGTGGGGGTCTGATGTCCGTCCACAGTCTCGGTAAGAGTGTGGTCTCTGGGCCAGGTGAGAGCCTTTGCTTACCGGATTCTGGGAAGCAAGTCTGTTCACTGGGCAGGTGTGAGGGAAGAGGCGGAAGGAGCCAGGGTTTCTGCTGATCGCATCTCTGTCATCTCTTGCAGGACTTTGAATATGTCGGGGATCGCTCTCAGCAGACTCGCCCAGGAGAGGAAAGCTTGGAGAAAAGACCACCCATTTGTAAGGAAAGCTTTATTTCTGCGTGCAGTACAGTGGATGGTCCCCCTGACAACACTGTTCCTATGGGCGGGGCCGTTTTGAGTTGTGCTGCGGGGCGATGGGAGGCATGGGGCTATTCCTGTGAACGGCTAACGCGAGCCGCCGTGGTCCTGACGTGCTTGTGTGTGGTTGTTTCTCAGGGTTTTGTGGCTGTCCCGACAAAAAACCCCGACGGCACAATGAACCTCATGAACTGGGAGTGCGCCATTCCAGGGAAGAAAGGGGTAAGAAACGCCTGCGCTCGTGTGTGGGGTGGACAGACTGCTGGGGACGCTTCGACCCTCCAAAAGAATTTCGGTTCAAGTGTGCATAACGTGTGACAGTCACATAGACTGGGGGACAAGGTGGGGAGACAAAGTTGGGGTGACATGTGACCCCTCCCCCCCAGGCATTTTTAATTTAGAGAGGAGCTGGGCTGTGGCAGGGGTGGGAGGCCCAGACCCTGCTGCCTCTTTGGGAGCAAAAGGAGCCTTGGAGACGGAGCTGGAGGTCCTTAGTGCAGGAGCCAGGCCTCAGCCACCTATGATGGCTACACAGGGCCCCATGCGTCCTCCACACATGGCCACAGTCCTCCATGCTTCTGCTTCCTCGGCTTCCCCACATGTGCCTGGGCCAGTTGGAACTGGTGCGCTGGAGGCCTTAGGGAGTGAGGGTCTCTTCCCGGTGACTTGATGGGAAGGAGGAGACCCCTGAGGTGTCTGGGTTGTGCTGAGGCCTCATCACCTCCGCTCCCTCCCACCTGAGAATCCCCTGCGCTTAGCCTGTGCTTTCTGACAGTCTCCTTCCCCTGCACTGAGCCAACAGGATTAGGGTTTGACTTTGTCCACAAGACAATGTGGTCTGGGTTTGCCTTTTGTCTGAGGCTCTACTGAGGGCCCAGTGTGCACCCCCGCCTCCCCTGAACCCATCCTCGGCCAATGGGCTGTAGCCATCTCCCTCCCTAGGGAGCTTAGGGAGAGATGTTGGACTGTGGAGCTGGGGGCCTGCCCAGGGACAGGAAGGACCTGAGGGATGGGGTCCTCACTTGAGCTCGCTCAGGTCCTCACTGCATCTCCTCAGGTGTGGATCCTGACACCCATCCCAGGGCTGGAGGGGCAGCCGTCAGGGGCTGCCCATCGGCTCCTTTCCAGAGAGGGCTCTTTCCCCCTTGCCCTTGGGGCTCATGGAGACCCTTCCTGTCATGTTGTGGGAACATTGGGCTGAGGGCGGGTTTCTGGGGGATGCATGGCAGTGGCATGGCCCTCCCCCCGGGCCCCTGCAGCAGAGGCCAGCACACAACTAATCAAAGCTTCACTTCTGAGTAGACCCCGTGGGAAGGAGGCTTGTTTAAACTACGGATGCTCTTCAAAGATGACTATCCATCCTCACCGCCGAAATGTAAGTACAGCGAATGATGTCCTCGAAGGCCTGCTTCGGCTGTGCTGCAGCAGAAACCTGAGTCCTGTTCAGAGAGCCCGGCCTCCGGGGGTGTTGGCTATGTCCCACACTGTTCCTTCCACGTGGGACAGCCCCAGCACTCTATCCCTGCGACCAGCTGTGGATCTGAGTGTGCCTGGCCCAGGGGTGGGAGGTGTGCCTAACAGGCCGAGTCTTGGGTCCTGGCTCGACAACGGGGAGGCTCCTGGGCCCTGGAGGGAAGGATGGTGAGATTCAGGTGAGGCTCCTGGGCCCTTAGTGCCCATCAGGGATGAAGCCACTCTGTACCAGCCCCAGCTGGGGATGGACGTGCAGAAGGACCACCACTCAGAACCTCACCCTAAGCCAGTTTCGTTTGCCTCAACCTGTTGTCTGGTAGAATTTCACATCCAACTTGTAGCTGCGCCTGCAGCCTAGCGCACTAAAGCCTCCAGAGAAGGCAGCAGGAAGAAAAGTATGAGGCTGCCTTTAAAACAGTGCTATGGCTAGACTGTCATGATACAGTTTAGCAAAACTCAGGCCTGGGAGGGGGCACCAGATCCCTCCCTTCTGGCAGCTGGAAATCAACAAGCACCGTCCACGGCAAGTTAATCAAACACGTTAATGTGTGCCCCAGCATATGGGAGGACAAGATTACTTGTAACTGTTAACTCTTGTGTTTAGTGATTCAAAAGATATAAGTATGTTTTCCATTATAATCATGTCTACCAGAAGAATTTTTTTAATTAACAATTTACCAGCTAACCACTGGGGTGGAGACTTATTTCATCTGGGGTGGCTCTTTGCTGTTTGATTTTTTTTTTTTTTTTTGCCACGTGCAGATATTACTTTAAATAAGAAATGAGACAAATTGTAGCTGCTTTCATCACTTCTGTTCAACATTGTGTTGCAATTCCAAGCAAAGGCAACAAGGCAGAAAAAGAAATCCTAGCAGCGAGTAGGAAAAGAAGACAGATGGTAGACCAGCAGTTCTCAACCTGTGGGTCGCGACCCCTTTGGGGGTCGAACGACCCTTTCACAGGGGTCGCCTAAGACCATCGGAAAACAAAAAGATATTTACATTACGATTCATAACAGTAGCAAAATTACAGTTATAGAGTAGCAACGAAAACAATTTTATGGTTGGGGGTCACCACAACATGAGGAACTGTATTAAGGGGTCGCGGCATTAGGAAGGTCGAGAACCGCTGCTGTAGACCATCTTTCTCTAGGTGTTTATTAAGGTTGCTGAATAAAAGGTTACTATACAGAAATCCATTTTCAAACATTTGCAACAAATGAAAACTTTTAAACTATACCCTTTACAATAGCATCAAGTACCTTGGGATAAATCCAACAAAAGATGTTTAAGACCTCTGTACTGAGAACTAAAACATTTCTGAGAGAAATCAAGGACAGCCTAAATAACTGGCTACGTAAGCTGTGTTTACGGATCAGAAGACATGCTGTTATGAAGATGTCATTTCTCTTCAAACTGATTACAGATTCAGTGTAATCCCAATCAGAATCCAAGCAGATTTTTATGGGAATTGTCACGCAGGCTCTAAAATGTAGGAGGTACAAAGTGCTGAAAATCGCCATGGCCCTCAGGATTCTAGTAGGGGATAACGGTGAGGCCCAGTCTAAGCTCATTGTGTTAGAAGTACCCAGACCTGCTACAGAGACACAGTAATTGAGACTCAGAGCAAAGAGTCCAGCGAGGTTTATGAGAGAGGTGACGCTGCAATGCATGGGGAGAGGATGAGCTTCCAGTGCATGTACTGGGGCAACCAAGTGTCCCAGTGGAAGAAGGGAGAACTCAGTCTCCCTCCTGCCATAGACAGAAGCCTTCCAGATGGAGCATGACACCCAGCAGAAAGGTGGGTGGGACCGTACAACTGTTAGAGGAAGATAGGAGGATGTCTTCATGACTTGGAGAGGCAGAGATTTCTTAACCAGGGAAGCATGAGAAGTGCTTTTCCCCCAGAGGGGGAAAATGATCAAGTGGATTACATTGAAATTAAGACCATCTCTTCACCAAAAGACACCAGTGAGAGTGAAGAGGGGAAAGACTGTATGTGTACATCAGTACTTGTCCTGGATATATCAAGAGCATTTACAAATCAATAAGAAAAAGGCAAACAACCATTTGATGGAACAGCCTTTCACAGGAGGTTCTCCACCTGGCCAGTCTGCGTAGGAAGAGATTCCTAACTTTACCCGAGAATTGCAAGTTATAACCACAGAGTGAACGGCAGATAAATGGGTCGGGAGAGGCTGCAGCGCCTGCCGAGCAGCAGGACCTCTAAGTGCCTACTAGAGAGAGTGAATTTTGAACATTTCCCTTGGAAAGCTGTCTGCCGAATCTACTGAAGCTAAACTTATGCCTACCCCAGGACCCAGCTGCTCCATTCAAGTAAACAGTGGAAATTGCATTCATGTACTCACCAAAAGGTATGGACAGGCACGTTTATGACAGCCCCATCTGTAAGAGCTCAGGGCTAAAGACAACACAAGTGTCCATTCACAATAGAATGGATAAATGAGTGCAGCAGCAAGAATGAAGGATCTGGAAGTACAGGTCTGACAAATTCACGAACTTGTTGCAACAATGTTGCTAACCTTTTTTGAAGTCGGTAATTATTCATTATGAATTTGTACCAACTGGACAAACAGTGAACCAAGTTTACTATTTGGAAGTGCTGAAAAGGCTGTGTGAAAAAGTTAGATGAAAACGACCTGAACTTTTTGCCAACAATTCATGGCTCTTGCATCACGACAATGCACCAGCTCACACAGCACTGTCTGTGAGGGAGTTTTTAGCCAGTAAACAAATAACTGTATTGGAACACCCTCCCTACTCACCTGATCTGGCCCCCAATGACTTCTTTCTTTACCCAAAGATAAAGGAAATATTGAAAGGAAGACATTTTGATGACATTCAGGACATCAAGGATAATACAATGACAGCTCTGATGGCCATTCCAGAAAAAGAGTTCCAAAATTGCTTTCAAGGGTGGACTAAGCGCTGGCATCAGTGCATAGCTTCCCAAGGGGAGTACTTCAAAGGTGACCGTAGTGAAATTCAGCATTGAGGTACATAGCACTTTTTCTAGGACGAGTTCGCGCACTTAATTGTCTGACCTTGTATACGCAACATGAATGAATCTCCCAGACATGACATTGAGTGGACGGAGCCAGACACAAAGGGGTTTGTGCTGGAGCCCTTTTATGAAGGTCAGCCACGGGCCGTGTGATGGATGATGTGAGAAGCCAGGAGGGTGACTTCGTATGGAGGAGAGCCAGCCAGACTGGAAAGGGGGTTGAGGAGTTTGGGGGATGGATGACACTGGTGTCCTTTTCTAGAAAAGAAACACGATCAGTAAATGAGATTAAATTAAAATTAGGAATTTGTGTTCACCAAAACATACAATGCAGTAGAAAAATGTGCAAGAGACTTGAACAAGAACTTCTCCAAAGAAGTAGCCAGTATGTTGCGGTGAATGAGGGTGCTCACCCTCGCAAGTCACCAGGGAAATGCAAACTAGCGTTGCAAAAGGCAACCACGGTTCATTTAACAGTGGCTGAAGTCCACCTGGCAAAGCTGTGAAGTGGTGGGAGCTCAGGCCCTGCTGATGGGATGGGAGTGAGTACAACATTTGGGAAACTGGCAGTATCTACTCATGGTCAACACAGACACCTTGTGACCCAGCATTTCAAATGCAGTCGTGCACCAGAATTTACGTTCAGGAACGTGTATCCGTAATGGCGCACATGTGTACCTACAGTGCGCTGGGCAGGTTCACGGGCAGCCAGTCTCTTCAGTGGACATTGTGCTGCAGCAGTGGAGGGAGTAACTGGCACTCCCTGCTAGGACTAACACGACCCATGAGGACAGGTGGGCCTCGTGCGGTCTGCAGTCCCACACGTCATCCCTAAGGGTGGGGGCTCCAGGTCGGGGAACGAGTGGGCAATGTGTGAGGGAATTTTCTGGAAGCCATTGGTGTTGGTGGATGTATTTATTTTTTTGGTAATTCATCAAGCTGTACTAGTCTTGTTGCATTTTTCTGGGTATAATTAATATTTTAAAATAAAGACAAAGGGAGAAAAGTACCCAGGAAAAAAATAAGAAATATGCTAAAATGTCAGCTGTAGATAACGATCCTTGGGTGGGCTCATTGCAATTTTTTTCCTGCTCTTATATTTTCTAATACTCTACATGTATTCACTTTTTTAAAAAGAATTTTTTTTTTTTTTAAAGAAAGAATACAGGGTCCTAAAAGCCTCTGCTTTTGAAGCAGAATGAACTGCTTTGAAAATGGCCACTCATTTGGAAAGGCCTTGGCTGCTTCCCCAGGACCCTTCTCACCGGGTGCACCAGCTCCTTCCAAATCTGGACTGGCTCGGGAGGGGTGTGGGGAGGCCCCCCAGGGCCCGGCTCTGCCTGCCTGTCGTCCTGGAGCAGGGTCCTAGGAGCGGTCGTGGCTCCGCCCGAGTGTCAGGGAGGCACACACTTACTCGTCTCTTACTTCCTCTCACCTTGTGCCACAGTTTTGTTTTTCTAAAGAGTTTTTTTCCAAATTCCTGGTGACCAGCAAGGTGCCCCAGTGCAGGGGAAGAGGGGACGTCGTTAGGACAGGACATATTCTGTAGGACGACTGCCACCAAAAACACGTTGCCTTTCTTCTCTGTGGTCCAGGCAAATTTGAACCACCGTTATTTCACCCTAACGTGTACCCTTCAGGCACCGTGTGCCTGTCCATCCTTGAGGAGGACAAGGACTGGAGGCCAGCCATCACGATTAAGCAGGTACGCGGTGCACAGGGCTCACCTGGACCTTCGGGACTGGGAACTTGGGGTCTTTCTCAGTCACTGAGGCTGATGTCCCAGAAAAGCTGGCCTTTCAAACTGCTGACCTCCCACCTTGCTCTGTTTTATCTCTTACACAGATTTTACTAGGAATACAGGAACTTCTAAATGAACCAAATATTCAAGATCCAGCTCAAGCAGAGGCCTACACAATTTACTGGTTAGTGGCGACCTGGCCCCACTCACTGTGACCTTGCGTTGGCTTGCATGGCCTTCCCTGAAAGTCCCATCAGGCGGCCTGTAGGAAGGGGAAGGTGAGGCCAGCTGCGGGTGGGTGGACAGTCCTGACATTCCCAGCAGCCCAGGAGGGCGGCCTAAGACATAAGCTCACCTGGCATCCAGGGTCGGCACTGCAAAGTGGGGACCATGTGAGGTGGCCCAGGGAGGCATCCAAGGAGGAGCTGCACGTGCAAAGGGCCTGTGGTGACGTGGCAGGGACAGGAGGCCAGGGCAGGTGTGGCCAGAGCAATGGCAGTGGGGAGTGCAGGGGGGCTTGCCAAGACAGCCACTTTGGGCCTGATGGGCTGTGGCCTCCAGGAGCCTAGTCCAGATCAGAAGGAAGGACGTGGACACCACAGGAGGAGGCAAGTCCGGCAGCGCAGCTCTCCCAGGGGCCCAGACCTCCCACCTCTGTCCTCTGTGTCCCCCTATCTGGGTGTGGTGCCTTTGATGGGCATGGTCCCACAGGGGAGCAGTGCCCCTGACTTGCTCTTGGTCACCCAGGTGCTGGGCATCCACTACTTCACGTCCCAGCCCTTCCCTGCGTGGCACTGTTATGGTCCAGCATCTGTCTACTGGGAGGAGGGCTGGGGGTGACGGTGTGAGCGATGGGGTTAAACCTAGTGGGTGAGGCTGGCTGGGTGGACAGGGGAGAGGACCCTGGCCCTGCTGATCAGGCTCCTGGGCTGGTCAGGGTGGAGCCTTATGCCAGGGTTGAGGGCTGTGACCCCCACTGATCCATCTGCCATGTTTGGAAACCTGGAACCCAAAGGGCTGGCCCACAGGGAGAGGCCAGGCAGGGCCTGTTTCTTCCAGAGGGGCGTTTCTGAAATTGGAGCAGGTCAGAGGGTAAGCTACTCTGAGCAGCTGTCATGCAAGGTGGCCTGCGTCCAGCTGAGAGAAGAGCCAGGTTGCAGGAGATGCATTTCTCCCCCAAAAATGGCTTCCTGTCCCTGGGCTCAGCTTAGTTGTTGGCTGGGGGCGCCCCCTGGTGGCCAAGGGCAGCAAGGCGCTTCTGGGCTGGGGCTCAGGCTGAGGTCCAGGTATCCTGCCTTTGTTTGGCCTGGCTGCCCTGGCTTCAGACTTCAGTCCCATCTCCTCCTCAGCCCTCAGGGTGTTGCTGTAAGTGACTCCAGCGGAGCTCGAATTCACTTTTGTCTTACTGGCTGCTGTGCACCAGTGACTCTGGGAGATGCGTCCGCCCACCTTGACCCGTGAGCTAGGTGCCATGTGGTTCTCACTAGACATCCGTTTGCTACAGGCCCCGTCGGCTTGCGCCTCTTTGTAAATAGGGCCACTTGGGTCCTGAGCCATCGCAGACCACGTGGCCCATAAAGTCAGAATGTCTCCTCGCTGGCCTTTAGAGAGAGCCTGCCAGCCCTGGTGTGCGTCGCAGTGGGTGCAGGGCGTTGGGTGAGTCATCCATGTGTCCCAGTGGTGTGCCTGGGGCCCATTGGCCATGGTGCTCACTATGTAGTTGAGTATATTGTGTTGTTTGCAGCAGGGGTGCGCAGGGTCACTGCTGTGCGCCGAGGGTGCTCCCCGTGGTGTGGACCCCAGGCTGCCCAGGCTGATAGTGTCTTCTGTGTACCTCAGGGTCCTCACCTGCTGATGCCGTCACACACGAGACATTATCCCGTAAGCATCCAGTTTAAAAGCACCTTTTGTGAAATGTGCCTGAACGTTTAGATCTTTTTCTTGTGTTTCCGGAAGGTCACAGGCATGTCCTACACTGGCAGGTGCCCCAGCGCTCCAGGGCAGCCTCCCTGTGCCTGGCCTCACTTGATAAGTGGCAGGGCTAGCCTGGGCTGCCTCTGCTGTTGCTTCTGGCTCCTTGCAGAGCCCTCCGAGCCAGCTGCCTCTTGCCGTGAGGGACTGGGCCCTTGGCCAGGTGAGAGCACAGACTGCCCCCAGCACAGCCTGGCCGCAGAAGCTTGTTCTGTGGCCCTCATGCCCAACTCTTAGCTTGCTGGGTGTGGTACTGACCCTGACCTAGGACCGGTGTGTGCCTGGGCACGGTGCCCACTTGGCAGGCTCTGGGCAGGTTTCCACCTCTGCTGGTTCTGGCTCTGCAGCCTTTCCCCAGGGAGGCCCAGAGGGGCCTGTCATCTGCACTGGGCAAAGCTGAGGGAAATGCTTGCACTGGCGCCTCTGTCCCTCAGCCATAGGGCCTACGCCATGGGCGGGACCAGTGCTCTGAGAGGCCATGCTTGCTGAGCTCATGGTTTGGGCTTGGAAGGAGCCCTGGCTTTCTTACCGGGCTGTGAGTGCCCTCAAGGGCACACACTGCCTGCGCTTCCAGTGGGGTCCCTGAGTGGCCCCGAGGGATTTGACAAGACCACTGACCTGGTGTGTCAAGGAGTCCTGTCCATAAACGTCATCCTGTTCCCACGGGCCTCAAGATCATATTGATCCCCTGGTAGCAACTGGTCTCTCCCCACTGATGGCATTTTTGCTGCTGTCCCACCCTGCCTGTCACCCTGGCCTAGGCAGTGCCCACCAGCTCCTTTTCTTTGGCAGCGGTCCTCACCCTGGCGACCCAGCCGAGGCCCTCCCCCATCCACCATAGAGCGAGCTGCGCCCACCTCCACACCTTCACACTTGGGACTCAGAGCCCATGGGGAAGCTCACCAAAAGTCAGTGTCTGTTTTTGAAGGCTAACTGAGCAATCTATATTTGCTCTTAAATGGTTAATGCTGTTTAGGGTTTAGAAGAAAAAACTCACTGGTTGACGTTGGGAAAATCCTTCCAAGGTTGGAGCCCTCACAGCCGGCACTTGTGGCCCAGGCCCATCTCTCAGGCCACCCTCCGGCCTCCCGCTGTTCGCCCTGTGACCTTGCTCTCCTTCCTTGCACTGGGGCCTCCACTCTGCACTGGCCCAGGAGCCACCCCGGCTCACTCGGGGCTTCCTGGGCGCAGCGGCTGCCGCGCCCTCAGCCCACAGGCAAGCCAGCTGCACCTTCTAACGTGTCTCTCTCTTGACCTCCTCAGCCAAAACAGAGTGGAATACGAGAAAAGGGTTCGAGCACAAGCCAAGAAGTTTGCACCCTCATAAGCAGCGACCTGCGGCAGCATCAAAAGGAAGGGATTGGTTTGGCAAGAACTTGTTTACAGCCTTTGCAGATCTAGCATTGCTCTGTACAATTACTAGTCACTAGGGGAGGCGGGCGGGCGCCATTTTCCATTTCCGCCACTGGTACACAGTTCTCGACTCGCTGAATTGCCCAGTTTTTCATACAGGGTCTCTTCCTTCAGTCTTTTGTATTTTTGATTGTTAATGTAAAACTTGCTTTTATTTTAATATTGATGTCAGTATTTCAACTGCTGTAAAATTATAAACTTTTATACTTCGATGAGTCCCTGAGGAGCTAGTTCCCTTTGCTCGCGGGTGCAGGCATGCTTCCCACCGTCAGAGCTTACACGTAGCGTCGAGCTGGCTATACGAAAAAGATCAGCCTGTCCCCCGCCCTCACACCTCTGTCCTCTCTGCAGACCCCGGGTTGTGTTGCTATGAGCCTCAGATCCAAAGTCAGCCAGCCTCTCGTTTCCGCATCACTTCCTTTGTGTTTATATGGCGTTTTGTCTGTGTTGCTGTTTAGAGTAAATAAACTGTTTATATAAAGGTTTTTGTTGCATTATCGTCATTAAAAGTGTGAGGAGGCGGCCTTGGGGTGCCCAGGCCCTCTGCACTCAGCCGCAGGTCTCACAGAGCACCGGCCTCAGCGCCAACACATCTTGCTGCCTGTGCCTGGGCCCTGCGTGGCGTTTGTCCTGGTCCTTTGTAAATAGTGCTGTGTACAGAGATGGCGTGTGTCCAGGGCTTCTGTCCCCCGCACGTGGGTCTTCAGGCCATAGAGCGCTAGCGTTCAGATCTGATCAGGTTGGGACTGGCATCAAGACCTTTCTAAAGCACGCGCCACCCGAGCCATCAGGAGGACGAGGTGCCTGAACCCAGGCAAGGGCCGAGTCTGAGTGAGGACTGCATCCAAGCCATGGGCCCTCCTCAGTGGCTGGCCGAGGGTGGCTGCGCCGTGGCGATGCTGCCTTGCCTCTGGACAGGGCACGTGGCCTCGCATCCGGTAGTGCACTGCCTGCCCAGGCCTCGGCTGCCCTTAGGCCTCGGCTGCCCTTAGGCCTCTGCCTGTAGCGCCCACAGCCCTCCCATGCTCACTGCATCGGCCCCACCCCTATGCGCAGGTGGTCCCAGGCACCAGGACACCCCAAGAGCAGCTTTGAGGGCCGCTGTCGCATGCTCTTCCTGTTTCCTGAAGCATTCTGAACCTGGTCGCCCAAGGAGGCCGCTCTCCCCAGAAGGCACCCTGGAGCCTGACTGAGCCCGCAGCAGAGCTTCCCGGAGTTGGCTGCCTGTTCTGTCCTGTCTGGAAGCAGGCCTGGACCCCAGCTCAGCGGGGAGGTGCCATAGATGGAGACAGGAAGTGGCAGCAGGGGACCTGGCCTCTGGGCCCAGCAAGCACAGTGTTGACCATACCGGAGGCCTGGAGCTGGCCCCGTACCAGCTGGCCTTGCCCCTCCCTCCCCGAGGACCCTCGCTGTCAGAACCAGTTTGCCTGTGGCTCCGGCACACGGACTGAAGCGGGGATGGTCCCCGAAGGGGTGGGGAGCGAAGGGAGGGCTGGTCATCCGGGCCCTCGGCCAGGAAGGGGTGCGTCCGTTCACCCCACAAAATGTTGCCCCCTCAGCCGACAGCACCTGCGTGGCCCGAGGGCCCAGTGCCTTGTTCACTTGCTTAGCTGGACGTCTGTCAGGGTGCTGAGCTCTGAGCTCTTGGTTGGATGTTCGCGATTATTCCTAATGCAGGGGGCCTTACTGGGGGGGTTCAGCAGGTCATGTGTGTATAGCCCCTTCCAGAATGTCTTATTTTGTAATGACTGAACTACACTTAGTAATAGTGACACATGTATATGGTTAATATATATGGAAATGCAATATATTTTCTAGTTAAGAGCATTCTAAAGTAATCGATGTTTCTAGCAAATTGTCGTGACTTGGGCTAATGAAATGTCCTTTTGTGCCACAGTCCTTGGCTTAACAAAGATGTGAATCTTGTAACACGAGAACTATGAAATGTGATCATTCTGTTTCTACTGTAAGGGAAGAGAGTGTGTTCCCAGCATGAGGCGCCTAATTAGGAATTGTGGGCAATAGATTAACCACTGTATCTAAGAATCCTCTAATTAAAACATTTCCACAATCTGTTGCCTGCAGGGTGTGTCCTTTTCCTGTCCATCCCCACCCCCCCACCTCATCCCCCCGCTGCTGTGCCTTGGGAATCCCCATTGCCTCCTGCATTAGACCCTCAGTGGCCCGCAGTGGGTGACGTCCCCTGGAGCTGCAGTCAAATCGCCCCTTTTGTTCCCTCAGACCTGGGCATGGGCAGCCGAGGCCAGCACACACACTGCGCTGGCCCTGCCCTGCGCCCCCATGGCCTGCTGGAGCAGGTTTTCCCCACTGAGGACCTGGGACTGTTCTTGTCACCTGGATGGGCCTCCTCAGGGAGTGGGACACCATCCTCAGCACCAAGGTGCACACAAGCCCTTGGCTCAGACCCTGATGGGGCTCCTGGGACAATGTGTCCAGGGCTGGTGGGAGCTCAGCCTGGCCATTATGTAGGTGCAGCACAAGAATCCAGACTTAGGGCTCCCAGGGGAGCCCAGCCACAGGTGAGATGGGCTGGGAGCCCTCAGCTTCCATCTCCCCAGGAACGACTACTCAGAGGTCTGAGTCATACCCTGGACGGGCCAGCTCTGTGTCCACCCACACAGGCCACCCTGCTCCCTCACCAGCAGGGCCAGGGCCCTCCCACCACATCAGGCTTTGCCATGGGCAGCCTCCAGTTTGAGGTTACCATGACGACGAGTTGCCAGGTTGGAGGCCCGGCACTGACTTGGGCTGGCTCCAACCAGTCTGAGCCAGCTCCAGCAGGGAGGCCAGAGGGAGGAGCACCCTGCTGCTGAGTCTGGGGGTGTCCTGCTGCAGGGGCCCAGGAGACTCACAGAGGCTTCCAGACACTGTGACTCCATCTGCCGAAGCTGTGAGCCCCACAGGGCTGGAGCGCCAGGGTCCCATCCACCCTGCTGTCCCCAGACGCCACAGCTGGCTTCATCAGGTTCACCCAGAGACTCCAGGATCTGGCAGGAGACCATTTGAGCTGAGCTCCTACAAGCAATGGAAGCAGTAAAGTCACAGGGCACAGGCCTGGGTTCCTCCCTCCTGAGCTCTACCCTTTCAGATGGCCCACCCACCACGTCCTCCCAATGCCCTCCTGAAGATGGGCTCACTGGGTGCTCACGCTGCCCTCCCATTCCTCCAAAGAAAAATGAACCTAGAATGGGGGACAAGGGTGCGTCAGCCCCCAATTGTGCAGAGAAAGAAGCTGGGCCCTCCTGCAGTTCTGTCTCTTGATGTCCTTGCCCCCAAAATTGGTGAGTGCGGGAGGCGACCTTGCGAGAGGCGGCCCCTGGCACGCCCGCCCCTGGGCCAGAAGCTGACTGGAACGCCAGTGGACAGTGGATGATGCTTCCATGCCCCAGGCCCCACACAAGCCTCAGCCTGAGGCCCAAGAGCACCTGGGCCTGGCACAGGCTCCACCTGTGCAGGTTCTGGCAACGCCCCCCCACTGAGCTTTTAGTAACTATCAAGAACCAGCATCTCAGGCAGGGAGCTATCTGGGCCAGACACTCTCCCACCTAGAGCCGCCTCTGCTGGCAGAACCACCCAGGATGGGACAGATTCCTGCAGTCCTCAGGATCCTCCAGCCTAGAGCGGGCAGTGACCCTGGCCCAAGTCTCTGGGCCCTGCCTCCATGAGTTCCGCGTGGTCTGCCCCCGTTTCCTGCCTCTGTCCTGGAAGGGTGCTGGGGAAGTTGGAGGGCAGTGGGAGGAGCCTGAGTGCCAGGAGGCTGTGCCTGCAATTCCAAGGGCTGCCACCAGAGGGGGTGAGCTGGTGAGTTATTAAAACCTGTGTGGGGCCCCACTCCCATATCGCTGCCCTTTTCCTGCCTTGCAGCAAACATCAGAATGTTTAGCCAGAGCCGAGTGTTTTTCTCCTGGCCAGAAGAAGGAAAAGCCACTCCCCCCACCTGCCAGCCCCTTTCCCGCCAGAAGGCTAGAGAGTGTGGACCCCAGAGGATGTGAAGCCCACCACCCCACTGGCCCCACAGAGTCCACACCCCCTCTAGGCAGAATGTCTTGTGCCCTAACTCGCTGCGCTGCCACTCACCGTCTCTGGAGCAGGGCAGCTGCCTCTGCTACTCAGAACCACTATCAGGGGCCTGGGGCAGAGGGGCCAGCGTGACACTTCAGAGCAGGTCCTGGGGCACCCTCCCTGCCCACTCCCAGATGTGGGATCATCAACAGGACCGGCTCCTACCCCCAACCAGGGAGTGGCAGAAACAGTCCCCAGGTCACTGGAGGTCTGGCGGGATGGGGCGGCAGTTCCTGTCCCCTTGGACTTGAGGATTGTACAGCAGACAGTAACCAGCACGTGCTCCATGCTGAGACCCACCCCCTGAGGTCCCCCAGCAGCTCCCAGAATAGGTGCTGCTATTTTACAAATGAGGGAAACTGAGGCCCAGGGCAGCAGAGGGGAACGACAGGGAAAGGGTCTGACTGACTCAGGTGGCCCTGACTTCAGTCTCAGAAAAGGTTGGGAGAATGAAGGGATTAGGCATAAATGGGGATCACTCCCACCCCTGGAAGTGTGTGTGGACGTAGGTCCTGGGGATCGTCTATTCCTGGGGAAACTGAGGCTTGGGACCCAGTCTGTTGCTGTGTGGCACTAGACAAGCCCTTTCTCCTCTTAGGGCCTCAGGTCCCTATCTGTAAGGAGAATGGTGAGGTCTCCAGGGACCCTCCACCAACAAGGTGGTTAATTAGTCTCAGGGCTGGTGCCTCTGATGCCACTGGCCCCACCTCGGGCTCCTGCAGAGCATGGGATGGGGAGGTTCAAGCAGGGGCCCCCTCCCTTGGCAGCAGCCCCTCCTAACTTCCTGTTTACAGCAGCTGCAGAGTCTCATCTCTTCACCCCAAGCCATTATTATCACCATGGCAACCAGACCCGGTTTTTGTTCCAACAGGTTGGCAGAACCTGACGCAGGACTGCGGGGGGGGGGGCACCAGCTCCAAAATCCTGGCTCAGGACCTGCCAGCACCCCAGGGAAGGACTAGCTGCCCCCCGCCTGATTCACATCCCCTACAGAAGGAAGCCAAGTGACAGCTGGTGGCATAGGGTTCAGGCCCCCTCCCCTGCTTCCCTGATTCATCTCTGTCCCAAGCAGTTGATGCATTTCCTGAGCACCCCCTGCCCCCATTTGCCTGGCTGTGCTGGGTCAGGATGGAAGTAGGGCCCGGGGGCAGAGCTTCTAGGAGAGCCCAACCTGCATTGCTGTCCCCACACCTTGCAATGCACACACACACACACACACACACACACACACGCACACACTCATGGTAGTTCTTTGTCTTATCCTGCACAGATGGGCACAGGGTGGCTTGGATGTGAGTATGGATCTGAAAGTGGACACAGGTGGTGGCCTCTTCAGAGCAGTGCCCACCCCATCCCTATGTGAGGGGGGCAGCAACCTTTAGGGGGAGGCTCAAAGAAAGGCACAGTTGTTCCCAGATGGGCTGCCTTCCTTGGTGGAGCTCTGCTCCTCCAGGCTTTGGCCCTCCCCTCAGCTCAGCTGACCCCTGGCCTCCAGAGTACTGTCCTTGCCTTTGGGCCTGAGCTGGAGTGGGTTCCAGGCCTTTCTGTCCCCATGCTTCCTGGAGTTGCACCACGAGAGACAATGTCCTTTGGGGTGAAAACTCCAAATCTCAGTCTCATACCCAAGCACAAGGTGCTCTGAGGGTCCAGCTGGATCTGCCACAGGCAGGGCTGGGGATCCAGGGACACTGGGCTCCTCAGACAGGTCCAGAACCTCTGCACAGACCCCACGGTTCTCCAAGTGTGTGGTTGCAGGACCCCCACCAGCAGCTTGTTAGAAATGCAGATGGCAGGCCCTAGTCCCTAGGCTTTTGTAATCGGTAGGTTTGGGGTGAGCCTGCAATCTATGTTAACAAGCTCTACAGGTGATCCCCACCAAGTTTCAAAACGCTCTGGTGGACATGCAGGGGAGAGAAGCGCAGAGAGGGACACTGAAAGTGGGCCGGGGAATGCATGGGCAGGGTCCAGCCCAGGCTGGGGGTTTCTACAGGCTGCATGACCAGGCATGTGGCCCAACCTGGGGTGTCTGGGGCCTCATCTGGGCCATGGGGAGGATCACCCCAACAGGTTCTCAGGGTTGTGATGGGCATCCTGGGTTGATGACTGCAGCACTCGATCGCCCAGGGTGCCGTCTGTCCCCCTGAGAAGAGGGAGCCGTTAGGCCCGAGATGGCGGAGTCCCCCGACCCAGGACGGCTCCAGGTTGATGCAGGCGACAGCACTGGCTGGGAGGACGACTCCGAAGGTGGCTGCGCAGCCCTTCCAGAAAAGTTTGCTCTGTGGGCCAGGCGCGTCTTTTTTGGTTTCAGCGACTTTGGCTTGTCTGGGGCCAGGGGGAGGGGGTCCTGACGCAGAGTGGAGCTCCACCCCCCCACCCCACCCGCGTCTGCACCCACCTGTGGGTTGACTGACGCCCCGCCCCCCGGGGGAGGCTCTCCAGCCAGACCCTGCGGGCGCAGAGACCCTCACCCGGCCGGGGCGGCGGTGGGGGCGCCGGGGAATCGCGGGGGCGGGGACGAAGCAGGGCGGAGCGAGCAGACCAGGTCCCGCCCCCGCCCCCGCCCCCTGCCGCAGCCGCGGTGGACCTGCTGCGCTCAGTCGTCGGCGCCAGCGGCTGCTAGCAGCGGTCGCTGTCCAGGGCGTCCCGGGGCTACTGCGAGCGCGGCGCCCGCAGGACCACGTCCCCGCCCGCGCCCAGCCCACGGTGAGTGCTGCGAATCCGTCCCGCTCCGTCGAAGCTCGGCCGGCGCCCACCAGGACTGACCCACTCCGGGAGGCCCCCGAGGCGGAGGGCGGCGGGAGATCGCAAAGACGCGCCCCAGCCCCCTCCAGTTCTGCGTCAGGTTCTGCCAACCTGTTGGAACAAAACTGAGGCCGGTGTGTGCTCGGAGGAGCGGGTCTCCTGCATTTCTGACTGAGCCACGCCGTGCGCCATCCCCTAGGAGCACAGGATTAGGAGGGGGTCGAGGGTGGTGGGGTCAGGTCAACCTGACGCGGGGGGAGACGGGGCGGAGGACCCTGGAGACGCTCTGCAGTGTTTCCCAGGCAGCCCGCTGGGGAGGAAGACGCCCCTGGCGCCGCGTCCCTCCCACCCTGCCGCGGTCCTTGTCGGACCCCTACCTCCCCGAAATCCGTGGCAGTGCAAGCCCCTTCCCTTCTCCTTTACCTACCACAGACATCTGAAGGGGTAAAAAAAATACACGCTCACCAGACCGTCTTCCGAACTGCCCAGAGCACCTGCCCTCTAACGGGGGAAAGACCCCGACAGAGCGGGTAAGGGTCCCGGCTACCGTGCGGAGCACCGAGAAGGGGCGGGGAGGGGGGAGGGGAAGGACGTCAGTGAAAGAAGTGGGAAGGAGGAACGTTGCGTGGAGACAGGTAAGGATAGGTAAGAGAGGGCCTAGGAAGAAGAACGAACTTATGGGGTAAATTCGTTTTTCATGGGTTCATTCTAGAATCATCTAGCTAACCCTTTACAGCTGGTGTCAGGCTTCACGGAGGTCTAAGTCCACCCACAGAGCTGGTTACAATGCATAATCCCTGGCCCCTCCCCAGGGATTAGGTTTGGATGAGACCCCAGGGAGCAGCATTTGTAATGGGCATTGCACCTCCCAGTGCAGGGGAGCACTGTCTGGGGAGTCAGCGAGGCCACCGAGAGGTGGGAGCCAGAAATTCATGAGGAAGAGTGAAAGGGTCTAGTGCAAGCCAGGTGGGGGCCCAGCCAGGAAGAGAAGACCAAGAGGGCCGCATAGAGAGCCAGCATGTAGGGTAAGACATCCTGCCACATCCCCACTCCCCCACACACACCCAAGGCAGCATCAGTGGCCCCCCAAATTGCCAGTGACTAAATTTCAGTGAGAAGAACGCCCCAGTGCTCTGAAGATGTTTATTCCCTCCTAGGGTACCCAGCTGGCTGTTGGGGACACTGACTAGGGAGACAGATACAGCTCTATGGTTCAGCTCAGCTGACCCCAGACTCACCTGTCTCAGAGCCACCTGTGCCCCCAAGTGAGCTAGCAGGAGATGGTCTAGAGCCCTGGGTTTGAGTCCTGGCTCTGGACTCTAGCAGGGATATTTGATGCAGCCGTCTGGGCCCAGGAGGGTCGGAGACAGGGACAGCTCAGGAAGGCGCTCCATCAGGGCCCATCACACAGGCGGAGGGGCCCCTGCAGCCAATGCGTGCTCCCTGGGGGGACGGCCACATGCCCATTGCTCACAACAGCTCTGGGTGAGGTGCTGGCTGGCCCCCAGGGCCAAGGCAGTTACAGGGTGCAGTGAGGTCATCAGCTGCCCAGGCAGCCCAGAATTCCCAGGGGAACCCGAGGAGTTTCTGGGCATCCCAGACACCTGTGCCCAGGAGCCACTGTGGCCCCCATCCTGGCAATGGGCTGAGGGAAGGAGCATGAAGGTGATAGCAGAGGAGGAGGCCAGCCCACCTGGACCCCAGGACTCAGGACGTGCCAGGAGCTAGGGAGAGCTGGACTTTGCCCCAGGCCACCTTTCCTCACCAGATAAGGGGAGCAGAGCAGCACCCCTTTCTGGGTTGGTCTGAGCATTATCTGGCGAGATGTCAGGTGGAAAATGCAGGTAGGATGCTGCCCCTCCGCCACCTTCAACATTTTGTTCTCACAGACACCCCCAGCTCTGCAGCTCAGGCCACTGGGCTCCTGCGTCACATTTGTCTCTGGGACCAGGAGCCCCTGCAGCCCCTATCACATGCAGACGCAGCTGGCGGTTTCCTTGGCAACAGCTCAAGGAGCAGCTTCTCCCCTGGCTTTGGGGTTTGCGGGGGAGTGCAGCCCCTTCCACTCAGCTAGAGAGCGGAAGGAGGGCCTGTGATGCCCTGGCCCTCAGGGACCTCACAATGGGCTGTAGGGTCGGAAGCGAGTGCCCAAGCTGCTGAGCCCCCCAATTTGTGGGGGGGCTCCAGGGGCAGGCACTGATAGGTATGAAAGAGATGGGGCCTCATTTCAGGTACCTCTGTAGGGGGACAAGCTGCTTGCCCCTCCTGTTTGGAGGTGGTGGCCTGAGCTGGTGGGGGATATAGACCAGGGATGGCAGCCCTGGACCGCCAGGAGACAGAGAGACAGACAGACACAGCTGGGCGTAGGAACCAGGTTTACTCAACAAAGTTAATTTAGGCCCCATCAGGTGCTAGGTGTGCCCCGGCCCCAGCTCTCCCTGTAGATCTTAGGATTCTAAGAGGGAGGCAGCAGATGTTAAACAGGTTTGCAAGCAGCAGCCTGGCCCCACAACTGGCCTGGGTACACAGGCCTGTGGCCTCACCTGGCTTTCCCATCACTAACTGCCTGTGAGACCCAGGCTAGGAGCTCAACTGGTTGGGTCCTTATTTCCTATTTTGTCAAGTGAACATGACAACGGCCCCCTATTCAGGCTGATGTGCCTAGGCTGGAGGTGCCCTCAGTACGTGGGTGAGTTTGCATCAGAAAGGAAGGGGGACCTAGGCAGCCAGTGCAGAGAGCCGAGGGGTGTGCACCGAGTAAGCAGAGGTGGTCTGACAGGGGGTCTGCACTTTGCCCTGAGGGTTTTCAGGAGGGAGCACCCTGGAGTTTGGGGGAGGCACGGGGCTGGTTGGTGCATAACCAGGGGAGAGGTGGGTGTCTGGATGGGCAGTGCAGTGGAAGGGGCAGGCTACCATCCTGCCCTCCCTCTTGGGGTCTACAGGGGTCTGCTGGAGGTGTAAAGGTGTCACCCCCAGCGGGGCCTTCTCCCCTGCCACAGGCTGACTGGGCAAGGGAAGCCTAGTGCCAGCAATGAGTAGGAGCAGTGAGGCTTATGAGGGGAAGCGTGGGCCCTGCCACCTGGATGGAAGGTGTCCCCATTACTCAGTGGTGCCTGCTGCTGGGGTTATTGGCTCCACCCCCTCCCAGGGCTGCAGAGTTGCTCAGTCTGAGCCCTGTCCCTCACACAGGTTCTGGCTGCACAGAACACAATGACCAAGACTGAACTGGCTCCAGGGGGCTCAGGCAGGTGGCTGCTGGGCCCAGGCTGCATTCCCCCATTGGTGGAGGGCCCTTCCCTGTTTTAACTGTGACATCTGGGCTGCTCCAAGGCAGGTGTCTCAGTTCCCATGGCAACATGGAGCACTTGGAGCAGGACAGGGAGGAGGCTGTGGCCCCATACCCAGCACCTTCCAGAAGGGGCAGGACTTGCTCGTGTTCTCATTTCCACTGACTGGGGGGAGAAGGCTCCGCTTTGGGAGATGAGGATGGGGCACTGACCCCGCTGTGCTTGGTGGGTGAGGACCTCCAGCCGCTCTTCCCCTGCATCCTGGCCATGTGGGGGTGGAGGCACAGGCTTTGCCAGGCACCACCATCGTCCCATCCCCAGAGCCACCCTGCAGGGATCTCCTATTTTGCAGATGGGGACTTGAAGGCTTAGACCAAACAACTTAGCAGGAGTCCCCGTGGCCCCCTGGGTGCCCAGCACAATCTAGGGTAGGGGGTGGGCTCTGGGGCCTCAGCCCTCCTAACTCAGTCTCTGGTGGCCATGTTGGTGCCAGGGCCCTCCACCTGCTATCTCTCCCCCAGAGATGCCCTCTCCTCCTGCCCCACAGTGGTCCAATCAGGAGGCTGTTCTCGGGAACATAGCTTCTGTGGGGTTTTGGTTCATTTAATAATTGCTTGATGTGACTGTATGGCAATGCTACTGAACCAACGCATGAGCCACGGTTGCACTCTCGGCCCTCAGGTTGCCCACCATGTCCAGCTTGCTGGAGATCAAGAGCAGCGTGCTCAGGCAGGTGCAGGCCTGTCCATCTTTCCTCCGGAGGACTGAGGAGGAGCTGGGGAGCACCAGCACTGACCCGCAGGAGCCCATCACAGGGGCCTGGTGGGTACCCCACAACCCAGGGGGAGCCTAGAAGGGTCTGAACCCAAGACCCGGGGTAGGCTGTGGACATCATGCTGTGCTCCAAGACGTGCCTTTAGTTGTATGGGCTGGTGGCTGGTCCTGGGCGGGGCAGCACGTACTGTGAGCCCTGAGCTTCGGGGAGGGTCTGCTGACCTGAGCCTGGCCTTTCTTGGCAGGAAACCGGGGGATGGTGTGGAATTCTTTGCCCAGATTCGCCTTATTCTGAAGAAGAGAGAAGGCAGACGGGGACTGCCATGCCCCGAGGTGAGGACAGGGCTCAGTCGCTGCTGCCCAGCATGGGGGGCACCCGGCCAGGACTCCCTGCCTTCCCTCTCTGAATCTGGTCTCCACCCCCCGACTCACTTCGTCCATGGATCACCCTCCAACCAGCCAGCTGCAGGAACCCCACCTTGGGAGACTCTCACCCCAGTGCCTCCCTTACAGATCCTCTTGTGCAGCGGTTTACCATCCCCCGCTGAGCCTGTGGACCCCAACCGTGGCCTAAGAGCCCTGACCCAGGAGGAGGTAAGGGGGATGGAGGTCTGGCCCCAGGGTGGCGCTGTGAGCACCTACTGTGTGCCAGGCCCAGGGTCTGGGGACAGGTGGACAGTAAAGATGGCAGAGGTGGTGGGCCAGGCCTCCCCATAGAAATGAATAAGAAACAGATCAGAAGTGAGTAGGGGCCCCCAGTGGAGGGCTTGACAGGTGCAAAGGCTCTGAGGCAGGGAGTGGGCTCTGCCAGTGGGCGGAGCTGCTGAGGGCTGGGGGTTGGGCACACAGGAGTGGGCCTGAGGAACCTGAAGAGAGACAGGGGCGTGATAGCGGGACACTCAGGGTGTGCTCCCCACCTGCAGGTAGAGATGCTGTATGAGGAAGCCTTGTACACCGTACTTTACCGTGCAGGGACCATGGGCCCTGACCAGGTGGACGACCAGGAGGCCCTGTTGGGCTACCTTCAGCAGGTGAATCCCCTCGGACCTGCTCACCCTGCTCTAGGAAGGACTGAGACCACTGCCTACCCCTAGCCCCTCCCCCACCTGCTGACGCCACTGTCACCTGAACAACACACACAGATTTGCCCTAAGTACACAGCACACACACATGTGTACAGGCAGACACACATACAGGCTGACAGGCTCACTCAGAGGGATGGGGACACACACACACACACACACACACACACACACAGTAGAAAGAACAAACCGATGGATGGACAGACCCACCTTTCCTCCTTACTTGTGTGTGCTCCCTACCACCTGTGAGATTTGCAGTCAGGCATCCTTGGCGGTGGCCGTGCCTGAGGTCCCCAGGATGATGGCCAGCCCTGCCTCAGGGATCACCTGAGCCTTCACACCTGCTCGCCCTCCGCAGGTGTTCGGCACCAGCCCCAAGGAGCATGAAGAGGCCATTGAGCATGTGAAAAAGGCCAAGGTGAGGCTGCCACCTTCTGGGCAGAGCTGACCAGAGTGCCGTGTGCAGGGAGTTGGGGGTAGGGGGTGGAGGCACAGGGAAGGGCCCTGTCATGTCCACACTGAGCCCCGGAGGCCCCTCACTACTCTTTTGCCCCCAGGCCCCCACATACGCCCTGAAAGTCTCTGTCATATGTGCCAAGAACCTGCTGGCCAAAGACCCCAATGGTGAGTGGGGACTGGCCAGGACCTTAGCTGCACCCAGGCCTGGTGACCATGGAGGGGAGGAAGGCCTGGGGTTGGGGGCTGAGGCACCTGGCATGTCCCAGGCTTCAGTGACCCATACTGCATGCTGGGCATCCTGCCGGCTTCGGGTACCCCGCGGGAGCCAAGCCCACACAAGGAGCAGCGTTTCAGCTTCCGCAAGAGTGCCAAGCGTGGCAACCCACTGCCGGCCAAGTGCATCCAGGTCACCGCGGTCAAGAGCAGCACCCTGAATCCTGTGTGGAAGGAGAACTTCCTCTTGTAAGGCCCCTCGCCCAGCTGGGTGGCAAGGTGGTTGGGCAGGGGGCTGTCTTCAATGCCAAAGCCGGTCCTGGGGATGCACGTGGGCAGCTGTGACCAGACAGTGACAGCTCTATGTGGTCTCAGTACCTGCCCCAGGGAACCAAGGGGGGGTGGGCGCGGCTGGTCATATGCCCACTTTCTAGAGGAAGAAACTGAGGCTCAGAGAGGGGCATCATGTCCCCATGGCTACACAGTCATGGACCCCTCCCTGTGGCTTCTGAAATTGTCGCTGCCCCAGCCTTGGGCAGAGGATCACCCTAGACCCTCATGGACATCTCTCTGTCTTGTAGTGAGATTGAGGACGTCAATGCAGACCAGCTACACCTAGACATCTGGTATAGGCCCTTGAGCCCTGCAGGGCATGGGGTGTGGGCGCCTCTGGTGTAGGGAAAGAGGGAGGGGGCAATTAGGGCTGGGCTAGGTTACAGACAAGCCAGGTCCCCCCCTTGCCCCTCCCCCAGGGACCATGATGATGACGTGTCCCTGGTGGAAGCATGCAGAAAACTAAATGAAGTCATTGGCCTAAAGGGCATGAGCAGGTATGGCAGGTGGGACCCTTGTGACCCCCAGATGTTGTGCCTAAAGCTTGGCCACAGGGGCCAGTGGGTGGTGGCTTCCCAGGGACCATAGGTGTGATGCCCACCCTGCTGCGCCCAGGTATTTCAAACAGATTGTCAAGTCGGCCCGTGCAAATGGAACGGCTGGGCCCACGGAGGACCACACTGATGACTTCCTGGGGTGCCTCAACATACCCGTCTGGGTGAGTAGGTGCAGGGGCTTCCCTCCCATAACACCTACTCATGGGTGCCTCACCCTTCTGGGATGCTGCCAGTTGCTATGTCCTGTAATCCCCAAAGTATCTCCCATTCTTAGGCTGGGGCAGGGGGAACTGTGCTGGGGGAGAGGGGTAAGGAGAGCCTCCTGGGGCATCTAGCGTCCAGGCACCCAAGCACTCACTCTGTGATGCTCGCCTGTGTTCAGTGGGAAGCGGAGGCTTCCCCACAGTGCCACAGCCTCTGTGCAGGAGGGGGAGGGGAGAGGATTCACCTATCTGAACCCCCTTCCTGCAGGAGGTGCCTGTGGCTGGGGAGGATCGCTGGTTCAAGCTGGAACCACGCTCCAGCGCCTCACGGGTGCAGGGAGACTGCCAGCTGGCTCTCAAGCTGATCACTACGCAGGTAGGAAGCCATGGGGAACGTGGGGATCCCTGCCCTGCATCCCAGCCCGCAACTCGGGCGGGACTGGTGACGGGTCGGCCCTGCGTTCCAGAGGGACACAGGCATGAGCCAGCGCGGGCGGTCGGGCTTCCTGTCCTACCTGCTGCTGCTCAGCCGACTGCTGCAGTTCGAGCACCCAGCCCAAGAGGTAGTGGCGCCGTCGGGACCCCGGGGTGGCCGGTCGCGGCCTGGGGGAGGCGAGCGGTGGGGACCGCAAGCGGGAGGGGGGAGGGGTCTCCCGCCTCCACCCACCTCCGGCCCCTCCCCCAGCCCAACTCGAGCAGCTGGCGGGGCGAGCTCAGTGGACCAGCGGCCACCGTGCTCTGCTTGCACGGCGCGCAGAGCAACTTGTCCGCGCTGCAGCTGGCGGTGCTGTGAGTGGGCGGGTCATGCGGCAAGGGGGCGGGACCGCGAGTGTGAGTGGGCGGGGCCGTGAGGGGTAGGGTGGTGACTGAGTGGGCGGGGCGCTTGGGGTACCTTGGAGGACGCAGCCAGGTGCGGGTCTGGCCCAACTTGGGTTCCCTGGCTCCTGGCCGGGCCCCTACAGGCACTGGCAGGTCAGCAGCCGTCACCATCAGACCCGCACCCTGGACTATGGCTACCTGCTGGGGCTGCTGGAGGACATGCAAGCACACTGGGAGGAGGCGGCCTCGCTGCCCCAGGAACAGGTGGGCTCCGCCACATGACCTGAAAATGCTGTTCCTGGAGGCTGTGCTGTGGGGCCTGCTTGGGCTGGGGCAGGCAGTGAGGGGCAGAGTTCTCGTGGGGTATTCGCCTCACAGAGACATTAGGGGGTTGAAAACAGACAAACTGCGTGATGCAGGAAAGAGTAAGTGGTATGCAATACTGAAATGGGGATGTGATGGAGGAAGGTTGTGCATGTCAGCTGGTGAGCAACAGAGGGAGTGGGTGCTGCACAGACAGAGCAGAGGGAACAGGGGGTGGTGCAAAGGCCCTGAGGCCATCTGTGCCACCAGGGGGAGCAATGGAAGCTTAGGTTGGAGATGCCCAGGAAGGAGGCCCATAAGGTGGGAGGTTGCTCCTCAGGGCAGAGCTTTGACAGGCTGGCCCCACTATGGGGACGGACTGAGGGCTCAGCTCTGAAGGTCCCTGTGCCTTCAGGAGGAGAGCCTAGCCGACAGCTTCTCTGCCTTCTCCGAGTTCGCGCTGCGGTTGCTGCGCCAGCTCCGGGACTACTTCCCTGCCACCAACAGCACGGCCGTACACCGCCTGGAACTGCTGTTGAAGTGGGTACAGCCACTGGCACCGGGTGGGATAGGGGACCCAGTGGGGCAGCCTCCAATGAGCAGTGGCTCCTCGCCCAGGTGTCTGGACAAGCTGCAGCTCTTCCAGCCTTCCTTTGAGATCTGCCCCTTCGAGACCGAGCTAAACATGGACATTGCTGCTGCCCTGAAGGTGCGTCTGGTAGCCTGGTCTGATCCAGCTGCCCAGCCCCTGCCCTGCACCACTCAGTTGTCCCTGCCCCGCCCACCACCCCTGGACCTGCTGTAGCACACGCCCTCTATCTTCTATTGCCCTTCTTTCCTCCCACCCCCTCACTACATTGCCTTGGTCGTTTCCCCTGCAGAGAGGCAACCGCGAATGGTATGACAGGCTCCTGAACACCAAGAGTCCTCGAGAGCAGGTGCAGCTCAGAGAGGGCATATTCATGGGGCGGGGGGGGGGGGGGGGAGGTACAGGCCAAAAGGCCAGTGTGAACCGTACTTCCTTGCAGCCAGGGCTGCAGCGCCTTGCTGGGCTGGTTGAGCTGGTCGACACTGTCTATGGGGACCTGCAGTCCTGCTACGGCATCTACGCCAGCCTCTTCCACAGGTGGGGCCCGGGGCTCTTCTTGCTGCTCCTGCAGCCAGCTCTTCAAGCGCTGCCACCAGGGCCGGGGGCTGGGGGTGAACAGATGTCTGAGATGTGTCTTTTGCAGCATCATCAAGATCGACTTCTTCACTCTTACCTTCCGGCAGTTGGAGCGTCTGGTGAGGCAGAGGGGTGGGGAGAGGCCTCCTGGCTAGGAAGGAGCCTGGGCTTCCTTGTCCTGGCAGCCTGACTCCACCCTTCTGGGCAGGTGGCTGAGGAGGTGTGGGTGCTGACGGAGGAGCTGAACCCCAAGATGACCCTTGAGGTGGCCTCACAGCTCTTTGAGCTCTACCTGACCCTGGCAGACATCCAACGTTTCTGGAGCAGCATCCCAGGCCGGTGGGTGTCCTGCCCCGGTCCCACCTGCCCGCTCCCCCCATCTCTCCTCCTCCACCTGTTCCCCTCCCTTACCTGCCCCCACCCCCCACATTCTTTCCAGCTTCCTCTAGGAGGGCTCTGAAACAGAAGCCCAAGGGCCCTGTGTAGGAAGCTCTCCTGGGTGCCCCTTTGGCCTGGGACCTGGGGCCGTGCTGGCTCAGGGTGCCCGAGCCGGGCGTGCTCTGACTGGCTTCCTGCCACAGGGACAGCCGCTCCCTGGCCCTTGCTGGCATCCACGCCCCGTTCCTGCCCGCCGTGAAGCTTTGGCTGCAGGTGCTGAGGGACCAGGCCAAGTGGAGACTTCAGGGAGCCGTGGATGTGGACACAGTGAGTAAGCCTCCAAGCCCAAGGGTACTGGGGCTCCTCCAGGGCCCCCAAGCCAGGCATCCTCTTGCTTTCCCAGCTGGAGCCCATGGACACCTCTTCCAAGCACAGCAGCTCTGCGGCCACTGCAAGTCTATGCTTCAGCCACATCCAGGAGCTGTGGGCCTGCCTGGCGTGGCCGGATGCCGCCCAGGCCCAGGGACTGGGCACCCAGCTCAGCCAGGTGGGAACTATGGCCCTCTGAGAAGGGGCAGCAGGGCCAGGGGATGTGGCCCACAGCTTCTGAGCTCCCATGTCTCACCAGGACCTGTGTGAGGCCGCCCTCTTCTACACTGAGCTGCTGCGGAAGAAGGTGCACTCTCAGCCCGGGGCTGCAGGCGAGGCTGTGAGTGAGCCGGTGAGTGGGCTGGTAGGCAGGTGATGGGGGCAGGAGGCCGGGTGGGGCCAGCACATGCCCACAAGGAACACTAACCCTTCCCCACCTGGCACACCTCTCCAGCTGTGTGTGGTCCTCAACAACGTGGAGCTTCTGCGCAGGGCAGTTGGTCAGGCACTGCGAGGCCTGGCGTGGCCGGAGGGGGCCGCAGGGCTTGAAGCAGGGCTCCCACGCCCCCTGCTCAGCTGCACACAGGCCTTAGATGAGGACCTGCAGAGGGAGGCCCGCACCGTGACGGCGCACCTGACCTCCAAGGTGGGCAGGGAGGGCAGGTTGGGGACCCGACTGCCCCCTCTGCACCCGACTCCCCTCAGTGCTGAGTGCAACCCTTCTTCAGATGGTGGGTGACATCAGAAAGTACGTGCAGCACATCAGTCTCTCGCCTGACTCCATCCAGAACGACGAGGTGAGTGCCTGACTGGCTGAGGGCTCAGCCTGGTAGGGAGTGTGTGTGTGGTGAGGCCCAGGCACGGTCTGGCCCTGAGAACCCTGCCCGTAGGCCGTGGCCCCGCTCATGAAGTATCTGGATGAGAAGCTGGCCCTGCTGAACGCCTTGCTGGTGAAGGAGAACCTGGGCAGGTATGGTGAACCTGGGCAGGTATGGACAGGGGCGGTGGAGTGGGGTGGGCTGGGGTCCAGTCACACATCCTGAGTGTCCCTGCAGGGTGCTCGAGGCCCTCTGGGAGCTGCTCCTGCAGGCCATTCTGCAGGCGCTGGGCGCCAACCTTGACGTCTCTGCTGACTTCTACAGCCGCTTCCACTTCACGCTAGAGGTAGGGCCTGGTGGAAGAGAACCCCCAGTGGCTCCAGGGGGCAAAGCCGCTACCCTTCTCTGTGGCCCTGCTGCCTCCTGCTGGCATGCCTGGCCTGCTCAGCCTGGACAGCTCTTTTTCTGGAAACCCACCAGGGCAGCAGCATTTTCTCTTCACCAACCCACCTGTGTTGGTGGTACCTGGGCTACTTGTTAAGAGAGCTGTCTGGCCTCAGGCACGGGCATTATCCCAAGCTTCCTGGGAGCTTTTGATGTGTCTCTGGTGTGACAAGCAGCTCTACCTCGGGCTCTCAAGGGCCTGGTGCTGCTCAAGGTGCCACCTGTCTCTGCCCACTGTCCCTAGCATTCGCCACCTGACACATCCTCCTTGCCCTGCCCTAGGCTCTGGTCACTTTTTTCCACGCGGAGGGCCAGGGTCTGCCCCTGGAGAACTTGAAGGATGGAAGCTACAAGGTGAGGCCTGGCCCTTGGGCCTCTGACAGGAGGGGAGAGGCATGGATGCTGGGGACCTGAGTTCAGCTGCTGCCTTACACTAGCCCGTGCCTGCGGGGTCACTGGCCAGTTTCACCAGGCGCCCGCTTCCTTCCTGCTTCTCCCCAGAGGCTGGAGGAGGAGCTGCGCCTGCACAAGTGTTCCACCCGTGAATGCATCGAGCAGTATTACCTGGACAAACTCAAGCAGGTATGTGGCACAGGTGTGGGCGTGCGGCTCCTCCCTGGAGCCCCTGAGCCGGGCTCAGCAGCCCATGGGCCTTTCTGCAGAGGTCCCTGGAGCAGAACCGGTTTGGACGCCTGAGTGTCCGCTGCCACTACGAGGTGGCCGAGCAGCGGCTGGCGGTAGAGGTGCTGCACGCTGCCGACCTGCTCCCCCTGGATGCCAATGGTGAGGGGCAGAGTTATGGCGGGGCGGGAGGCATGCCAGTGGCGCGAGGGCGGTAGTCTGCTTACAGCCCTGTGCCCCCAGGCCTGAGTGATCCCTTTGTGATTGTGGAGCTGGGCCCACCACATCTCTTCCCGCTGGTCCGAAGCCAGAGGACTCAGGTCAAGAGCCGGACACTGCACCCCGTGTACGACGAGCTCTTCTACTTGTGAGTGTTGCCCCCAACTGCCCAACACCCGCCAGAGCACGGAGGACTCTAGGTGACCATCCGGCCCTTGCAGCTCCGTGCCTGCAGAGGCGTGCCGTCGCCGTGGCGCCTGCGTGCTCTTCACAGTCATGGATCACGACTGGCTGTCCACAAACGACTTCGCAGGGGAGGCGGCCCTCGGCCTGGGCAGCATTGGTGGCATTGTGCGGTCCCAGGTGGGAGGGAGCACGAGGGCTGGGCAGCCCATCACCCTGCACCTGCGCAGGCCCCGAGCCCAGGGTGAGTAGGGGTCCAGGGGCAGTAGGTCTGAGGGCTGGCAGGGCCTGATGCTGCCCCACCCTCCACCCATAGTGAGGTCCGCGCTGAGGATGCTGGAGGGCCGCACCAACAGGGAGGCGCAGGAGTTCGTCAAGAGACTCAGGGAGCTGGAGAAGTGCATGGAGGCGGACCCCTGAGCCCTCTGCAGCTGCCAGCCCCAGGCCCTTCCCCAGTCCCCATGGTATCCTTGTCTCACCCTGTGGTCAGCTTTGTGCAGCCAGGGGTCATGATGCCCCCTCCCCTGCTGCGTGGCATGCGTGCTGTGGCTGAACACCCCTGGCTCCCATCTGCCTGGGTGTGCCCATGTGGTATGTACTGTGAACTCCTTATGCCCAGCAAGCATTCCCAACCCCAGTCAACTTGGAGCCTACCAGCAGCTGCCCCCCTGGACACAGAGTAGAGTGGAACAAACCTAGCCACCAGGTAAGCTTCCCCGCCTGCTTCCCAGGGAGGGCAGGTGGGCAGGCGCTGCCCTTAGAGCGTTTCTTAGTGGGTGCTGTGCCCCCCAGGGGACATTAGGACGTGTCTGAAGACACTTTTGGTGGTTAACAACTGGGGTTTGAAGGGGGCTGAAATGAGTGGCCACAGTGTTCTCGCCCTCTCTGGGCTCTAAGACCCTCCACTCACAAAGGACCATGTGGAGAAGAGGTTTGCTAAGAGCCACATAAGATCTGCAGTCCACACCTAGCTCCTAGGCCCAGGAGAGGGTCCCCTAGGTCACTCTCTGAGGCTGGGGATCAGTGTAAAGGGCTCCGTGCTGATTGGTCCCATCTGGCTTTTTCTTCCATGTACATGCATGTGCCCACACAAGATCTACGCCAATGCGATGGGCCCAGCCCCTTCTAGGCAGAGTCTGCCTCACAGCGGCTGTGGGTACCCCCAAACCCCCAGGCTAAGTATAAAGAAACAGAGGCTCACATTGGGTTCTCCCTGCCTGCAGCTTCATTCATTGGGGGCTCTGAGGCAGGACCCAGGGCAAGGCTGTGGTAGAAGCTTTGGCAGAGAACCTGACCGCGTCCAGTACTGCTTGCAGCTCCAAGGGGTCAAGGCCACCATGCCTGTCTTTGTTCCCACAAGTCCCACTGCTGTCTCTAGATTTTCTCATCACTCCACCTCGAACAATACATGTCTGTAACCTTTAGTCTCTCTGCCGTTTCTTGATTCCTTTCCAAACCTCAGTGGGGGCCCTGGCCTTGGCCCCTTGCTCCAGCATCTCCTCCTCTTCTGAGCTGCTGCTGCTATCTCCTCCATCCTTGGCTTCAGGCCTGCATGCCTCAGACTCCTCATCACTGTCACTGTCATCACTGTCCATGGGCAGCCTGGAAGAAGGGGTGTGTTCGCTAAAGGTGCCATCCGTGGCCTGTCTTGAGGCAATCCTCCCTGGCACACTGACCCACAAAAGCCCCCGGACTGAGGACAAATTCCTCCCACGCCCTCTGCTCTTAAAACCAAAACCTCTCAGTGGGAGGCCATGTCCACTTTCCCACAGTTAGAAAACCACAGTGGTGGTGTTCAGGAGACCACCCCCCACAAAGCAGGAGAGGCTGAGGCCAGAGGCAGAAGATAGCCTTGAGTCCGAACTGTCATGTAAGTGGGAAGCCCGAGGACCTACCGGGTACCAGCCACAGGCCTATTGGGGTTTGCAAACTCTCGCCCCGAGTCCACGTCAAAGGGATCTGAACAGAGGGAGCAAAGAGGACAGTGATGCAGAGGTGAGCTGAGAGCAAACTCCCGCTCACCACCTCGAGAGCCTCTCGGAAGGAGGCGGCAGGCCTGCAGGGTCCTGGCTCCCTCCCAGGGCTCACGTCCACGCCAGGCCTCACCAAGCTCCTCCTTGGGGCGCTCCTTAGCATGGGCCAGGAACACCTGCTCTGCCTGCAGCACCTCCTCTGGGCCGCTGCAGGCCGCATACTTGTCCAGGAGCTCACGGTTCAGGTCTAGGAAGGCCTTGCCCCACTTGAACTTCCGCAGCAAAATGACAGCAAGGTCTGAGAAGCCTGACGCCACAGAAACAGGAAACCCAAGAATGCCGACAATCCTTCTCCAATCCCGAGCATGTTCCCAGCCCACTTAATGCTGTCCAAGGTACTAGAAGCCCCTGCCAGACACCATCCCATAGTCTGGATAGTCCGTGCCTGCTCACCAGCCCCTACCTGTGTAGCCCACTAAGTCCCTCTGCCCACAGCTCACTGGGCCTCTACGGGGACCATGAATTCTCTGAGAATGAGTGACGGAGGGCTCTCAGGGCAGTGGTGCCGGGATAACAAGGCCAAACATGAGCGCTTGCAGGCCAGCTGTTCAGTTTGCCACCACCTCAACCCCACAGGGCAAGAACTTTAAGTGGGAGCTGGTATGGAAACTCTGGCCTGTCCAAATTGACCACCTCCTTGCACACCCTTACGTTCCTCCTGGCACTTGCCATTAGAAAACAGTGCTGGGAGAACAGCCAGACCTCCGGGCTGCCAGGCCCTGACACTCACCCAGGATGCAGAAGGTGGCTGCAAAAGCCTCTACACAGGATAGTTTGCAAGGCCGGCCATAGTTCACAGGGTTGGCGGCCACCAGGTGAGGCAGCAGTCGAAAGTGGCTTCCTCGCATCTTCCCAAATGGTGTCTCGTGCAGTCTGGCCCAGGAACAGTCGATGACAGCCACCCCCGACTGTGCAACCAGCTGTCTGCCAGGAGCAGCACAGGGCTAGGTTCTGGGGGCCAGCACCACTGTGGTGATGGACCTAGGGCAGGTATATCCCTGGAGAGTGGCCTCACTAGGAATACAGGGACAACATTCCCTGCCCCAAATAACCCCCGAGGACCCTTATAGGCCAAGCTTTTGAGGCAGCTGGGGAACAGGGGTGTTTCTGGAACAGGCTCATTTATTCACTCAACAAACGCTTGAGACATGCTTATAGCCTGGGCTGTGTTTTAGGCAATGGGGGCAAACTAGCCAGATAGCTACAAATAGGTAAGTCCTGAAAGGAATACTGTGCCAGGGCCCCGTTGTTATTAAGACAAGAGAGACCAGGCAGGCACCCCGCCCATTCCAACCCCCTCCCCCAGCTTTTCGCGCCTACCTGTCCGCGGGGGACACGTACTGGGAGCCCATGGGGCTGAGCACGAGACCACCGAACCTGTGGCCCAGGCGCAGGCAGCGCACCAGGCCCAAGCGAGCCAGCTTGCGGCCCGTGCAGCGCCGGGGGTCGCAGTGACCCAGCTCCCACATGGCCAGAGGGCAAGGCAGCCGAACAGGACCTGGGCCGCCCTCGTCCTCGGCCGCCTTTGGTTCCACGGACGCTGTACCAGGCAGCAAAGGGAACCGGGCTTCAGTCGCGGCTCAGCCGGCCCGCCGGTCCTGGGCCTCCGACCCCAACCCCACTCCCTGATCACGCCCCACTCACCGCGCAGCGCGGCGCCCACCTCCTCGGCGAAAGTCTCCAGGGAGCAGCCCGCAGGGCGCCGGGAGCGGCCGCCTTCGGCCCCCGCCCCGCGCCCTGCCCTCCTGCGGCCCATAGCTGCGAGCAGGATCCCCCACACACGCGAGCACGCCCCTCTACTAGCAGCCAGACTACGCCCGCCCGCGCGGGGCGCTACTTCCGGTCCCGACACTCACGTGACTCGGCGGCGCTCAGGTGACCACGCGCCCGCCCCGCTTCCGGCGAAGTGATGGCGGCGAGGCTGGTGCCGTGTTTGCTGCTGTTCGGGCTCGCGGCGCGCGGTTAGTGTCCCGGCCTCCTGCGCCCCCTGCCCAGGCCCCTGCGACCCCCCACCCCCACCGACACACCCGTCCCCGCGCCCCTGCCCCGGCTGCCGGCCCGCCCGCCTTCCTTCTCACTGCCGCGTTCCCCGTAGGGCCGGCGTCCAAGATGAAGGTGGTGGAGGAGCCCAACACATTCGGGTGAGCAGCCTCGCGGGGCGCGACGGGGCGGCTCAGGGCCCGGTTCCCCCCTGACCCTGCCGCTTCCCGCAGGCTCAACAACCCGTTCCTGCCCCAGACCAGTCGCCTTCAGCCCAAGAGGGAGCCTTCACCCGTGTCTGGTGAGTGCGGGACCCTGGCCGCGGACGTGGTGGCGGCCAGGGAGGGAGCGGGGAGCTGTCCTGGGTTCCCGACCCGGGTGGAAGGGGTCAGCGCTCAGGAGCCTGCTGGAGGGAGGCCGGGAAGGGAGGGACGGACTCGGATGAGGGGCCCTCGAAGTTAGGGCCTGGAGGCTTTATGCATGCCTTTGTCAGCCTTTTAACATTATTTTTGAGCGCGCGATAATACTGCAGGACGTTCTTATACCAAGTTAAACAGTTGCCCCTGGGCTTAGTCCTTTATTTCCTTCTCTAGAAGTGACTTCTGTTAACAGGAGTTTGGTATCTATCCTTCCAGACGGTTTGTATACTTCGTTTTTACATTTATTGAAATGATCATACGGTTTTTATGCTTTATTTTGTTAATGTGATTTATCACGTTGATTTATGGATGTTGAACCATCATCCTTGCATCCCTGAGATGAATCCCACTTGGTCATGGTATAGAATCCATTTAATGTGCTGTTGAATTCAGTTTGCTAGTGTTTTGCTGAGGGTTTTTGCATTAATGTTCATAAGGGATGTTGGTCTTTCTGGCTTTGATGTCAGAGTAATGAATACAGCCTCAGAAAACTGGGTCAGGAAGTGTTCTCCTTCAGTTTCTCTTTTGTTTTTTGTTTGTGGAAGAGTTTGAGAAGGATTGGTAAGTTCTGTTTCTAGGAACTTGTCCAATTCATCCAGGTTATTTGTTGGTGTACAGTTGTTCATAGCATTCTTATACTCCTTACTTCTATAAAATTGGTAATGTCCCTACTTTCATTCCTTTTAATAATTTGAGTCTTGTTTTCTTAAGTTAATCTAGCTAAAGGTTTGTTGATTTTGTTGATCTTTTCAAAGAACCAACTTTTGGTTTCACTGATTACTTCCTTCCTTCTGCGGCTTTAGGTTTAGTATGCTCTTTCTCTAGTTCCTTAAGGTGTAAAAGTTAGGTTATTGATTTGAGATCTTAGTTTTCAATGTCTTTACAGCTATAAATTTCCCTCTTAGCATTGCTTACATTGTAAACCATAAGTTTGGGTATCTGGTGTTTTCATTTTTGTCTCAAAGTATTTTCTAATTTCCCTTGTGACTTCTTTGACCCAGTGGTTGTTTAAGATTGTGTTATTTAATTTCCATATATTTGAATCTCCCACTTTTGCTGCTGCTGCTGATTTCTGGTTTTCATTGTGATCAGAAAAGAAACATGATTGATTTCAATATTTTAAAATTTATTAAGAACTAGTTTTGTGGCCTAAGATATGGTTTATCCTGGAGAATGTTTCATGTGTACTTGAATAAAAATGTGTATTCTGCTGTTGTTGGGTGGGGTGCTCTGCCTATGTCTGTTAGGTCTCATTGGTTCACAGTGTCATTCAAGTCCTTTACTTTTTTAGAAGAGGGGTATTGATGTGTCTGAGCATTGTATTACTGTGTTTCTCCCTTCAATTCTGTCAGTGTTTGCTACATGTATTTTCAAGCTCTGACATTTGGTGCACATATGTTTATAACTGTTATTATCTTGGTGGATTGGCCCTTTTATCAATATATGTCCTTCTTTGTTTCTTTTAATAGTTTCTGATTTAAAGTCTATTTTGTCTATTACTGTAGCCACCTAGCTAGCTAGCTCTTTGGTTAATAGTTGCATATCTTTTTCCATCCTTTCACTTTCAAACTGCTTGTATCTTTAGATTTAAAGAGTCTCTTAAAAGCTGTATATAGTTGGATTTTAAAAATGCAGTTGGGGGCTGGCCGAGTGGCTCAGTTGGTTAAGAGCTTGCTCAAGAGTTTGAGCTCTGAGCAACAGTGGTTCCATTCCCGGCCTGAGCTGAGCAGCCGCTGAGCTGCCAACAGGTGGCAGGATGGCTCAGCTTAAAAAAAAAAAAATTGCATTTGGACAATCTATGCCTTTTACATGGGGAGTTTAATTCATTCACATTTAAAGTAATTATACCTAAGGAGATACTGTGGGTTTAGTTGCAGACCACTGCAATAAAGTGAATATCGCAATAAAGTGACTATCGCAATAAAGTGAGTCACACATTTTTTGGTTTCCCAGTGTGTACAAAAGTTATGTTTACTGTAGTATATTAAGCGTGCAATATAGCATCATGTCTACAAAACAATGTACATACCTTAGTTAAAAAATATATTACTGCTAAAAATGATAACCATCATCTGAGCCTTCAGTGAGTCTTTTTAGTTGGTAGAGGGTCTTGCTTCGATGTTGATGAAAGAAATATCTGTAAAGTACAATAAAGTGCAATAAAATGAGGTATGCCTGTATTGATAAGGAAGGACTTACAGGAAACAAATAAAATGGCAAAAGTTTGTGTTGTAACTTTTTGTCCCTCATTTCCTGTTAGTTTTTGTTGACTTTCTAGGTGACATGTTTCATTTCCTTTTCATTCCCTTTTATGTATATTCTACATATAGCTGTTTTCACAGTGGTTATGTAACATGGGAAGTACGTAACATCCTAAAGTAATTAAAGTCTAACTTGAATTTATACCAGCTTAACTTCAATTTCTCCAACTTTGTTTTTAACAAATTACCTCTTTAAACATTGTGCACCCACCAACATAGATTTATCAGTTTTTATGATGCATCTTTTAAATTCTGTGTTTACAAGTCAAAATTACAATACTGGCTTTGTAACTGGCCCATGAATTGACAGTCTTTCAACTTGGAGGGCCCTCTTCAGCGTTTCTTGTAGGGCAGGTCTATGTACGTTGTACTCCCTCAGCTTTTCTTTACTTCATTTTTGGAGGTTATTTTTTCTGGACATAAGACTCCTCTGTTGACAGTTTTTTTTTCTTTCATCCTAATACTGCTTTCTGGCGGCCAAGGTTTCTGCAGAGAAATTGGCTGATAACCTTATTCAGGACGAGCTGCTTTCAAGACTTGGTTTCTGACATGTGTCTCGCTGTGAATCTCATTGAGTTCCTCATACTGGGAGTTTCTTGGATTTGTATCAAATCGAGAAGTTCTTGACTCAAATAGTCTCTCTGCCCCTTTCTTGCTTCTCCTTTGGGTGCTCCTGTGTCCCCCACAGGTCCCTTAGGCTCTTTTCACGGATTCTTCCATGTGCTCAAATCTGCTGTTGAACCCCTTGTGTGATTTTTCATTTCAGTCGTATTTTTCAGCTCCAGAATTTTTTGGGTTCCTAGAATTTCTGTAATTTTTATCTCTTTGATCACATGTCGTTTTTCTGATACCCTTCAGTTCTTTGTAGTCTCCTTTAGTTCTTGGAGCATATTTAAGATGGTGGTTTAAGTCTTTAGTTAAGCCCAGTGTCTGGGCTTCTCCCCTGATGGGTTTGTCAGTTTTTCCCTTTGAATAGGCCATGTTTTCCCATTTCTTTGTATGCCTTGCAATTTTTTTTTTTATTGAAAAGTGGGCCTTTGAAAAAACAGACACCTCTGCCAATGTTTGTAGACTGGCTCTGTGCCTCTATTTCCTAGAGTCTCTCTCACCCCCAGCTTCTCCCCAGGGCCTTACATGGTCTGTTGTGCATCCACCGTCCTCTCTTGCCCCCAAATTCGAGGCTCTAGGCCTCCTTTTCCCACCTGAGGTCTGGATTAGGCAAAACGGAGACCAGGCCTCTGGTAGCCCCCAGCCAGGTTGCAGCTAAGGTCGTCCTGCTCCCCACGACCGTGCTGGGGGGCGGTGGCACAGGGCAAGAGAAAATGCCACAACACTTGTGCTTTTGTTCTTGGGGTCCCCCTGCTTTCTGTAAACCTTTTCCAGAACTACTCTAAGGTTAGTCTAGCCAGTGTCTGGTTTGTCTCGATGTTTCACAGGCAAACGAGCTTGGAGCTTCCTAGTCTGAGGTTTGGCTGGCATCACCCAAGCTCTTGTGCTCCATTTTAAAAGTTTAAACCAACCTTTTCTCCCAAATGGCCCCAGTTTTGTGGGTTGTCAGTTTTTTCTGCCTGGCCTGCGTTTCCACACATCTGCCCTTGCACTGGACTCAGTGTCGCCTTCTCCCCTTCCAGGGCCCGCGCATCTCTTCAGACTTTCTGGCAAGTGCTTCAGCCTGGTGGAGTCCACGTGAGTGAGGAGAGGGGTGGCAGGGGAGGGGGCTGGGACACCCCTGACGGTGGCTGTACCCCCAGGTATAAGTACGAGTTCTGCCCATTCCACAATGTGACCCAGCATGAGCAGACCTTCCGCTGGAACGCCTACAGTGGGATCCTCGGGTGAGCTGGGGATGGGGAGGTGGCTGTGGGCTCCTGGGGGTGGCGTCCCCAACCCAGCCTCACGCTCTGCTCCTCTCCAGCATCTGGCATGAGTGGGAAATCACCAACAACACCTTCAGGGGCATGTGGATGAGGGACGGCGACTCCTGCCGCTCCCGTAGCCGGCAGAGCAAGGTGGGCTGTGTGGGAGGGGCAGGCCCCTGGCTTCCCCCCCACCAACCAACCCACCAACCAACCAAGGCTTCCCTCCCAGGTGGAGCTTACCTGTGGAAAAAGCAACCGATTGGCTCATGTGTCTGAGCCAAGCACCTGTGTCTATGCACTGACTTTCGAGACGCCCCTTGTCTGCCACCCCCACTCCTTGTTAGGTAGGATGCTGGGGCTGGTGGGGGTGGGGAGGTGGAGGGGCTCGGCTAAGGCTGGTTTCTGTTGAATCTCAGTGTACCCTGCCTTGCCCACGGCCCTACAGCGGAGGTGGGACCAGGTGGAGCAGGACCTGGCTGATGAGCTGATCACGTCCCAGGTGAGGTGCTGGGGCAGGCACCCTCCTGGCAGGGTGTAGCACAGCCAGGAGCTGGGAGTTCCCTCTTCCTCCTCGCCCTGCAGGGCTACGAGAAGTTGCTCAGGGCACTTTTTGAGGATGCTGGCTATTTAAAGACCCCAGAAGAAAGTGAGTCTGCACAGCAGGAAGGCAGAGTCCAGGGCCTGGTGTTTGAGTCCCTGGAGAGCTGCAACAAGGTACAAATTGGGGATTGGGGCTGGGCTGTCTGCAGACACCCTCCTGCCAAGGGGCCTGACTTTCCCTTCTAACTGTTCTGTTCCAGGCACACAAAGAACTGTCAAAGGAGATTAAAAGACTTAAAAGTGTGCTGACCCAGCATGGCATCTCCTACACGAAACCTACGGGTAAGTCACGCAAAGGGAGGGGGCGAGCCCACCTGGGGACCTGCAGCCTGGGAGCCATATCCTGACCTGTCGCCGCCTGGTATTTTGGCAGAAACCTCCACCTCTGAACACTTGGGCTCCAAGACACCCATAGCCAGGACAGCAGAGCAGCTACAAGGTGACCCAGGGTTGCGTGGGAACACCTTGTGACCTGGGACTGGCATCCTACAGCAGGAAGGAGGCAGACCGGGACCCCGGTGCAGAACGCGCAGTCCCGGGAAAAGCAGTACAGGTGGAGGACACACATTCTCTGTGCCATCCCGTCAGCAGCTCTCAGGGCGGGGCTCATAGATGCAGGCAAATAAAGATTCAAAGTTTTAATTAATTCCCATACTGATAAAAATAATTCCATGAATTCTGTAAACCATTGCATAAATGCTATAGTGTAAAAAAATTTAAACAAGTGTTAACAACTTTAAACAGTTCACTACAAGTAAATGATTATGCATTATAAATACTACCTTCTGGGTTAAGAAAATTCCATTCCAATAACATTTTCATCTAAATACTCAAAACAAACATACAGATTGGGAGCTTCCATAAATTAATCCACATAAAGCGTCCACACTGAGTTGAGGTCTGCTGACCAGTTACATGAATGGTGTGATGATATATTACCGCTAATATTGAACAGTAGAGCTGAGAGCCGCCGCTGAACACCACCCGGCTTCTGCTGCTGCACCCAGCACTCCCCCCTCCTCACCCACAGATGGGACGGTGACCCTGAGAGGCCGAGCCTGTCCCCAGCTCAGCTTGTGAGGCCTGCAAAGGGCGGCTCCCTCGGAGGACCAGGGCCACTGCAGGGGTGGGGAGGACCTTACGGAGCAGCCCTAAAGTGCCCGGGCACCTCGGGAGTTCTACTCTGGGTGGTTCTTTGGTCTTCCCACCGCACACCTGTCCTCAGAGCCAGTCCTTGACCTGATGAGAAGGGTGAGTGCTCAGGGGCTACGCCCCCTGCCCCAGCTGTGAGCACTGCACCTCCAGTCCCCCAAACTCCACAGAAAGAACTGACCAGAGTAGCTTATAAATAGACCTAAAGCTTAATTGTTCTTAATTGTTTATAATTTGAAAATGTCTAGGCTAGATATCAGTCATAAACACTGTCCTGTTATCCCAAAAAAGGCCAGAGGCCTGAAATGGAAAACAAGTACATAAATATTAATAAAAATAATTTTAAACAGTGATAACAGTAGCACAAAATATACGTAATTTCTAAGAGCTAATAAATCACTATAATTAAAAACAATGTAGATTCACTAAAACCAAGTCAATAGTTACCTTTAAGTAGCGGGCTAGCTGCGGAATGTCATGGATCCACCTTTAAAATGACAACTTTTCTAACAGTTTGTCTTACATTAAAAAACGGTTTAAACTTCTTACTATAGTAAATACATTCTAATTTGGTCACTGATAAAAATTTTTACCTAGTCACTTTGCACTTTAAAAAATGCTATTAAAAGTCTTTGGCAAAGCCGGAGGCGAGTAGAAATACGTGTGTTCACGTCCAGCCAGAGGGGCCGGTATCTGCTCCCACCCCCAGCGGCAGGCTCTGGAAAGATTTTTCTCACGGCAATTGAGATCTGCTTTGCCGAGAGCCAAGGTTGGGTAAACTACAGACATATTTTACTTCTTCCCAGATTTCTAGGAAAAACGACCCACTGCAAACCAGAGTAGTTTTCTTGTCATCATTAAAATCAGACCCATTCTCAGGAGTATCTGTGCCCCGGCCTTAAAGCCAGGTTGCCACTTGAGGCCCGAGGGACCCACAGCAGAGCCAGGTCCTCGGGGCGGCCCCTCGTCCAGGCACAGTGTTCATGTCCTTGACCTGTGGTCACACAGATGACATAATACATGGATGCACAGATCAGGCGACAGGGCTGGCTAGACATGTCGCCCTAAAGTCGAACACATCAAAGCTTGGTGAGCCTGTCCCACGTGGGCAGGAGTCCTGGTGGTCCCAGGAGCAGGGAGGGACCACGGGCCAGCTGGGACACCCGGCAGCCAGCTGTAGGAAGGTAGGGGGCACCGCTGCCTGGCAGACGCACAGAACACGGCTCTAAAATTTAACATCCCCCTCAGCTGCACCTTTCACTAGTATCAATTGTCTTACAAAGTTTCAAGGGAGAAACCGAATGGGCCGTTTTCTTCACTTCTTTTGCAAGGCACAGGCACTTAGAAAAAGTGTTCACGGGTCCTGGATGTGTGATCAAGTTCTCTCACCTCACGGCGTCAGGCTATAAAACTCCAATTAGTGTGCACATGCACGAGTTTAGGGAGAGTTCCTTTTCTAAAATTAGAAACATCTAAATGTATGTCTTTCAATAATCACTCTGCTATAAATACTATTTGTTTGCACTTAATTTGAAACCTGTAAAAATCCTAGGCATTTTTCACTACTAGATAAATGCTCATTTCATAAGTACTAATTTCAGAATATGAAATCTAATATATTTACCATACTATGAATTAACAATAAACTGATAGGAAATATTTTAAGTTCACAGTACACATATAAAGCTTCATATTATCGCATATTAAAAAAACATGAACCTAGAAAGCAGCTTATAGCAACTTAGACCGTCCATCTAAATTCTTCGGTTAACAAAGTGCTTGGCCGGGACCCGAACTCCCAGAATGTGGTCACAGTAGTGTCAGGACCGCAAACCCTTGTAATTACCGTGCCCGCCCAGACCCCACGCGGTGGGTGTGTGGGTTTGCCTTTAAGGTCTGCGAGAAGAATACCATGAAACCGAGGGTGCAGCTCAGGGCCGGGTCCCGATGTTGGTGGCACCAGGAAGTGTGGCCGCCGTCACCACTGGAGGGGCTGGCCCTCGCAGTAGGGGCACTCGGGCGCGCCTGCTGCGCAGGGCTCACAGAGCACACGGTGTTGGCAGGGCCGCAGGACGGCGCCGCGGGCCCGCTCCCCGCACACCACACACTGCTTTGCTCGGAGCTGGAAGATCACCTGCAGGCAGGATGAGTTGGCGGGGTCACAGGACGCCCCTTCCCACCACCAGCCCCCAGCCTGCCCAGAGGTGACACGAGAACATGCAGGGGCCACCCTGGGAACACGAAAATGGGGTGGGAGCTGCTGCTTCTCAAGAGCCTTGGGTAGAGGACTGGCTCCCAGGGAGAGGCCAGGATGCCACACTGGCGTGGGAAGGGCCGGGCCAGGATGGAGGCCAGGACCTGCAGCTGGTCCAGTGGGTGCCAGGATTTGGGCTCAGCAGGACCCTGACACAAGACCCAGCTCTCTGGCTGAGGGAAAAGCCACAGCCTGGGAGATGGCACCTCCCATCGGGTGAAGCCATCAGGTGTGTGGGTTGCAGCCAGACCTTGGCCACAGTCATTGAAGGGGGAGAGTGTGATGAGAGGCAGGGCCATGGAACCTTCCGGATGCTCTAACAAAATGCTCTGGTGTGGAAGGAGTTTCTAGCTGATCTGAGGGCAGTGGTTTTTTTGCTACACCAGAGAAAATGAAATCAAGCCAGGAGGTGGCCAGTGACCCTGGAGGGTGACTTCAATGACATGCCCCAGACATACACCATAGTTCCACCTCTGTGAAGTGAGAGGGGCATCCACACTGTCCATGAGGGCACAGCGGGCAGTAGTAGAGGGCAAATGTGGAAGCTTCTGGAAAGGAAGGGCAGGGCCAGCCTGGCAGGGGAGGTGGTACACATTCCCTGGAGTAGAGCATGGCCGCCACCTGAGATGTCGGGGCAGTGCTAGGCCAGGTCCCAATCATCATCTCCCCGCTCCCCATACACTGCCGGGGACAGACACCTGGTACCTTGGAAACCCAAACCAGGACTCACCCCGTCTACCGCCTCCAAATCCAGGCGCAACTGACTCTGCAGCGAATGCAGTTTGGGCAGCGGGATGGCGCCAATGTCACGGCAGCCCTGCAGCCCGGGGAGCGCGGACACGCCCCGGCCCTCCAGCTCCTCCTGCAGCTGTCTAAACTGGGCTTCCACCTCCTCCTTCTTCTGCAGCGCCAGCTGCCGGGCGCTGTCGGCTGCCAGCGCACGTTCCTTCGCCTCCTTGGCCTCCTGCTGCCACGCGTCGCAAGCCTGAAATGCAGGGGGCTGCAGTGGCGGGCGTGGGCACGGGGGCACCCTGCATGCACACGGGGAACACCAGTGTCGCCTGCGTCACGGCCCCTCCCCAGTGCTCACCTGCTTCACCTGCTGCCAGGACTCTTCCCACTGCCTGATCTTCCTCTTGGCCTCGTCCAGCTGCCGCCTGACCCGAGCCAGTTCAGCACCATTTGGACTTGCGCTTGCAGAGGACGCAGGGCCAGCATTCAGAATGGGGGATGGGCTGGGAGAGAAGCTGCCAGAAACAAAGTCCCAGATGCTCCCGGGGACGCCATTCAAGCCTAAGGGAGAAGGAGACAGGAGAGGTCAGCCCCCGCCATGCTGAAACATCACAGACATCTCCTAGGCAGGCTCTGCGACCTCTGGGGCTCTGCTAACAAGGCCGCTACCCCTTATCTTCTGACCAGGCCCCCTTCCTGCCACCTGTGGGATTTAAACATAAAAGGAAATACATGCAAAGTTTCTGTGACTGCATCGTGTGATGCAGCAGTTCTCAAACTCTGGTCCCAGGAACCCTTGACACCTGTGGAATCCTGAGGCCCCCAAAAAGCTTTTGTTTACTTGGGTGGCACCTGTTGACACACAGAGTCTTGTGTCACATAATGGGGGACACTTTGAGAAAATCACCATTAGGCAATTGCATCATTGTGCAAAACAGAGTGCACTTACACAAACCTCTATGGGTGCACCCTAATCCACACCCAGGCTCGATGGTGCAGCCTACTGCTCTTAGGCTTGCAAACCCGGGCAGCATGTTACTGCAGGCAGTTGTAACACAGTGGTAAGTGTGTAACTATCTAAACACAGAAAAGGTGCAGTGTAAACACTGTATAAAAGACTTAAAAAATGGCCCACCTGTAGAGGGCACCTGCCATGAATGGAGCCTGCAGGACTGGAGGCTGCTCGGGGCGACAGTGACTTGAGGGGTGAGTGAAAGTGAAGGTCTAGGATGTGACTAGCAGCTACAGGCTTAGCAAGTACTATCCCAAAGCCTCCCTGCTTCCTTCTAACAGGGTCAGAAATAGAACATGGAAGCTGTACAGTGCTGCTCTGTGAACAGGGATGTGGGCTGGACTGACTGGAAATATTGAGAAGAAACTGGCTAAGACACAGATCACGATAACAGTGACTGTCAGGAGGGAGTGAAAGGGTGCGTGAGGGACAATAGAAATAAGAAAGGGAGATGGGACAAAAAGGCACATAGGGGATTGTCACAGCAGTGTGGTTTTGGCTACTGCATGTTGGAGCAGCAGTCAGACTAAGGAACTTTGTGGGATGTATGTATGTATGTATGTATGAATGAATGAATGAATAAATAAATAAATAAATGTGTTTAACATGGAGAGGGTGTGGAGCTGAGGATTCCATATTTTGACTTTGGAAGTTGGTTTTTGGTTTCATTGACCCATCTGGTACAAAAGGCTCTCTCTGGCATTGAATTGAGGGAAGAAATAAAACTTATCTGTGCGTTGTATCATGACAACCTGAAAATATTTCCAAATACAAGGACAGGCTGGCCCCACACTACCACAGGAAGCCTTTACTACAGTGGCTGTGACACTTAATCCTTATCAAGGTCGCTCCTGTGGGCCTGTGTCCTTGTGCAGGATCTTAGGTCCTCAGCCAAGAATTCACAGCACTGTACTGTGAAGACCATCAGGCTAGATCTGGGAGGGCTGTAGGGCCCCTTGAATATGTAACGCTGGGGGGACAGGCTCCTCTGTGCTAACCGATTGGAGTGTCATCTGTGCACTCAAAATTGAGGTGCTGGGCCGGCCGAGTGGCGCGATGGTTAAGAACTGGCTTGGGACGCCAGAGGGCCCCGGTTCGGATCCCACATATGAGGGCCAGTGACACTGCCCTTCACAGCTAAGATGCTGAACAACAGCTCAACCTGGAGCTGGGCTGCCGTGAGTCGCTGGCGACGGCGTAGGCTACAGCCCCTGTGGCAGTGGGTTGCTATGGGCTACCGTGTGTAGCCAGCAGCCAGCGTGAGCGGCTAGCAGCCGCAGTGAGCGGCCGTCCAGAAGCCGGCGACTGATCTGCCTTGTCTGGGAAGAGCGCAATGATGGTGCCGACTTGGGCCAGTGAAGCGACGTCCTCCACAACTAGACTGAAGAAAACGACAGCAACTTGTCTGTTCCCCTTCCCCCAATTCCCCAGCGCTGTTCCCATCCCCCCAATTCCCCAATAAAAATCTTAAAAAAAAAAAATTGAGGTGCTGTGAGAAGGACTGTATTGCCAAACCCCACAGATACTGCTCCCATCGGAGAAAAAAATTCCTCTTGAACCACATATCTTTCCATTTCTTACAGGAATTCAGCTCCACTATAATCTTACCAGGACCACCATTATTATAATGGGGTCCATCGTTGACCAAAAAGTTATGTGGCGCATGATCGTTTAGGAATTAAAATGGATATTTAAAAGTATTAATTGTTTTTAAGTGTAATAGATGACATAAAATAAATAAATTTTTCAGTGGAAGAATAACGTAAGACAAGGAACGGCACTGTTTCCTATTTCTGCAAATCTGTCTGCTCCTGTGTCGGGTCTCTGGGGACGTCACACCTCAGCAGCCTCAGCAAGTCCACTGCACACGTGAGTAAGGTAGCTCAGGCCGCAGTGCAGTCACGCCCATGTCTCAAGGTCCTGGGCACATGGACCCAGCAGAGGTTGACACACAAACCCTCGTCCAGGACCCAGGGTACATCTGACAAACCAGCAGAGACATGGACGCGGGGTGGGCTGAGATAGGTCCCAAGGCCCGTGCAGAGGGGAACGCGCAGGGCAGCGTGGGGGAGCCCTGAGTGGGAATGTAACCGCGTAGGAACAGCTCCCTGTGCCTTGGTTTATCCAACTGTAAACCGTCACTATAGGGTGGCCCCTCCCCGCGAACCCCGCTCACCTAGGGAGTTGTAGGACGAGGCCGAGGAGCCCAGCACCCTGGGCTCCGACTTGAGGGGTGGCGGCTGCTGGGGGGGCGTCATGGCCGAGGAGACCAGTGGTCCCGACAGGGACTGGGAGAGCGAGCTGAGTGGGGAGGTGGACAGGGACGACGAGGAGTGCAGGGATGGGGAGCGGGCCAGGCAGCCCGGGATGGTGACGGGCGCCGAGCCCCCCGGCAACCTCTGACCTGCATGGAGCAGAGGGCCTGAGTTAGACAGAGAGAAGGCGGTGGCCCTCTGCCCCCAGAAACACCACAGCACTGCCTCCGCACTGAGGGGGCAGCCAGGGCAAAGGACACACAGTGTGGGGGGTGCTGGGGGGCCCAGGCCATCATGTGAAGGTGCAGAATCAGGGCTAGCCTCCTGGCTGAGATGTGGCCACAACTCACCACTCAGACGAGCGGTGAATACACAGGGCAAGGAGTTTGGGGGTCCTGCAGAGGCCAGACCCTCACCAGGCCTGCTCACCTACCTCCCCACTGGCATGGTGGTCCCAGTACTTTTAGTGTCCCGCCCCCCAAGACATGGTTTAACTTCTTTTAACAGCAGAAGAAAAAGATGAACTTTTACGTCCAAGAAAATGATTTGGTGTACGTTAATATACCTATCTTTATGGCAATGCAGAGGTGGAAACATCTCAGGCCATGAAGGCCAGCTGTCCCCGTCCCCTATCCCGCACAGACTCCCACCCTGTTTCTTCTGGGGCCGCTTTGCTCAGATGGACGTAAACTGAGGAGGTGGGGGGCTAACCCTGCCCAGGCTGCAGGGGCCTGAGTGGCGGGGAGATGGGACCCCTCCCACCCTCGAACCACTTAAGGATCTTTGAAAGGAAAAGCCCAGCTGCCCTGGCCGCCCTGACAAGAGTGCCAGGTGCCAACATTCTTACCTGTGGGTCCCAGGTCACTGCCGTCCTGCTCATCCAGCTCCTTATCCAGGGGGGTGAAGTTTACATCACTAAGATGGAGATCTAAAGCAGAGCCTGTCCAACAAGACACTGCGTTATTGCTGGGAAACACGCAGAGCTGCCGTGCAGAGAATACCCAGCTCCCCGAGGAGGCAAGGACCCCTGGCCTCAGAGCTGGAGGCTGAGAAGGCGCCCCCTGCCCATTTCCCACAGTAAGATGGCTCGCTCTCTCCTCCCCAGGACCAGAGCCTCCGGCATCCCACGTGTGGCCCCTGCAGCTCAGCCTCGTCCAACTGACACCTGCTTCTCTTACGTTTCCATATCTAATCACTGGATGATGTTTAGCCAAAGAAACATACTTGACTAGTAAAAAAAAAATTCCCAGTGCTGTCCACAGGAAAGCAGCTCACAGACAACGGTGTGAGGTCATACTCGTGCTGAATGGTGACATGCGGACGGCTGACCACACCTGGGGACCCACACCTTATTCTCCCACCCCCCACCCCCCAGCACTGAGCGGGGCTTCATTTCCATCTTGTGCCCCAGGCACGTCTGTTAAAGGAACTTTAAAGAGGAACAGACCACCACAGGGCACCTTGGAGCTGACCCCCCACTTCCCAAAGCTTTCCTCAGAAACCATCTCCTGCAGGCGGGGCCACCCACGTGGCACGGAGCAAGAAGCATTCTCGGGGTGGCTGAGGTCAAGCCAGCCAGTCCCCAAAGCCAGAGCCCACCTTGTAAGTTCCCACGGCCCCACAGGATCGGCTCAGGGAAGGTGTGGCCGAAGGGCCCTCGGGAAATGGCCAGGGAGGGGCTGCAGGGGCCCCTGGGACGCCCTGTGGGCCAGTGCTGCCTCCCCAGCTGTCAGGTGAGCTTGGTGGCACCGAGGCACAGCACACAGCGGTTCTGCCGGTCGGCACCCCTTCCCCTCCCCCCACTTCCTGAGGCCACCCTCGCCTCCCCCTCCCCCAGCATCACCCCCCCAGAAGCAGGTGGGCCTCTCCTGTGTGGCTGAGTCCTGTCCCCCTTGCGAGCTGTGTCCCCCTCGGTCCCCAGAATGTCTGTGCAGATGCACAGGTCCCGTTTCAAGAGGGACTACAAAGTCACCCTGTCCCTAGGCTGCATGACAGACATCTCTCCACAGCCCAGGGGATACACCAGAGACCCTGGTCAGACCTGCTGCTCTGGGTCAGCAAGCTGGGCTTCTGGGGTCTCCTGCCCCTGCCCAGCCCCTAGTGCTGCTGCCAACCCCGTCTGCACTGTCCCTTCCCCGCTCAGTCTGTGGGGACACTGTGAGCTGACCATGGGGAGGGCTCCTTGCTGATGCTGGGTACTCAGGCTCGCACATCTGTAAGCCATCGGTGCTGGCCTCCATGGAGTGAGGCCTGCCATGCGCAGGGGAAGGCAGATGTTGGGGGGCCCTGGGACCAGGACACGAGGAAGCAGCACTGCTGGGTGAGGCCCGGGACCTGCGTCTGTTTCCTTGTTTCATCACTGCTGCCTGAGGATGTGACCCTGACCTGGCCCCGCTCGGGAACCACCGCCAGGAGCACCGAGTAAGGACCACACTCCATCAGCCAGAGAGGGTGCTCTGAGGGCTTCCAACCCTGGAGCACCAAGCTCAGGCTACCAAGTCACCTGGAGAACACTGTCCTCCCCACCCTGTCACCTGTCACCAGGAGCAGTGGGGAGGCACTGGGGCCCTGGCCGCTCCCAAGAAGAAACTATTGACATGAAGGTATTAAGGACTTTGGAGGTCTTATCTGGAAAGGCAATGAACACTCAGGGGTCCCCAGCCCCCAGATTCCATCTTGTTGCTCTGGAGTGTGAGGCGGGAAGGTGCTGAATCTGTGAAACGGGCCCTGCAGGTGTCTAACCCTGCAAGGATGTCTGTGCGGGGAGCAGACAGCAGGCCCCAGGCTGGCAGCACCCCAAGCTCTTCAGTCCCTGGGAAGACAACGAACATTCCTTACAGTGGACTCTCAACTGTGACAATGGCAGCAATGAGACGCTGCCCGGCAGCACCTGCAGCTGGACCTGCTCCTTCGGCAGGTTCCCTGACATACCTGACCCACGCCTGACGCCAGTCATGACAAGAAAGACCCTCAGGGAGACCCTGGGGTAGGGACCCATGGGGGCAGTGCCCACCTCTGGCCTGCAAAGGCCCCCTTCCCTCCCAGGGGCTCCCTCTGTGGGTGCGCCTCCCCCCCCCGCCCGTCGGCTGTGCTACTCAAGTTCCTCCTGCTCCACCAGCAGCTTCATCCTAACATCTAGAAACACAGGGGCCGTTAAACCAAGCACCACAGGCCAGGTAGCTTCAAACACCACAAATCCACTCTTCCAGCTCTGGAGCCAGAAGCTGAGATCAAGGTGAGTGGGACCCTATTCCCTCTGGATGCCCCGAGAGGCTCTCCCAGCTTCAGGCATCGCTGGCAACCCTTGGCTTTCCCTGGCCCGTAAATACGTCATCCCATCTCTGCCTCCGTCGTCACATGGCTGTCTATCCCGTGTCTGTGTCCAAATTCTGCTTCTCATAAGGACACCAGTCGTCGTGGATTAGAGCCCATGCTAATGACCTCACATTACCTCGATTACATCTGCAAAGATGGTTTCCAAACAAAGACGGTTTCCCAGGTCGCAGGCAGGAGGCTAGGACAGAGAAGTATCTTTTGGGGGGACATAATTCAACCCACAATAATGGGGACCACCTGGGGACAGCCTTCACCCGATCTCTCCCCTCCAGGCTGTGCTCTGGTGCTCGAATGGGCACCTTCCACAGACCCAGGGGCCCACACCTCTTGGGACCCCTCCACCGACAGACCTGTGTCCTGCTGCTGTGAATTTCGCAGGCAGGGTCCAATCTCTTGCTCCCACCTGCTCTCCTGGACTCTGCAGCCCCTCGTCCAAGCCCTTGTCAGCCTACCCTGTCCTTGCTGTCTCCAGTTTCCATCTCACTCTTCAAACTGCTGCCCAGGCCTTGCCGTCCGGCCCCCCGGCATTCCCCCATACCCCTTTGGTCAAAGTTGGCCCCTGCCTGCCACCTGCCCCCTGCCCCTCTTCCTCCCCTCTGCCTGGAGCCACTTCTTGGACTTCCCACCGCCTTGGGAGCTCAGCAGCCCCCCTTTGCCCAGACACGCATGGCTTCTGTAGCTCTCATCCCCAGATGCCCCGGACTCCCCAGCATGGCTGCATTGCCTCCTCTTACCAGGGAGAGGCCACTCTGCAGGCATCAGCACCTTCTCAAACTACGCACAGGAGCCACCCTCAAGCTGCTACACCTGGGCCCATTCACTGAGCAGAAGCTCTTAGCTCCTTCCTCCTCCTCTCTGAACCCACATCAATAAGGGCCCCAAGCTCCAGCCATGTCTGCAGGCTATCCCTTCACCCCGACCTGCACTGTCCTAGGAGTGACCTTTCTATAATGCCAAACCCATCATGTCACGAGTCCTGCCTCTCAAAAAGAAAGCACACCTTGGCGTGCAGGCCAGACCCTGTCTCACCCTGCCCCTGCCCCAAGCAGCCTTCCCACCCCAGAAACGGCTTCTCCTTTGTCCTCAAGCCATGACACTGCTATGGGCTGCAGCCTGGCATAGCTTCCATGAGCCCCACTAGTCCTGGGAGAACTCCTGCTCAACCTTTAAAACCCTTCTCGGAATTGTCCCCTGCTTCATTCCTGCATGTCAGCCTAGACTGTGCAGGTGCACCTGAACCAGCGCTGGCCAATGTGCAGACTCATCTGCTGAGAGCAAGCACCCTGCCTCTCCCCTGCACATCCGCCCTGCCCCAACCTCTCCAGGCTCCTTGAGCTGTGGCCAAAAAAAATGGGAGGCCCAAACCCACCCTTCATGAGCGAGCCTGGCACATCTGCCCAGCCTGGGGCTCCAAACCACTGTCCTGGATGTGCTGGCCATTCAGGCCTGACAATAAGAACTCAGCCTTCAGCACCTGCAGTTCTGGGGTCAGGTTTAGGGATGGTCAGCTTCAAAGCGAGGTTTCCAAAAGCACTTTTTCAATAACAAAGACACAATGAAATTAATGGGTAAATGGATGGATGGGGGAAGCAAACTGGACTGCAGCCTTTCACACCTGGAAGTAATTTAGCCCACCATGCTACCCCACCCCATGACTCAGCACTCAGGCGCAAAGGTGGCACATGAGGGTCCAACCCTCACCTGACAGCCTGCGTTTGGCTTACAAGGAGGAGATAGCTGCTCTTAGGAAGTGTCCTGCCCCACTTTCCCACCAGGAGTACTTCTCTTTCCTACCACACCTTGCTGTTCCCCAAGATCAGACCCAGGTCTCCCAAGACATTCTCTTAAAAGAAAAACTGACTTTTAAAAAGGATTTAACACTCAAAACCTACAGGAACCCAGGTGCGTAAACTGTGCCATCTGACCTAGAACCCGCCTAACCAAATACCAGGAACCGCCCAGATGTTAATGAGAAATGAGCTGAAAGCTGCTGAGTAACGGCCCTGGCAAAACCCCGTTGCTGACGTGACACAGCACATTCAAGAGGCGCCGCGGTCCCCCGGGGTCAGGGACACACGGGGACAACGCACATCGTGCAGAATTGAAGGCCAGATCGGGGGACCCCGAGGCCGGCACCCACCCGATCCAGGCAGTCCTCCCCCAACTACAGGACGGAGAAGCACCTCGCTCACCCACGGGTCTGAGTTTCCCACAGTGCAGGCGGCGATTCGTAACAGGGCGAGACTGGAAACAGTTCTCTCAGGAGCAAGAGACCCACCTCCGTTAGGTAATGCAGGCTCCATGAAGAAGCCCCGCGACTGGCGCCCGCCCACCTGGGGCCAGCAGGCGCCTCCGCAGAGCAGGCTCAGGAGGGCACGTCTGCATTCACCTCGTTCCGCAGCCCCGAGGAAATATGGTACCGAACCCTGGCTTTCATACCAGGTCCGGGAGCGGACACCACGGACCAGTACGAGGAGCACCTGGAGGGGAGGCGAGGCACACCTGGGCAGGGAGGCTGGCGCGCCACACCTAAGGGGGGCGCACAGCCCGCTCCGCAGTTTTGCGTAACGACGACCCGCACCCTCACGGCGCAGGGCTGAGGATGCTGACTCACCGTCCGCCGCCCCGCGCCACCAGCCCGCGCCACCGCCACCGCCACCGCCACCGCCGCGGATTCAAATACCGCCCGCGCCCCGCCCACTTTGCGCCGGTCCCGCCCACGGATGACGCAAACCTTGGACAAGCCCCGCCCCGATTACGCAAGCCTTAGGCAGGCGCTGGCGCCCGCTCCCGGTGATGTAAGCCTTAGACTGGCCGGGTCTCCGCCGCACCGGGAACGAAGGCTCCCGCCGCCCTTTGCTATGGGGCCACTCCAGGCAATGAGCTCCACAGGCTGCCATTTTAATGGTCACTATTTTAATCAGAAACCTGTTCATATTAAGTGAAAGGCAAAGGAAATGAAATCTGTCAAGCGGCCCTGAAATGATTCTACGAAATCCATTAAATACAGAATAGCCTGGAAACAGCAGCCATTTATTTTAGTTTACTCTAAATGAGTGAGTGAATGAATGAATGAATGATTTAAAAATGGACTCTTATGATTCAGTGCATTAGCAACAATATAATCTGAATGAAACTGTACTATGGCAGAAAACCATCCAGTCTATACCTGTCAGCCCCAAAGCAGGTAGGATGGGCACTCAGGGTCCTGGGGGTCCTCAGCAGTAGACAGACGGCCCAGCTAGGACCCATCTGGGGTCAGACAGCAGTTCCCAGGATTCTGTTACTTCCCATAACAGGGGCAGTCGTACTGGGATATAACTTTACACTCAGGGGGGTGGTCAGAGAAAATGGGAGGGTCATACCAACAGCAGAGGCTCATTTTAACAACAGCAACAAAAATACATTATCTATAAATAGATGCAATGCTGATCCTGAAAAAAAAATCCACCACTTCACCTTCCAGTAGTTGGCTCAGGAAATATTTAAGTCAATGAAAGAACACACAGCAAGACAGTCAGTGACATACTATAAAACAGGCCAAGGGTGCCCCTTAGGTGTTAGATAATGGCTGGAAAAAGTACTAGAAATATGCTAACTCCCACCTTAAGTCATCACATGTCCAGTGAGCCCACTTTCAAAGCAAAGATGCACCTTGTTCTATTTTGTACTCAGGTGAGCAGAGCCCTCACCTGTTTGGGGGGCATGAATTCCATTTTTCTAAATATAGTAAAACCTTGATTTGTGAGTAATTTGGTTTGCGAGTGTTCTGCAAGACGAGCAAACATTTCTAATACATTTTAACGTGGTAAACGAGTGATGTCTTGCAATACAAATAGTTTGTTTCCAGATCGAATTATGCTTGCAAACCAAGGTATTACTGTAGTTTTGTTATGCTCAACTTGTATTTTACACTAGGGAAAGTAAGCTTTATTTTAAACACTTTTGTGCTTATCCATCCATAACAATAAAATTTTGGGCTGACCAGGCTGGGCCTCTCATTGGAGCAGCTCCCATCCTGCCAAGAGTCACACCTTCCCAGCCAACCCCGGACAGAGAACTTGAAACTGGCACAAGTCTCCCTGGACCAGGACAGAGATGTGGCCTGAGGGGGCCCAGGAGACACGCATAGCCCCTCACTCCCAGGACTCTGCGCTCATCCTGCTCTTGCCTTTCACGACAGCCTCCACCTGGGTCCTGTGCCCCCATTCAGGCCACCAGACAGGTCACCCCCAGCCCAACTCTGATCACATGAATCATCAGTCCACAAACACTTACTGACTCCTAGAGGCTAAGGACCCCCCAGAGTTGGCAGCCATGCCCTCTGCCTTCAGGCCTCATCCCCACTCCCTCCCCACACCTGTCACCGTCCCTCACCTTCGGGTGCCCTCGCTGCCTGCCTCCCCTCCCGTCTTCATTTCCCTAAAGCATCCATTTTCTGCCTCGCCCTTGGGCCATGCAGCTGCCCTTGCCAGAGGGCTCCTTACCTACTCTGCAGCCCCAGGTGAAGCGGGCGTTTCCATTACCACAAAGTGACAGATGACCAAAAACAGACATAAAAGCTTGCATTCCTCAACATGTCAAAACTCGATTACTGAAATGCTACAATGGAAGTGCTAAGAGAAGTCGGGGAGATGAAGCGTCTTGGGCTTACCTGGGACGGACTCCAGGGCACCACCGGTGGGGTCGAGTGGGTGGGCACGGGCCGAGAGTGCGGGCAGCGCAGTGGGGGAGGAGCCGCCGGAGCCAGCACTGGACGCCAGGCTGGACGCCACACTGGAGCTCACGCTGGGAGCGAGTGGATGAACCACTGCAAACACCGCCAGGTGGTTCTGTGCAAAGACACAAACAAGGTGAGCAGACGCACCTGCACAGACAATAGCAGTGTGACCTTAGCGCAGAGTCACAGATGGATGAGTTGGTGGACTTCTGCCCCAAAGCACCAGATAAAGAAAGTGGACTTGTCTAGTGACTTACAATGACCCTGAAAGGCAGAATTGCAAGCTGCTGATTATCCAGGGATGGGAACACACGCATCTAGAAAAGCGTCTCTTCTAATGAACTGTGCTGCCAAAAGCGATTTTCAAAAGCTGGCACACAGCAGTAGAAAATCCACCAACAGACATAAGTAGAGCGCCAGCCCCCTTCTGAGAACATCGATGAAATGGTCCTAAGATCTCATTACTCAAGGAAAGTAAAAAATGGGGGCAAGTCACACTATGTTTGATAGATAACAGATTAAAAAAGAATTGGCACAATCTTGGAATGAAGGGCCAGTGATGTGGAGGGGGCTGTGCGCAAGAAAAACACACAATGAAAACAACCCAGGACAGAGCCGCAGGCCAGACCTCAGGGCTCTGCACAGCAGCTGCGACTACACGGCAGGCTCTGAGGTCACTAGGAAATCAGGAATCAGAGCTATATTGAGATGACATAATGTGATGTCTGGGTTCTGCTTCCAAATAACACAGAAGTTAACCTGGGGTTGGGGCGGCTACACAAGGCCAACGATAAAGGGAGTTACTAGTATGTCAGCATACGGGAAGTTTTCCATACTAAAGAGTGTCAGTTGCTGTGCATTTTGCCAGACAGAAATCTGACAAAGGACAGGTTTTCGGGCAAATGTTTCTTGGCCCTGAGGTCTCGTTCTCCGTGTTCATGAGCTCCCAACCCCATCCTGGTTTTGCTCAAGAGAGGCCCCCACGATGGAGTACAGAGACCCTGGAACTGATAACCACTGTATGTTTGAGGCTAAAACTGAAAAGAACTCAAACTGCAGAAGTCCGGAAAACAGTGTCCCCCAACACCCCTGGGGTCACCCACAAGCAGGCTTTCCTATCCCTCCAGCTGTGAAGGTGTGACCACCGGCCTCCCATTCCTCTCTCCCTCAGTTGGGCTGTGTGCCATCCCCAGGAACTACTGCAACCCACGACAATACTGCAGACGCCCACGTTAAACCCTGCACACTGAGCAGGGCCTGGAGCCACCAGTCTGAGGCATCTACTGTGACTTCATCCACCCACCCAAGTCACACTGCAGGAGGACGTGCCCCCTCAAAGATGTCAGGTGACGCTTTGTCCTGAAAATTGATGACGACATCCTGGTCGGCCCTTTTCTTGAGGCCACGGTAGTTACAGATGGATCAAGCTTGGGTTCCCTATAATTGGGTAGTCAGACACACAGCAAGGTGAGGGGCCATGACCCCTCTAACGCCAGCTTTGTCTGCCCTTTTTATTATGGTAAAATATGCATAACATAAAATTGACCACTTTAGCCATTTTTAAGTGAACAGTTCAATGGCATTAAGTACATTCACATTGTTGTACAACCAACCCCACCATCATCTCCAGAACTTTCTCCATCTTCTCAAACTGAAACTCTGTGCCCATGAAACACTGACTCCCATCTCCACCTCCCTCAGCCCCTGGCACCACCATCCTACTTTCCGACTGTGCCAATCTGACTCTCCTAGGGACCTCATATGAGTGGAATCCCACAATCTGCGGTCCTCGCTGTCCAGCTGATTTCACTGAACATAACATCCTTGGACTGAACATTTGTGTCCAATACTCCAAGATCTGAATGTTGAAGCCCCAACCCCCACCATGACTGTATTTGAAGGCAGGGCCTTGAAGGAGGTGATTACGGTTAAATGAGGTGATAAGAGTGGGGTCCTCATCTGATAGGACTGGTGTCCTTCTAAAAAGAGGAAGAGGGGCGGCCGGTTAGCTCATGTGGTTAGAGCGCAGGCTCATAACACCAAGATTGCCGGTTCGATCCCTGCATCGGCCACGGAGCTGCGCCCTCCACAACTACATTGAAACAACTACTTGACTTGGAGCCGATGGGTCCTGAGAAAACACACTGTTCCCCAAATAAAAATTTCTAAAAAAAATAATAAAAAGAGGAAGAGACACCAGGGTTATGTGCACACAGAGAAAAGAAAGTGAGCACACAGCAAGACGCCAGCCATCTGCGAGCCAAGGAGAGAGGCCCTGGAGAAATCAAACCTGCCTACACTCTGATCTTGGACTTCCAGCCTCCAAAACTGTGAGAAAATTAATGTGTTATTTTAGCTGGCTAGTCTATGGTATTTTGTTATGGCACACTGAGCTAATACAGTCTTCAGGGTTCATCCATGTTGTGGTATGTATCAGAATTTCTTTCCTTTTTAAGGCTGAATAATATTCCACTGTATGGATGGACCACATTTTGCTTATCCATTTGTCTGTCAATGGGCATTTGGGTTGCTTCGACTTTTGGCCATTCTGAATATAGCTGCTGTGAAGAGGCGTGCACAAAAATCTCTTTGAGACCTTGCTTTCAATTCTTTGGGGTATATAATGAGAGGTGGGATTTCTTTATTGTATGGTAGTTCTAGTTTGAATTTTTCAAGGAACCACCATACTGTTTTCCAATGCAAAAAACTTCCAATTTCTCCACATCCTCACCAACGCTTGTTATTTTTGTTTGTTTGTTTGTTTTTCTTTCTCATAGCAGCCATCCTAATGGGTGTGGACATCGTATCTCACTGTTGTTTGATTTACATTTCCCTGATGACCAGTGATGTTGAGAATCCATGTGCTTGTGGGCTATTTATATGTCTCCTTTGGAGATATGTCTGTTCAGGTCCTTTGACCATTTTTCAAGTGGGTTGTTTTGTTGATGCTGAGTTGCAGTTCTTTATAAATTGAGGACATTAACCCCTTACCAGACATGATTTGCAGAGGTTTTCTCCCAAAGACAGTATTCTTTGATACATAAAAGTTTTTAATTTTTTTTTAAAACTTTATTGGGGAACAGTGTGTTTTTTTCAGGACCCATCAGCTCCAAGACAAGACGTTGTCTTCAATCTATTGGGTTGTTGGAAAAGTCATGACACATTTTTGCAACAAAAAACATAGAAATATACATCGTGACTTTTCCGACAACCCAATAGTTGTGAGGGTGCAGCTCACTGGCCCATGAGGGGAATTGAACCGGCAACCTTGGTGTTATGAGCACCGCGCTCTAACCAACTGAGCTAACTGGATGCCCAAAAGTTTTTAATTTTGATGAGGTACAACTTATCTATTTTCTTTTTTGTTGCCCATGTTTTGAGAAATCGTCTCCAACCCCAATGTCATATAGATGTTCTTCGGCCTGTTTTGTGTAACAGGCTGGAGAAGAGCAACCTCCACCAAAACAAGGCCACAGGGACCCCGGAGTGACTTTGGGGGCTCATCCAAGTGACAACTTTGAAAGCTTCTGAGTTGGCCAGGAAGCACGTTCCACAAGGTGCTCTGTGCCTCAGGGATGATGCCTCTGCCCAACCACGCTGCTCTCACAAGGGTCATGCGCTCCTGGGCTGATCAGGTGACACACCTGGCTGCCTTACACTGGCCTCTCAGGTGGGACGGAAGTGAGTCTTCGGCTCTGGGCGCACAGGGGACAGCATCTCTGTGGTCCCTGCAGGCTGCATGGGCCACGAGGCGGGTCTCAGCTCTGAGAGATGGTGGGGCCACCAGCAGGAAAGCTGCTTGGCTCTGCACATTCTGCCCAGTGTCGCCTGGTGAGCAGGAGGCTTCTGAGAAAGAGGCCACCCGGGAGGGAAGAGGGAAACTGGGGAGTGGGCCAGACTAAGGAGGAACTAAACAGCCTCAGTTTATCAAAGAAAACTCGGGAAGGCAAGGCGCCCAGCGCTACCCACTCCCACCCAATGGCCAAGACCCCCAACATAAGAGCTGCTGCTGAGGTCTTAGGACAGAGACCTGCTGAGACGAAGAGGCGTCGGGAGGTCTCAGGGGTGGAGGGGCTGGCATTATCCTCCAGCCAGAGCAGCTGGGCACCCACGTACAGGAAAGGGATCCCTGGGGTAGCAGTCAGCCCACAAGAGCCACCAGGCTGGCCTCAAAGTCACAGCGTCCCCTTGGTGTACCCTCTAACCTTTCAAACTGAGTGGGAAACTGGAGGAGGGACCCCAGGCGAAACGCTGGGAACACTAACCTGGGTAGGGACCCTCAGAGCTGGCTCTCCAATCCTGTCCCCACCTGGCGCTAACTGCCCCTGGAACCCGGCTTTGGGACAGGATGGAGGGGGTCCCTGGGCACAGGCGAGAGCTGGCTTGTAGATGAACTTGGCTAGTTTACTCACAGTGCCCGAGGAGTGGGGCTGCCGCCACAGCGTGAGAACGTACCAGGTGGTGGGGGGATAGCGTGATGTCCCCAGGGCCCCTCTCCTGGGGCTTCTGGGTCCAGGGCCGGGTTGGGGCCCTGCTCCCTGCAACTCCCTGAGTCTGCACCCCTCTCCTTTCCAGGCCTTTATTCCATGGCCCTGAGACAGGCAACATGCCCGCTGGCTACATTATTGCTAACATTTCATGTTTCACATTCTTAATAACATCTTGTCGGTTTTAATCTCTTAGGAAAAAAAACATCACAAAATTACTAAGTTGCTTTTCACTTTTGACTATCCTTCTGGCTGATTTCAAACATGTGCTTCAGAAGCTCCTAATAGAACATAAGTGACTAAACAGCTTGCTCCCGACGGGCCATTTGGGAGGTGCCCTCAGGTGGGGTGTCCAGGAAACCAGGAGAAAAGGAAACAAGAGGTGCTGCCCACCTGGCCAAAGTCCTGGGCCAGAGAGGTGAGCATTCGCTGCCTGCCACACACAGCACCCACAGGCCTTCCGAACATTTATAATTTTCTGCCTTTTCACAGTGATGGAGAAAAACAAGCGTTTTGCGTCTTTAAGGCAGCCATGTCCAGAAAAAAAACACTGTTTCTCAAAACAAACAACTTGGTTTGAACAAGCGTGTTCAGAAAGCTGGGTGTCAGGACAGTAGGGGGCTCAGCAGGAAGCCCCTCACTAAGGGAAGGGAAAACAATCAACAAAACCTCATCAAACATACTGACCATTATCTCAGATGTGACAATAAGCTGTGACCTAAAGAGACCAGGTCAGGCTCATCGCAGATGCTGTCATTATGTCCCCAGAACCTCATATGTCGGAGTCCTGATCCCAGGACACCTGAGTGTGATGTTACTTGGAGACGGGACCTTTACCAAGGGAATCGAGTTAAGACGAGGTCATTAGGGTTGGTCCTAATCACTATGACTGGTGTCCTTATATAAAGGGGAAATTTGGAGGCAGACACAGGGAAGACAACGAGACAAGGCAGGGAGAAGACAGCATCTATAGGCTGAGGACAGACGCCTGGGACAGACCCTGCTGACTTCTTGATCTTGGACTTCCAGCCTCCAGACTGTGAGAGAACCAACTTCCGTTGTCTAAGCCCCCATCTGTGGTGCCTTGTTAAGGTGACTCCAGAACCCTGACACAGACTGGCTGGGTCTTATTTCCCTAAGGAGAAGACTCTCAGAGGTTTGGATTTTGTTTGTTTCCAAGATACAGGCAGACCTTGTTTTCTTACACTTCACAAATGGTGTGCTTTTTACAAACTGAAGGCAAGACCCTCCACCAGCAAAGAGATAGCAGCTCGCTTTCCTGCCACACTCGCTTTACTGCAGCAATCTGGGACCGAACCCGCACTATCTCCAAGGTCTGCCTGTACAACACATTCTTAAACATTAAAACAAAGGACATGTGGAACAGGCAACTTTAAGAACAATATAACTGGGGCAGCCGGGTGGCTCAGTTGGTTAGAGTACAACTCATAACACCAAGGTTGCCGGTTCGATCCCCACATGGGCCCCTGAGCTGCGCCCTCCACAACTAGATTGAAACAACTACTACTTGCCTTGGAGCCGATGGGTCCTGGAAAAACACACTGTTCCCAAATTTAAAAAAAAAAAATTTTTTTTTTTAAAAGAACAATGTAATTAAAAACGTAATTAATTTACGCACTGGGTCACTTTGTGAATCAAGAGTGAGCATGGCCAAGCAAGTCAGAGAGTCAGAGCATGGCGTGCTGGCCAGCTGCAAAGAAAAGGTGAAACCCCGCGCCAGGTGCGCAGTACCTGCTTACTGTCGTGCTCGCTGGCTTTCTGGCTGCCTTCGGCAGGCGAGTCCCTCCGCTTTGCCTGCAACAGAAAAAAAGCTCTGATGTTGGAAGAAAAACCCAGTTGATTTAAAAATATACATACAGACCTAAGCTTGACTCAGAATGTAGAAAATGACAAGTACTGAGGTCTCACAAAATAGACAAGGCATTCAAAGGGGCCAGCGCTTCCATTGGTTTTCCTGGATTCCATTTCTTACAGCTGCACATTGATCTCTGACCTCCAGGCTAGTCTGTGTGAAGGTGGTGTGTGAACTCCCTGCACCCTGAACCCACAACATGGACAAACCTTAGACAAAGCCTTTCACTTCAGGGCTCAACCCCCCATCACATAGGTGCTCTCACCAACAGGGACATGGAGCAGTCACCTAACTGTGTGTGGAACATTCTGGAATCAGAACGGAGGGCAGTGAGGGCAGCTTGCCCCGGACAGGGCACTGTGTTCTCTTTCATTTATGCTTAGCTCTGCTGTCAAAGGTGATCGAGGTTCAGAAAAATTAGAAAGGGAAGCTGCCCTCCATGAAAACAGCTCACTGGGGAGTGCGAGGTCCACACTGAGGTCTGACATTCTCCCAGTGTCCCAATCTATCTGTTCCCTTTGGATCACAGCCAAAACCAAATGCCCTCTAGACCAGACCCCAGGAGGGCGGCCCGAGCTAACTCCGGGCACCTCGGTTCCCTGCATGTTTTCCTACACACTTAAAATTCACCCAACTATTTGCCGAAAATGTCACCCAGAGGACTAGCCAATTTCAACGCCTTGGTCGCCCAGAAGTCTTGATGTTTCAAGCTGAAAGTTTGCTTGAATCTTTTTAATGGAGATTTCTTAGAGGATTTTAACTTCTTCTTCAGTTTCCACTCCTGGCTCCCAGGTCCATGTGAGTTCTGTCTCATGGAAAAATGACCCGTGCGGAGTCCAGCTAGAGGTGTGGTGACTGCACACTGTGAATGCACTTTTATTTTATTCTTTTTACTTTTTTTTTTTTTTTCAGCTGAGCCATCCTGCCACCTGTTGGCAGCTCAGCTTGGGCAGTGACTCAAACCGGTGACCCTGTTGCTCAGAGCTCACACTCTTGAGTGAGCTCTTAACCAACTGAGTCACTCAGCTGGCCCTTGTGAGTGCACTTTTAAATAGTTAACTTTGCATATGTGAGTCTCCCCACAGTGTAACTGAGGGCCTGTGAGGTGGAAAATCCAGGGGCAGCCCTGCCTAAGCGCTAGTGTTGTTGGGGCTCCAAGACACCCCCTACACACACATAAGGGCCCTGATCTTTCAGCCTGACAGGAGTGGGGAAGGTGACCCGCCCGCCCACAGAGCAGCCCAGCCCTCTGCCCGACTGAAGGAACTCGGCCCCTTCTGCAGCCACACGGCCACTTTCTCGGTGACTTCAACATGACAAATGACAACGCTCCCACAGTGGAGACACCTTGCCCCCCTGAGGAAGGGAGTCATTCCTACCCTCTCAAAATGCTTGGCGTGAGGAGCCACCACCACGCCAGTGAGGGTGGGACACAAGGTCTGAACCCTGTCCCCACGTTTCACTCTGCTCTTAACAATATGAGAGTCCTAACCCATCAGGGCCACTGGCACCCAGAAATGACCCCCCACCCAAATCTCTCACTGCCCCAGCAAGCCTCGAGGACCTCCCCGACTCAAACCCCTGGGTGCACTCACTGTCAGGGACCTGCCCACACCCACCTCCCACCTGGCTGCCAGCCATGCAAGGATCCCACCCAGACACAGGGCCCCTTGTTTACAGGAGCCCAAGACTGTGCCTTCACACACGGCTGATATGTGAGTGTCTGGCAAACAGCAAGGCCCAGGCCAGAACTCAGCCAAGACTCTTCTACAGTCTTCTAGAAGGAGCTGCCAACCCACAGGCAAACTGTCTTCAACCGCATCACCCAGAAATCACAACCATCTGCCCCTTACAGTTCGATCATAACCGAAGGACAGAGTGGGGTGCCCGGTGGGTGCTGTCCACTTACGTTTCCAGGCTGGCTGCTACCGGCCGAGGAGCTGCTGGTTGGGGTGAGGTCTCGGCAGCCCCAGTCGTTGCCCATTCCCAGGCTCTCTGCCAAGAAAAGGGGGCAGCAGGCTTTGAGCGGCCACTGGCTGCATGGCGTCTTCCATTAGAGGACCCCACAAACTAGGGAAAGAGCATGCACTGGTCTCGTGACAACCATCTTCCCTGACAACAGGGACATCGGTGAGCCATCAGGGTAACATGATGCTCAAGACTTAGGCGTGAGACTCGAATGATTTGAAGATCAGAAAACGATGTAAAATTTCAACAAGAACAGCCACCCTCCCCATTAAAATAAAAAACAGAAAATAAAATCGGAATTGGCAGCTACGCTCGCAAAACCAGAACCCAAACTCAAAAACTTTTAAGAGGATGCCCTCGGGAACACAGAGGGAAGGCCGTCTGTATGCGTGTTCCTGTCACCGAGGTTCATTTCTGCTTTTGGGAACATTTGATGATGGGTCCGTCTGACCATCAAAACTAACCCGTTCCAGCGCCCGGTTGCTGAGAACAGGATCCCAGGATGCCTGGAGGGAGGGCTCCTCTGGGTCCCCTAAGGCCCAACCTGCAGCAGGTCCCCCCCAGCCAAGGACCCTGAAAGGTATGTTGGGGGGGCCCCCAGGCTCCCCCGCCATGACACAGAGCTCCTGCCTACTCTGCTGTACTCAGAGCCGGCTCCAGATGAATGGAAAGTCTAATGGGCACCTGCGAGTCGTCTAACTTGATGTGTCTACAATGGCAGCTGGACCGGAGCCTGCTGGCCAGCGGGTACTCACTTTCCACATGTGCGAAGGCACAGAAAGGACCCCGAGGGCAGTAGCCAGTTTGGCGCATGTCATTGCACTTTGTAGACTTGTAGATCTAGGAAACAAAAATGAAATTAAGATAAAATAGAGAGGCTGTATTGGAAATGGGTTTCCTTGGGAAGCCCAGAGCGGCTGCATCACAATGCAGAGAGCTAAGCTCCCAGTCACAAAGGGGTCTCCTGAAGACTCGGATGTGGATGTGCTCCCCCCCGACTTCCCCTGCATGCCCGTGGCAACTGAATTCCCTCCCCCGTGCAGGGCTAGTCAGCCTGGGGGACGAGCGCCTGCAGCTCTGTCCTTGAAACCACACTAAGTCAGCTTCTCCACTTGGTGTTTTCTGAAAGATGTGCCTGGTTCAGTGCCTGGTACACAGCAGGTGCTCAAGAAATGCCTGTTAAATGAACATGTGCGTCTACTCCATGGCCAGACCCGATCCGCTTCACTTGGGTCAAAGATACTCTCACTATCACAGTCAAAAACACTGGGGTCTGCTCCCGACCCCTGCCCCTAGCGCACCGGGACCCAGGAGGGACAGACAGGCTTCAAGACCCCTGCCGCCCCTCATGGGCCTGGCTGGGGCAGGATCTCTGTGCTCCTACCCAGATCACAAATGACACCTCATCACTCTGCCTTCCCTCCCTGCCTCAAGTGCTGCTCAGTCCCTTTGGCGCTTCAACTGTCCCCTCAGCAACCACACCAACAAAAGCAATTTCATAGGGTCTCGAATTCACTAAAAATACCAGGAAGCTAAATGTCATGTCATATGCAGTTTAAAGCACAGAATTTTGGACTAGGACACACTCTCAAGATATGAAATGCAGGGACATCGGTCCGGTTAGCTCAGTTGGTTAGAGCAAAGTGCTCGTAACACCAAGGTTGCCGGTTCGATTCCCACATGGGCTACTGAGCTGCGCCCTCCACAACTAGATTGAAGACAACTTCTGGAAAAACACACTATTCCCCAATAAAATTTCTTTAAAAATTTTAAAAAAAGAAAGAAAATAAACAAAATGTAATCACAAGCCTTTGGAAGAGGTGCCCGCCCCTTCCCAGAGCCCGGGGTGTCTCACTTGGCATAGCCCTGTGTTTCCTCACTCAGGCACCTGCTTTCACGCCCAGGGCAGCCTCTGCACACACATGTTGGCCGTGCTGGTGCTCAGTGCCCTCTGAGGGAAGGGCATGTTCACTGTTCTGAGTTTTGTCTTGCTCGTGCATGAACGACGTAGGTATGCACGGAGCTGTGTGTATAAAACAGATGGCGAACACCCCTGAGGTAACCTGGTGTGTGACACAGGACATTCACACACCCATGTGGCTGCAAACACCACAGGCAGGCCTGGAATAAAACCAGGTGTGAATGCCACAAGGGGACCACTGTTCACTTTTTTTCTTCTCTATCGAAAGTCACAGCTGAAATACACAGCTGAAATACACAAATAAAGTTAAAATTCACTAGTATCATGGGTTTGAACTCCCAATTCTGCACCTATATGACCCAGATAAAAAGAGCATCTGTTTGGGAAATGGGTAAGAATCACAAGTGCTGGGAGAGCCACAGAAACAAATGGGAGTGTCGTGACCTCGGGGTGCAGAGCCAGAGGTGAGGTGAGACTTTTTACTCAAACACTTCTGGTGTGAACAAGCGCAAGATATTTTCTGAGTTTCAAACATTGAATGAACGAGTACATGAACGAACGATCACGTGACTAGAAAAGGACAAAATAGAATCTTGAGCTGGTGGTTGTAGGGCCTGAACACACACCTGGACTTCAGGGAGAAGGCATTGAGGTGAAGGCCACGTGCTCTGCTCCCTCCCATGCATGCTCCAAGCCAGGGCAGCAACTCTGTCCCTGACTCAGCCGTACAGGCCACAGGGTACCCCTCTCCTACCCCCTGCTGCCCGTTTCGCCCCTCCAGGCCCCTTGAGTTTAGCAGACCAGACTGCCTTAGTTCACAGGGGTTAGCACACCGTTCAACACCCCTGTGGGTGCACATTTCCCCACCACTTGCGCAGCCCTGGCCCCCCACCCTCCCTGGTCCCCAGCTTTCCTGCTGTCTCAGGCCCTGAAGGGGGCTTGTTTGCTTGTTAGTTTTTCATACAAATCCAAGTGAGCTCTGGTTGGCTCAGCAGGCTCTCTCTGGTTCCAGAATCCGCACATTCCAAAGGACCGGCCTTGACCGGCTCCTGGGAGGTGACCTCTGAGCCCCTGGAATGTCCTGCCTGGTAAGTGTCTGCTGACCTGGCCTTGGGCCACACCCGAGAGTGACAATGTGATTTTTGGTGGGGGCCCTGGGCCCTGTGGTATATCAGCTCAACCTAGGTCAGCCATGTCCCCACAACTGACTCAAATAAAAACCCTGGACACCAAGGCTTGGGTGATTTCCCTGGTTGGCAACACTCTATGTGTATTGTTACACATGGTCACTGGGAGAAGTGATTGCTGTCCACACCTCACTGGGAAGGGACAGCTGGAAGCTCACACCTGGTCTTTCCAGGACCCTGCCCTTTGCTGATTTCAATGAAATGTAATGGCTTTGCTAAATTCTGTGAATCCTTCTAGCCAATCCCTGAACATGAGGGTGGTCTTAGGGATCCCTGAACACAGAAAGAAGGGGAGTCACCCAGACCCACCCTCTCCCAGGGTGAGTGACACTGACCAGCTGGCTGAAGCCCCTGGCCCCTGCTCGTACCTCGGGATGGAACTGCTGCTCTGTGCGGGAATGGCAGTACTGACAGCTGTCCCCACTGTCACACCTCGAGGGCTCGCCCCACTCATCGCCATGCTTCACACTGGGGCACGGAGTGGACCTGGGGGACAAGGGGGAGTCACAGGAGGTCATGAGAAGAGACATCCTCCACGCGTGCCTTGGGGTGTTGGTTTATCTACCTATTGCTGGGCTCACCTCACAGGATCGTGCACTCACATCGCGAGGGACCGCAGGCAAACAGCCCCTGGAAGGAGCAGCCTCTTTCCTTAGGATGAGCAAGAGCAGGGGAGACGCCATCTGAACCCAGAAACTACTCAGGGGCCCCATGTTTATTTTCCACAAAAATTAAAGTGACTCTGAGTCAGGGCCACCCACGCCCATGGGAAACACATCTTGGAGAAGCAGCCAGGCCTCCTTCAGCCGGGAGAAGAGACGCGGCCCGCAGCCCATCTTCGTGCAAGGCTGTTTCAGAATTGGATCTGAGGCTCCTGGCCCTAAATATGAAAATTCTAACCCAAATCCTCTATTTTTCATGTACTTGGCAGTGTTATTATAACCTGCTTGGGTTTATAGAAAAAAATTACCACCAGTGGTGTATATAAGAGTTTCCTTTAGTTTTTACAATTTTCTATCCCATCAATAGGCAGTAAATTCACTTATCTTCTCAAGCAAGTATCTGGTAACTAAAACTTAGAGACTACTAATTTAGGTTCTTTGACTCTGAAACAACCCAGAGAAAGAACAATGATTATAATAAACCAACTCTTTCTACCTGAGATTGGGGTCCCCTGGGGCATGCTAGGCAGCGTCAGATGAGCAGAGAGTGGCTCTTTGCTCAACAAAAAAGCTGGACCCAGAGCTCAGTGTCTGAAGGAAGACGGAGGTGGGGGCCCAGGTGCCCATGGTCCCAGGGCTCACCTGTACTGGAACCTCCTGGGGTTCCGCCGTCTGTCCCTGCTGTTGTGGTAGTGGGGACACGCGTAGCCCTGGCGACACAGGCGCGGCGGCTTTGGGCACTGCTCGGTCTTGTAGCTGCCCAGCACAAAGTTGGTGTCTGAAAAACATGGGTCCACATGGAAATATATACACGCATGCTCACAGCACATGCATGTTAACAGCAGCACTAGTAACGTATCCAAAAGGAGACAAAACCCAAACCCACGTGTCCATCCATGGATGAACAGATAAACACAACGTGGCCCACCCATACAGTGGAATATTATTCAGCCATAAAGGAATGAAGCAATGACACAGGCTACAATGTGGGCGAACCTCAAAAACATGATGCTTAGTGAAAGAGGCCAGACACAAAAGACCACATATTGTGTGATTTCATTTATATGAAATGTGGAGAACAGGCAAATCCACAGAGAAAGTAGACTAGGGGTTACCAGGGACTGGAGGAGGGAAGTATGGGGAGTGTCTGCTGATGGATCTGGGGCTTCTTTGGGGAAATTAGAGAGAGTTTAAGAACTAGATAAAGGTGATGGCTACACAACACTGTGAATATACTAAAAACCACAGAAATGCACACTTTAAAATGTGTGCTTTAACCCTAGCATAAATGATGCACTTTGGTCATAATGATGTGTCGTGTAGGTTCATGACTATCCCAAGTGTCATACTGTGGTGGGGATGTTGGGCACATGGGGGTTGGCACAGGGTATATGGGGGGGCTCTCTGTATCTTCTACTCAAGAGGAACCTAAAACTGCTCTAAAAAATAAACTCTATTTTTTTAAATGATTAGTTTCATGTACCTGAATTTTAGCTCAAAGCAAAAATATACAGACAAAAAGCCACCAGAGGTCATTTAAAAGCAGTAACCAATGAGAGGATTCCTAAAACTCTCATCTGCTGCTGGGCTGGGGAATAACTGACACCGTATTACATACGCCATGGTTTTTATCTACACCTGCTCGGCACACTGAACATCAGGGGCTGAGGAACCAGCAGGACAGAAGTGTGGGGGGGCAGTCCCACCCCACAGTGAGGGCAAGAGCGGGCAACACTAGGTGCAGGGTACATCACATGACCATGTTGTCCGTCCAGGCCAATTCCAACTTCAAATAATTTCTTACATGACAAGCGATGTGAACCACATAGCGGGACATGGAAAGAACAAATAGGGGTTTAGGAAACAAGAAAGCCGATTTTAAGAAAATAAAAATTGTAAAACATTTGTTCACAAATATTGAGTGCCTCAAAAAAGATACAAGGTCCTGCGCTAAATGACATGAAACGCACAGAAATAAGTTGCATGGCAATGGCCGTGAGACACAGAGACTCATAGATATCCTTCAGTGAGCAAACAGATAAATAAGCCGCAGTTCATCCAGGCAAGGGGATGTTATTCAGTGATAAAGAGAAATGAGCTCTCAAGCCACAAAAATACATGGAGGAACCTTGAATGTATATTACGTAAAAGAAGCCAGTCGGAAAAAGCTACATCCTGGATGATTCCAACTCTGGAAAAGGCACGATGATGGAGACAAAACTATAGACTTTTGTTATGGATCAGTGGTCTGGCAGGGGACGTCTGGGAAGGAGCTGTGACAGTGTGCGATCCCTCCTCCCCAGAGAAACCGCCGTGTAAAGGTAAAGGTTTAGAGCAGCCAGGGGGCCAGGCACCTGGGCTCAGACCCCACTTAGCCCCCAAGGAACGAGGGTGAAGTACCTGACTCGATATGTCTCAGTTTTCCCATCGGATCTATAAATGAGGGCAGTGGGGTCCACATTGAGAGGGTCACTTTCCAAACAGTGACGAGGGCTACCCCTGCCCACCCTCTGTGGTGGTCACAGAGCTACCTTGCCATCTGGGGTCCTCGCCCAGGATCTTCTCAATCATAGCCTGGCTGGCCAAGACACCGGGCTGCAGATCAGGGATGCCGCCCCCACCGCCGAGCTGGCCGTTCTGCAAGGCTTCCTGGGCCTGCAGCTCCCTACAAGCAAACGACACATTGGTTATGGCTCTGGGGGTGTCCAAGGCCTTCCAGAAGGTGACAGAACCACTTGGTTCTGTCGCTTTACAGAGCCGCCCACATGTCACTGGAGAGGCTGGCTGCCTGGAGGGCTCAGAACAGGCAGGTGTCCCGCTTCCTGTGGGCGCTCCCCTGTCCCGGGACAACAGTCTTGACCCAGATCCCAACTGCATTGAGCTTAGCAAGGATTCGCTCATCTCTCTCACCCCTACTGAGCTCCCACAGCATGCAAGTCAGGAGGAAGGAAACTTCATTTCATTAAAATAAAATCTAATAAAGATTTTATTCTAAAAATCTTTTTAAATTTATTAAAATCTTTTAAATAAATTTTATTTATAATAAAAATCTAATAAAATCTAATAAAGGCCCAGAAAACGCTGCTTTAGACTAGCGATGTCTGACACGCTGCGGAGGTGAGGGTTCACCAGCCCACCTGGCGCAGGCCACCCCACTCACCTGATGTCGCACACAGGCGGCCGCAGGTCCAGGGGGCCATGTGCGAAGGCGCAGTGCAGCCCGTTCTTCACGCAGTGGCCCCGCGCGTCCGTCTCGTGGATGCACGTGCCTGTCTTATAGTAGCGCAGGTGGTACTTGCGCTCCGTGTCTCCGGTCGTCCGGTGCAGGTACGGACACCTGGGAAGCAGAGGGGGTGACACACGCCATCTGGGCCTCAGCGCCTGGGGACAATGACCCTCAGTGCCAACCTGCTCTGCTTCTCATTAGCACCAGGCCACCAGCTGGCTCTGTTTTCCCAAACATATGCGCTGACTGAAGGATTAACATCGCTGGACAGAGCACTGGTCCCTGATTTGGGATCCTCCCCCAAGGCAGTCAGACCCCCACAAATCCCTCAGTTACACATTAGAAAAGCATAACACTGAATTTCCCTGAAAATCACCCTTTACAAATTTTTAATGAAAAAAGTGTGAAAAAACAAAGTTCACCACAGGATACAGCTGTGTCATTCATGTTTCCCGACAAGCTTTATCCAATACAGGGCTGGCAGCCTCTCCCATCCCCATCCAGGTACTTTCAGGGACCCCTCAAGGGAGGGAGGGAAGGAGCCTGGGGACAAATACGGGGCCTGGACATAGCCGGAGGAGGGCACTGGTGAGAGATGGATCAGGAGAGAAGTGGATGGGGGGAGGGACAGAAGGGGCAGCATCACACAGGCCACGCATGGCCCAGAGCCACATGCTCCCCTGGACAGTCACACTCGGCTCCCCAAGCAGAGACAGGGGCTCATGCTGCAGGGATGAGGCAGCTGCAGAGGTGGTTTAGAAGGTTCTGGTATATGTGGAGCATGGGGACTGAGCCTGCTTGAAGGTCAGGCCCTGCAGACAAGAGACATAGGAGGGAAGGGGATACACCAAGGACCCTGATGGCAATGTCCCCTTGAGGGGCCCAAGAAGCAAGGCAGGGGCTTGTTGCTCTTTGTCCCAATCAAGGACAAGGCCCCTTACCTCTTGCAATGGCCAGGTGTGCCATGTGAGGTGTGGGAAAGGCCCACTCCCACCTTGCTGTCTGTAGGCTGTGGACCTGGGTGCTAGGAGCACCTGTGGGGATGGCTCCCCACCCAGGGCACAGATGGTTGGCACTTTGCCACCTGACAGGATAAAAAAAGTAAAATAAAAAACGACCTAGTGATCATCCAGCTTAAACCCCTGTCTTATAAGATGAGGAAACAGGCTCAGAGTTCAGACAGCTCACCCCAGACCTAACTGAGCACCTGGGGTGGGCAGGGCAGGAAGGGGAGACAGGGGACACCGCGCCAGGTGAGTCCCCAGGCCCCCAGAGCCAACTGAGCAAAATTCAGATTAGAAACCCACTCGGGGTCCAAATGTGCATCCAGAATTGCTGGAAGCAGGGTCTCGAGAGAGGTTTGCGCACCATGATCACGGCAGCATGATTCACAACAGCTTAAAGCTGGAACCAACCCAAACGTCCATCAGCTGATGAATGGACTCCAAAATGTGGTTCATCCAGACTGTGGAATATTATTCCGCCATAAAAAGCAATGAAGCACCAAAACACATCACAATGTGGATGAAGTCTTGAAAACATCCTGGTGAGTGAGAGAAGTGGAGGAGAGGTACCAGGGGCTGGGAGAGGGGAGAATGGGGAGTGACTCTTTAATGGGGACAGAATTTCTGTTTGGGGTGATGAAAAGAACCTGGAAATAGAGAGGTGTCGTGTTTGTACAACATTGTGAATGTAATTAATGCTGCTGAATTGTACAGTTAAAATGGTAAATTTCATGTTACATATATTTTATCACAATGTTAGACAAAGTCCATTGGAGGCAGACAGAGAAGCGGGGGGGGGAGAGATCTTTTATATATTTGTATTGAAATATAATACACCTACAGAAAAAAAAGGTCACTGGGCAGCGTGTGGCATTTTCACAAACCGACACACCTGAGTAATCGCACCCAGATCAAGAGGACAGAACACAACTGGGAACCCAGGAGCCCCCCCCACCCGATGAACATGCAGGGAGGGATGGCAGCATTTTCTTGAATGTGGCAGAAACTAGAAATAAGGCAAATGGCTCCAAGAGGCAAATGGCTCCAAGAGGCAATTCGTTCAATAGAATAAGGAAATCCTCCAGTGGAATACCAGCAGTCATGACAATCACCAAAGATCCGTGAGAAAAAGGAAAGGTGGAAAATGGAGAAAGCAGGTTACAAGACAACTTGGTCTTCACTTTGCAAAAAGAAAAAAACATAAAGAATTATTATTATTGGGTCGTCGGAAAAGTCATGACGTATTTTTTCTGTTTTTCGTTGCAAAAATGCATCATGACTTTTCTGACAACCCAATATCTCACTAGATATAAATATGAAAAAGGAAGCATTAGGCATGTGTATAGCCTCTACGTGCCGACATACAAGACAACTGTTTTTCCTTTGTGTTCCCTACGAGGAGTTCCAAGAAACGTTTTCGGGAGATGTAAGTGAAATGGTCAAATATGAGGATATTTACTCTATGAAGCATCAACACGCCCTTGTCTAAAATCCCTTCAACAAACTTCTATTTTACATTTCAAGCTCCTCCAAGCCCTTCCCTGAGTCTTCGCCCAGCGATTTCTGGAACCCAGGGAGCTGAGGCTGTCATGGGCAATCCTCGTTCGTGCCAGGACCCTCCCTTACTTTTCACATAAATATGCAGATAAATATCACTATTATAAAGAATTTGAAGGAATAGAGAGACGAGGCATTCACAGAGCAATGGGCTAGAGAAACAAAACAAAGAATGTACAAAACAGAAAATGCAAATGGATCTCGACCTCGGTGAGGTCGAGTATCTTGCTTGTGATGAGAGAAGCGCATGTAGAAAGTGCCCCTGCTCCAGGGCACAATCGTACAGTTAAAAATGATTACAATGGAAAACTTTGTTATATATAAGCAGACACTGTTGCCGGCAGGAAGGCAAAGTGTTGCAACCTCTCTGGAGGAGAAGACAGCAGATACATTTACTGTCACCTAGTGATCCCACTTATTGGAGACCTACCCCAGAGACGGCTGGTAAAAAGAAAAAAAGACGTCTGCACAACACTATCACTGCAGGACTATCTGTCATCACCAAAGGCTGGAAACAACCAAAGTTCCAAAGTTCTAGAATAAACGACAAGGGAACTCAGTGCAGCTCTGGGAATGGGAGGACCACTAGAGAGGGGGTCCCAGGAGGTATCTAGCCAGGGAAAAACACTAAGTGAAGGGCGTTTATATAGGAAGGTGGGGGGGGGCAAGAATACATATATATCTGCTTATAGCAACATCAAAAAATATGTGAGGGAACTACTGCTTAATGGGGACAGAATTTCAGTTGGAAGGTGGAAAGTTCTGGAGATGGATGGTGGTAATGGGTGCACAACGATGTGAATGGACTTAATACCACTGAACTCTACACTTAAAAAAGCTCAGCTAGCAAATTTTATGTTACATGTGTTTTACCATAATAAAAAAAAATAAAGTAAAACAATTTAAGCTAATAGGAAAGCCACGGTTTTACAAAAAACAGTTACAGTCTTCACAACGACTTATGCATTTACTACAAGTTTAGCACAGGAATTCCACAGTCTGGGGGAGAGGGGTACCATCACACAAGAGCTGAAACAGCCTGACAGGTTTTTCTATAGATCCCACTCCATACAGCTGTGGGGGGGCAGGGAAACACCACCCCTAGCATCGCCGACCTGCAGAAGACTCCTTATTTCCCTAATCTAAATTCTCACTTGTTCTCTAATGATCCCTCGGGATAGCTCTCAGCATCATTTTGTTTGGTCTATAGAACCATCACCATGGCAACTAGAGCCAGGCCAAGGCCTCCCATTCCCCAGCACTGAGCACCAAAAGGGAACTACTATTTCACTGGGGGGAGGGGGGGGTGTCACGTCCTGCTTATTATACGACATAAAACATGAACTGACCTTAAAATACTGGAGCACATTTAGTGAGAAAAAAATGGCTTCACCTGAAGACCATCTAAGGGGTGGAAGGGAAAACTGCTGAGAAAACCCAGTGGCAAAGCCAGGCCCCTGCCTGGGGCAGGGAAGAGGCTGAAGAGACCCAAGGGGTCAGCCCAACACCACGTGCAGATTTCTTCTTGCAGCGGGAATGCACTAATCCCTCCCTGGGGCCACCGTGCCACCGACTGGTAGGGCCACTGCCAGCCCCGCAGCACCTATGATGTGACCTAGTGTGATTTGCTGAATTCAGGGTGACACCTGTGGTTCTCAAACCCATCCACAACAATTGGTGACTCGAACAGTGTAATTAAAACAGGGCTCCACTGATGGCATGGTGCAGGGTCACATACTGGACACAGTTCTATCATAATGCTGTGGAACCGCTGACCCAGGATGAAAGAACAGGGAGGGTATGCCAGGGGCTCAAGATGGCACCCTGAGTCTCCAGGAGAGACTGAAATTGTCTCCTTCCCTCCAGTACCTCTCACTTGAAACAGAAGTGAACCACCAACTCAGTTTATGCATGAGACCAAGGCAGCCACCAAACTCAGGTCCACTGAGTATAACATCTGTCTGTGAGCCGGGCCAGGGCTGGGCCATGGCACCCACACTGGAACGTGCGTCAGAATCACCTGGAGGGCCTGCTAACCCCAGACAGTCTGCCAACAACCTCAGATCCGCATGCAGGCAAGTGCCCAGGTGATGCTGATGACCACTCTGGGGGCCGGTCCAGGAGACCCACTGGGCTGAGAGGGACACGGTATGACAGAGCAGGCGCACTAAGCCTACGACATGCAGAAAGGTTTCTCTAAGCACGTGCTCCTAACAACAAGGCTACCGGTTTTGACTCCCCCATGGGATGGTGGCCTATGCCAACCCACAACTAAGATTGAACACAGCACCTTGAGCTGAGCAGCCGTGAGCTGCCCATGGGCGGCTGGATGGCAACTGGACTTGGAGCTGAGCTAGCTGCACCCTCCACAGCTAAGATTGAAAAACAACAACGGGCTGTTCCCCTTCCCCAATTCCCCAATAAAATCTTTAAAATAATAAAAAAAAAAGGCTTCTCTAAGTCAACAAGTTCCACAAGCACACCCAGATTCACAAGGGAAAGCCCATCGAATCGCACATCATCGGCCCACTCGAAGGGTCTGGCTCCCAGATACCCCACTGTGCAGTGAGAACGGACCTGTGGGGAGAAATGGCAGGGAGCCCTAGAAAAAATAAGACAGATCTCTAGAGTCAACCTAGAAAGTTACACCACATAATGGGGGGGGGGAGCATTTCTTACTAAAAACAAAAAAATCTGTAACTGTGGGAGTTAGGGACAGCCTGTCTAGGGCAGGAGGAGGGTTAACAGAGGAAAGCGGACATATACTTTGGACACATATAGTTAGGGACTGCTTGAATTGTTTTCCACTAAAAATGTTCACCTGGAGGGGACGCTGAGACCCTTGGGAGGGTCTTGTCTTTTAAACGTCAGAACTGAAATCTGTAAACGCCTGGCCAGAGCTGAGAGCTGCACACACGCAGTATCCTGTAGTGGCAGGTGCCAACCACACCTGGGTTCCAGGTGTGAAGACCAGGACAGTCCGCGTGGGGGAGCAGGACCAGCGAGGGACCTGGGGCCGTCCATACCCCATGCCTCTCAGGACAGCTTTCCGGAAGTTTCTAGGGGCTGGACCCCTAGAAACTTCCCCACGAGTCGCTTTCCTGGAAGCTCCAGCCTAAGAAATACCTGAGATGGATCCGCCCAGGTGGTAACACCGACCCTATAAAGCTGGGCCCGCCCCAGGCTCGGGATAGGTTTCCTGCAAGGCCATTTCTCTCTGGCAGATTAGGGAGTGCGCAGAACAGTGGACCCTGGCAGTCCTGCCGCGCAGCTGGGAGACCAGTTCCCACGGGGGCGGGGCTGGGGTCACGTGACCCGGACGGCCAATCGCGACCCGCGCCGGGGAAGGGGCGTGTCCGCTAGAACAAAGAGCAATGGGAAACGAAGGACCACAGGACTCCAGCGCAGAGGGGACCCTCCGCAGCCAAAGGGGTGCCGCCCACCGAGGAGAAAGGGTGACAGCGGAGGGGAGGAGGCCACCCAAGAAGGGGTAACGGAGGAGGGGTGAGGGCGACGGTCCACCAAGGAAAAGGGGTGACAGTGGGATGGGGGATGACAGCAGGAGGCCACCCAGAGGTGACAGCAGGAGTGCCCATAGCGGGAGGGGTGTGACAGCAGAGGAGACTAACCGCCTGCCAAGGAAAAGGGGTGACAGCGGAGGTGCCCACAGAGGGGGAGATGACAGAGGTAGTGGGGGTGTGATAGCAGGGGAGGGGCCGTGGCAGGAGGGTGATGGCCGGTGTGTCAATTCTCCTAGGGTCCCCATCCCCTCCTGCCCCTGGGCTCAGCCCCATGGTGTTCCCAGCCAGAGCCAAGAATAACGTTGGATGACTAAAGGGTTGGCTGAGGAGGGTCTTTGTTCTCTAATACATATTCATGTTTTAAAATAATAGGTTGGAAATAAAATAAAATAATAAGTTGGTAGTATATATGCTCAAAATAGAAATTTCAAGAACCAGTGAATTGAAATAAAAGGAAGAACCCGTCCTTGCTCTGAAAGATAGTATCTATTTATGAATTCCATGGCAACTCTGCCGTGAACCAGAATATGTAAAACAACAGGACAAACTCTGGACCATTCCATTTGTGGGTGATGGGAAAGTCCCTCACCCATGGAATGAGCGGTTATTACTAAGGAGAGATCCTCCAGGGAGATGGCTGGCTGTCAAACGCATCCTAAAGGGCCGAAGCAAGTCATCTCATGTGCTCAATATAAGTTATGAACAAAATCTTTAATAAGATACCTGTGACTTTCTTACTGTGGAGAGATGTACACAGGATGCATCCAAAACAGAAAACATCAAACAAGCATCTTAGTCCCACTCATCCTGTTTTCCAATGATACTCTGCATGCCATTTAGAACACACGCTAATATTTTTACAATGAATAATTGCATATTCCTTAATTACTATTTGAGCCCAGTTTTAAATGACCACCCTCAGGTAGGTGTTCATTGCAGTGCTTTTTATACCTTAAGAGCTGGACACCACCCCCATGCCCAGCAATGGGGTGGAATCAACACCAGCACATTCAGACCCTGGGACCAGAGATAGATATTAAAACATGCTTTCTTTTCATGCATGAAAAACATCACAAGTGAACACTGACACTTAGTCCCCCATACTGGACTCTGGGACTGAGTCAGACATACTGGGTGACTGAATCCCCAAACCAGGGTCAACTAGCAGGGGACCCCTCTGGGCAATTTGGGACCCAAAGTCCAGAAAGGCAACTGATGTGACCAAGGGAAATGGGAGATCTGATGAGAGGCCTCAGCTAGACAAAAACATCTCTCTTCCGAAGACCCATTCCAGAAAACACCGGGCTCAAGAAGCAATAAAATAGAGTACTTTTCAAACTTCACAGAAGTATAACAATCTTAACAAAGGTGGAGCTGGCTACATTCTTTCAACAGGTTTTAAGCTGCCTTATCTACGACACTATGTAACTAGCTGGTGTTCAAGTAAACACCTTTCAGTAAATGTATAAAGTTTGTAAGGTTACCATAGATTAAAAGCTGACTCCCTGACCTAAGCATGTTGGAAAATGAAGGGAAAACAGACTCACACAGGTCTCTGTGTGCAGTGAGGTGAAAACTGTCTTCAAAAGGAAAAGTACCTGGAGAATCACCTCCCTTCAGAGGACCAAGGGATGGAACGGCAAGACCATCCCCAAATCAGACCCCATCCAGACAGAAGCTGAGTAAGCTGATTTTTTAAAAGGGCTGGAAGGCACAGTGATACCTCCCCACTCCTGGCAGGAATGGACAACCTCCACCTTACCTCAAACAGCCCACAGGAAAAAAATCACACACACACCCCTCCCATTGATCTCTGTACATTATATGAATATACAAGCTGACCGTACTTTCCCTGTTTTGCCATTCTACATATTTCAAAATAAAGACATCTGTTCATAACACCACTAGGAAACTTGTAAAAAAAAAAAAGTCAACTCAAACAAAACCTTGATTTCTTAAACTTTAAAAGTGCTCCATAAATGAGTCTGAAGTAACTTTCCTATAGATTATTTTTTTAAAATTAAACACGTAAACAGCAAGAAAGGAAATATTCCAGATATATTTGCATAGTGTGAGCAGAGGTTCTAAAAATCTCTCTTGTTAAAAAAGCAACCAACAACTAAAAAAAACCCCAAAAAACCAAAACAAACAAACAAAGAAAACTGGTCCTAAACCTGAAAGCTTTGCCTCATTAGGGCTGGTTCTGATGCAGGAAATTAAAAAACCCTGTGGCAATCAAAAGTGGAAAAGAAGCAAATTCGGTTTGAATCATTGGAGGGTTATTCCTGAGACACACATAGTCCTTCCCACACTGGCCTAAAGATAGACAAATGCGCCACCCCCCATCACCAGTCCTGGTCTCCGAAAAACTTCAGAGTAAAGATAGGATCCCTTGGAATAGATGTGTGCCAGGTGCTGAAAAGAACCAGGGGTCTGCTCCCCAGGCAAGGCCAGGTCGAGGGGCAGGGCAGCTGGCGCTGTCCCCCAAACACACACACACACACACACACACACACACGCACGCACGCACGCACGCACACTCAGTCTCACACACACACACTCACACACACACACACACACACGCACACGCACACTCACACTCACGCGCGCACACACACGCACACTCACTCACTCGTCGCCGTCGGGGCACACGCCGCTGGCCTCGTCGTACTTGGAGCAGTACACGTCCGGGCTGTAGTTGAAGGTGCCGTCGCGCCTGCGGAGCGGTCTGCGCCGACGCTGATTTAGGAAATGCCAATGGAAACAGGTAAATGGCCTGTGCTGGGTGCACTTGTGCTGCACAAACAGGGAGCACTGCTCTGTCCTAAACTCCTTTAGATACCTAAAAAGACAAACAGCGTTGCGGGTCGCTTCCGCCGCCACCGCCGCCGGCGGGCGGCCCTGGGACTCGTGGGCGGGGGCCGGACCCCGGGGGCCCAGGGCGATGCGACCCCAGGCGCGACCCCCACTCCCGAGTCCTGATGGCCCCAGACTGCCCCTCCCCATCCTGAGCCCGGGTGCGTTTCCCGGACCTCAGGCCCGATCCCCCAGACCCCATGCACAGCCCCCATTCCTACCACAGACGGGACCCCCCAACGTTAGGCGCGACACCGGGAACCCAGGCGCGCCCCGGGCCCCAAATCCAGCTGCCATCCCCGATCCCAGACCGTCCCGGACCCCAGGCGCAGCCTCTCATCCCGGATCCCAGGCTCGGTCCCCGGCTCTACTCTGAGTCCAGATGGCCACCGCCCCCCGCCCCCAGCACAGGCGCGTTCCTCGGATCCCAGGCATAGTTCGTCGATCCCAGGCAGGGTCCCCGCACCCAGGTCAGGCCCCTCATCCCCGACCCCATGAACAACTGTCACTCCGATTCCAGATGATTTGAGACGGCCGCTTCCCCACTCCGAGCCCGGGAGCATTTCCCCGACCTCAGGTGCGATCCCCCAGACCCCATGCGTGGCCCCTCATCCCGTCCACAGACGCGACCCTCAACTTCAGGCGCGAGACCGAGACCCCAGGTGCGCCTGGCCCCCAAACCCAGGTGACATCTCCGATCCCAGAGACAGCCCTAGTCCAGATGGACGCCTCCCCCGAACCCAGGCGCAGTCGTCCTATCCCCGACCCCAGGCGAATTCTCCGCGCCCCCCGACCCCGGGGCTGTTCCTCGATCCCCAACAGGGGCGCGTGGACATCCGATCCCCGGCGCGTTCCCCAACCCCCAAGCCCAGGTGCCACCCCAGACTCTGGGGTGCCGCCTCCCGACCTCAAGAGGCGGCAGCCCGAGTCGGATTGGTGGTCCACCGCCCGGAGCCCAGGAGCCGCGCGGAGGCCTGGTGCGGCGGAGGCCGGGGGTGGAGCGG
>NW_017731476.1:2778792-2845441 GCF_001890085.2 Hipposideros armiger
CGCCGGGACACTGACCTGTAGTGGGTCGGCTTCTCAGTCTGCGGGGGGGACCCGCTCAGCGCCGCCGCCGCAGCTTTCGAAACCGACGGCATTTTCAGTCAAAACAATGCAGCGCGCATGCGCCGCGCGGGCCCGCCCCCTCGCGGAGCCCACCCGCGCCCCCAGCCCGGCCGGCCACGCCCACCCGTCCGGCCCTGGCCACGCCCCCAGCTGGCGCCTCTAGGGGAAGGCGGCCCGGCGAGCATCAGGCAGCTAACCAGCGCCCTGAGAGACCCGCGCGGACCCCAGACCCGGCCCCGCCAGGGACACACCCTGGGCACGCTGCTGCTGCCACTCCCGCTTCGCTGGTACACAGCGTTGCCCCTACCCCCGCGGCGCCCGGTAGTCCACGTGCACACCCACCGACCACTGCTGCCCGGCGATCTCTGCTCGCCCTGACAGTGCCCTCTGAGACCCTGACCCAGGGCCCCGGGAGGTGATGGAGCCGACAGGTCCCCGGTGTCGAGGCAGCATGCACAGGCTGCTCACAGTCGCACTTCACTCATTCATTTACTCTGACCCCGTGCTGGGTGCTGCGACCCCAAAGAATGGGTCCAATTGCTTAGGGCTGGGTGTGGGAGAGATGGTGGAGACATAGGGCGTGACTGCTCGTGGGAACGGAGCTTCTTTTAGAGAGTACCAACATGTTCTAAAACTAGATTGTGGTGATGGGTGCTCCCTGTGAATATACTACACATCTTATAACTGTATATTTTAAATGGGTGAATTGAATACTATGTGAACTATACATCAATGAAGCTGGTTTTAATGAGGAATCCAAGAAACTCACAGTCAAGGGGGAGACAGACACGTCCATCACCAACAAGGTGGGCACTCAGGGAGGGGAGGCAGGAGCTGCCCCAGCTCAGCTGGCCCTGGAGGACGAAGCAGGTTGGCATTCAGGACAGAACTCAGGCCCAGAGCATGTTATTTTGTAAATGTGTGACATAAAAGCCTTTTTAAAAAAAAAGTTCAACTTGGCTAGTAAATTTAAAAGATGCAAATAAAACAAGGCGGAGCCCTGGAGTGGGCAGAAGTTTTCTGTTCTGAACAGCAACCTGCGTGCGATGTTGGTGGCCTGCGGCTACACAGGCCCTTGAAGGAAGTGTGGCTGGGTGGGCAAAGGGGTGCTGACCTTCACAGAAAATGGTTTGTTCCATTTCTGGGAATTCTGATCTAAAAAAGAACCATATTCCTACAAAGGTTATGTACAAAGATAATTATTAGTATCATTTAGCAAAACTTTGAGAGCACCTACCAGCCAAGTAATTGGGAAATGGTTAAGTTCTGAGTACTATGCCATGATTGAATGACAATACTACCTGAAAATTGTTAGTGACATGAAAAATGCTCCTACTTAGGTGAACAAAGCAAGATATACAATTCCATATATTTGTTCCCAAGTGTGTAAATTAATTTGTGAACAAGTAATATAGTAAAATAACAAAAGCTATAACTTGATGGTGAGGTGAATGATTCTCTTCTGACGTTCACATTTTTGAAATTACTACCTGTACAAACATTCCATTTAAACCTGCAAATCAAAATTTATGGCAAAAAAGAAAATCAATGTGGGCTGGCCGAGTGGCACGATGGTTAAGAGCTGGCTTGGGACGCCAGAGGGCCCCGGTTCGGATCCCACATATGAGGGCCAGTGACACTGCCCTCCACAGCTAAGATGATGAATAACAGCTCAACCTGGAGCTGGGCTGCTGTGAGTTGCAGCAGGGGGCGTAGGCTGCAGCCCCTGTGGCAGTGGGTTGCCATGGGCTACCGTAAGTAGCCAGCAGCCAGCGTGAGCAGCCAGCAGCCACAGTGAGCAGCCGTCCAGAAGCCGGCAACTGATGTGCCTCGCCCGGGAAGAGCGCAATGATGGTGCCAACTTGGGCCAGTGAAGCAATGTCCTCCACTAGACTGAAGAACAAAAAGGACAGCAACTTGTCTGTTCCCATCCCCCAATTCCCCAGCACTGTTCCCATCCCCTCAATTCCCCAATAAAAATCTTTAAAAAAAAAATCAATGTGATATTTTCTAAGAACATAGAGCAGGAGAATGAAGTAGAGGACAGGGCCCATGAGTTCTATGGCAGAGGAATAAACAGATCTTGAAGAATGTCAGGAAGTAGGGAATGAAAAAGAAGTCTAGGATAATTTCAAAGTCCCTAGCTTGGAGGGATACAGAACAAAGAAACAGGTTTGGGACAGATGAAATTCATTTTGGATCTAAGCGTGTTTCAGGAACCTATGAAGTCCAGTACAGATGTAGAGAAAGCCACTTCGAGATCAAAAAAATGAAGTTAGAAAAAAAAGAAATAAAAGAAAAAAGAAAAAAAATGAAGTTGGGGCTCAAAGTTTAAGAATATGAGGATCTTTGATGTACAGGTGGGAGTAAAGATGCCTAGGGTTCCTCCCCAAGCATGAGGTATATTCCTTGAAGAGATCAAAGAGAACCGTGGTAGTATCATTTTTCATGCTTTTGAAGACTGTTATTAAAAGGCTGGGATAGTACCCAGACATATAAAATAATACCAGGGCTCTCACTGTGAATTTAAGTGTTTCTTTTTTTGGGGGGGGGGGGGACGCACAGCATGGTCAGAACCTTCCAAGATTGTTCAGTCACTTGGAAGACATGAGACCATTTAGTTAACCTCTTCTTCCTTGAATTTTCTTTAAAACAATTTTATTCTCCTTCTGCTCAACAATATCTTATCTCATCTCACAAATTACTGCAACTACTTCCATTCTAGCATGCTTACACTGGTCCTCTCCCTCTCGAATCCTTATTGGGTACTTACCTGGGGAGGTGACTGTGCCAAGCACCATGGGAAAAATAAAAGCTACAGCCCAGTTGGGTAAATAAGATGAGCATACTACAAAACTAGTTAAATAATAAAAGGATCTCATTAACAGTTCACCTGTCCACCTGCTCTGTTGCCACCCCTTTTTGCAAAGTCCAGGCATGGCAAGGGTCTGCCCACACTTGCCAGTGGGCCTTGGGTCCTACTTTTGCTCATGACAAAACCCAGAAAATAGCTACCCTGGAGGCACTCAGGTTCTGTTGCATGTGTTATAAGTGTCATCAAAAACAACACTATCTCCTTGTGTTTTTGAAAAATGGTATATTTAGATACACACACATAAAAAATCCGGAAAGGTAAACAACAAAGTATTAATAGTGGTTACCTTTAAGTGGTGGGATTATCAGGTGTTTCTGATTCTTTTCCTTTTGCCTTTTAATGTCTACTTATCCATATAAATCACATTGTTTTTCTCATGAGTTACTTTCAATTAAAACAAACATTCTTCTCATTAGTTCTGACTTTTTCCGCACCCCACACGAGCTAGTAAAAGTAAGGGTTCGAGTTTTGAATGCCTGTTGCTCAAACAAAATAGTTCACAACCAAACAGCTCACAACCACCCTAAGCCAGAGGAAGGACGTCTTAGTCCTTTGCTCCCAGTGGGACTGACAATGTAACTTGATTGGGTCAATTTTTCCAAACCTCGGTCTCTCCATCTCCATATACATACTTGTATCGGCCCTCCCTCCCTAACAAGCGTAACTGACCAAGGTGTGCCAGACACTCAAAGCACTTCAGCAGGGGACGTGTAAGAAGCCAGTACACTACCATACGGCCAGTTGGAGAGAAACCTCCAATTAACCTCCGCACCACAGAAAAAACCTTCCACTAGGAGCTTAAGTAAATAAAGTCTTCCCTTTATGCAGCTTGTATTTAATTCAGGATTAAGCAGGTTTCCTACTAAGTAGCCCTTGAAAAACATATCATTTAGATACTCAAAACACTGTAATTTGTCAAAGAAAAAACTCACCAGTTTTATTCTACTCAGCAAGCTGTTGACTTGCTAAAAATAAAAATTTGCAGACAGCTGAGAAAGTTCCATTATTTCTGGCATTGTCTAACAACGTATTCCATAATTTACATTTGTTTCTTACCTCAGTTCCTATTCTGGAAAAAGAAAAACAAAGGTATTGAAAAAGGACTAAAAGCTTCCTTTTTTAAAATGGGATGCAATAAAAGGGTATTGACTTAATTCTACATCAGATTAAAATTTATTATCAATTTGTTAGTTTGTAAAACTAACATCAATATATACACACCACAGTACATTTATAAAATAAAAAGTTTAACTTTTCTGCAGTTATTCTGTCTCAGAAAGCACATAACCTGCAAACTGGATTACAATGGATTACAAGTGTCACCAGAATTGCTTGGGAAACATGATAATGTACAAAATCACAACTCCAACAGTACACACTGCAACCAAAATGTTTTCTATGGATCTGAAAAGTCTTTCGGATGTATTCGCTGGACATCAGGTATCAGGCAAGGAGCCGGTTCGGATCTGCTGACATTATGCTCTCCTTCCCGCAGGTCAGCTTGGCCAGGTGCCATCCAAATCCTCTAGTCTGGGGACGCACATAACCACTATAGAAACTGTCAAACACGACGTCAAAGCCTAAGGACGGCTGCCTCGTCCCTCGCTGCCTGCCACCCACAGGCACCCTTTTAAGTTCTCGCCCTGTGGGCGGCTGGAGTTGCAGTTTCCTCATAACGATTGCTAGCCTCCAGCATCTCTTCTTCCAACACCTGTCTGACCCAGCGGTCCGTGCCGGTCTCCTGCCTAAGGAAGCACCAAATGACCAGAAACATGAGGGACAGGCTGAAGGGCAGCACTTTCCACCAGGGCCGCTGCCGCTCCCCTCCCAGGGAATGCTCCACCGTCCAGCGGGACGGGTTGGCTTTGCTGGAGGAAAACAGAATGGGGCGGTTAGGGTCGTCTTCTTCGCCCTCGGCCGCGGGCTGGGCCCGGGCCCGGCCACAGGGAGGCGGATGCAGGCTTCGGGAAGCCCAGCGCAATAGCCTCAGCGCCCGGACGGCCCTGGAAAGAGAGAGAGCAGTGAGCGCGCCGCCCGCCGCGCCCGCCCTGAGCCCCGCCGAGATCGCGCGGAGCTCACCCGGCCGCCGGCATACACAGGACACGGCACATCATGACCCCGGCTCCGCATTCGGAGCGGCGGCGCGCCACGCTCGCGCCACTTCCGTCGCACGAAACCGGAAACCGGACGCCGTTCCAGGTCTCCGCTCACGACTACAGAACGTGGGGCCACTTGCGCAGCGGAAATGACGCAAGTCTCTCGGCGGCCTCTTTCGTCGCAGGCCCGGTCTCCGCGGGTCGCAAAGGCAGGCTGGGAAATGTAGTTCTCCACCGTCCCGCAGCGAAACTAGCGGGCCCGTCCCTGGGCAGCAGCGCTGGGATTGAGGTCGGCCGGTGGGGCGCGGGTGTCGTCCTCGGACGAGCTGGCCTCAGAGCGGTCTCCCTAGCGGGCAGGGCTCACCGGAGATCGGGGCCCTCCGCCTACACCTAGTGCTGGAGCAGCCCCTGGGCACCTCCTCCCCGCAGCCTTGTGACGCCCCGGTTTGCTCTCTTCTTGGGACTTTCAGCCACGGAAGTCATCTTGTCCCCTCGATTAGTGTTCCCCACTAGGACGGAGCTCCTTGAGCACAGAGCCTGCCCGCCGGTTCTCCCCGTCCCCGCCCGTGCGCTCCGGGACTTGTGCTGCCATGTGACCACAGGTCCACTCCCACGGCCTGGCGTTTTCCGTTGCTCTGTGCTGCGTCTTGTTAGAAAAGGTCCTAGTCTTTTCTGTCAAAGAACAGCAAATTCAAAAACATACTTCCTCATTATTGTCTAGTAGTACCGCATTTTAAAGCTTACTTAATCTTGTAACTAGGCGGATCTTACTTTTTTTTTATTAGCCAATCGGTTTAGATTGTAAGGTCACGCTCTAGCCAATAGTGTATGACATAGTGGAACCCGCGTTAGGGATCAAAGCTGAGTGGACTTCCTGCTCTGTGTTTGCTAGACCGACTTACGGTGGCTCCGCACCCTTCTCCAGAAGTAAAGTTTGCCTTGCCGAGTAACTTTTTTTTTTGCCATGTTACTTTTTACTCCATTTGTCTTTATTTGCGACACGGTTAAATTCTATCAACAATTGGGGGCTCATCCGGCATCTCTAAGCCATTCGGGTGAGTGCCCCGACCCCCACCACACACACGGAGGAGCCACGTCCTACTGCCTTGTTGCGGTAGCCTCCGGGTATCTGGGGAGCTCGCTGGTCCCCAAACTGGCAGGGACCGTACGGTGAAAGTATCTCGGCAACGCGGGAAAAGGCCTGAGCAAGCACAGCAGCGACCAGGTAACTCCTCGCACCGTCCAAGGTAAGAAACGCCACAGAGGGTGGCAAAGTATTTCCTTGGTGGTCGGGTCATTCCGGAGGTTGTATGAGTGTGAATGAGACATGTCTGAGACACGAAGCGAGTGTGGAGTCCCGATTCTCAGTTCCATTGATATCTTGGTGACTGTGTTGGCTGGCGAAAATAACTCTCCAAAATGATGCATAAAAGAAAAGGGTTTATTTGGAAGAAAGCAAAAAAAAAAAAAAGAAAGGGAGAGAGAGCTATTTCTAGATGGCTCTTTCTATTTATATCATCTCTTCCCTCCCACCCCCCAAGGTATCATAAAGTTAAACATGGAGTCAGGGTCACAGAGTTAACAAGGGGCCCTTCTGCACCCACTCTATGGTCAACCATGACAAAATGCCAGTTCACTTTTATCAACTTCATATGGCTTAAAGCAGTCCTCAGTTCTCTGAGACCTAGTCGGGGGCTTATACCAACCTACCAATTGCTAAGAAGCACCAAGTAAGAGATATGTCCTGTGAGGGAAAGGGTCGGAGCCTGACGAAGCAAGTCGGGAAAGAGTGCAAGAAACCTCCAATAAGGGGGGTTGAGTATAACACTCAGAACCAGGGATCCTGGATGGGAAACAATCAAAGTAGGAAAAGTTCTGATCAGACAAGGAAAAAGAGGAGGGAGACAAACCTTGGGATCCCCTTACTTGCCTTCCCCCTCCTTATAATCCTCAATCCCTATCTCCTCCCCTACAAGAACAACAAGAGCCTCCAACTGAGGAACCAGCTGAGCCGACTGCACCGGCCTTTCCCCTCGCTCCACCCCTCCCTTCCCCTGTGAAGAAGAGAGGTGGAACAATACAAAAAGGACCAAGTTTGCCCTTCCCCTCTGAAAGAGAAAAACTCAAGAGCCTCTACCCACTTTGGGAAATTCCCCTAGGAGGAGGAGGAATTGGATTTGTTAATGCCCCTCTCACGAGCTCTAAGGTCCGAAATTTTAAAAAGGAACTAAAATCCATTTTAGAAGATCCCCATGGAGTGGCAGACCAATTAGACCAATTCCTGGGCCCCCAAAATCTACACCTGGGCAGAGCTCATGTCTATTCTCAGCATTTTATTCTCTGGAGAGGAGAAGGCAATAATCAGGAGAGCAGCCATGGCAGCCTGAGCGGGAGAACACCCGACTGGTCAAGGGGTTCCGCCCCCAGAAGTAAAATTTCCCAATAAGGAGCCTCAGTGGGATAACAACAAAGCCCATAAGGGCCATATGAGGGACCTACGGGATCTGATTATAAAGCAGCGGTTCTCAACCTGTGGGTCGCGACCCCTTTGGGGGTCGAACGACCCTTTCACAGGGGTCACCTAAGACCATGGAAAACAAAAAAATATTTACATTATGATTCATAACAGTAGCAAAATTACAGTTGTAGAGTATATATATATATATATATATATACTCTCTCTCTCTCTCTCTCTCTCTATATATATATATATATATATANGAGAAAAGTTTAGTAAAAACATAGATTTCATAGGTCAATATACAGTCCACTACTATGTTTCTAGTAAGTATATTAATGGTCTGGTACCTGACAGGCACGAAGTGATTGCAAGTCAATCATAGCATTTACTGCCTAGGTCTATAAGAAACAGAGAAAAAGATTAGTGGGTGAGGTACAATGCAGGTGAGGTCAAGATTCCCCTAGGGTCAGAAATTTGAAGCTGGAAGTAACCATGAGCATATAATCCCTGAAGATATACAGCAATACTAAAGAGGCCATAGGTTGAATGGAAGGCTTTAGCTGACATCCGGGTTAAATGTAAAATGAAGGTGTTTGACTATCAGCGGTTCTCAACCTGTGGGCCCCGATCCCTTTGGGGGTTGAATGACCCTTTCACAGGGGTCACCTAAGACCATGGAAAACAAAAAGATATTTACATTACGATTCATAACAGTAGCAAAATTACAGTTATAGAGTAGCAATATATATATATATATATACTCTCTCTCTCTCTCTCTCTCTCTATATATATATATATATATATATAGAGAGAGAGAGAGAGAGAGAGAGCAACAAAAATAATTTTATGGTTGGGGGTCACCACAACATGAGGAACTGTATTAAGGGGTCGCGGCATTAGGGAGGTTGAGAACCGCTGTTATAAAGGGAATAAGGGAGTCAGTACCCCGCTCCCAGAACATTACTAAAGCTTTTGACATACAACAGGGAAAAGAGGAAGGACCAGCGGAGTTTCTCAGTGAGCTTAAAGATCAGATGAGAAAACATTCTGGATGAAACCTAGAGGATCCACTAGGACAAGAGACGCTGAAGCTCCATTTTATAACAAACACTTGGCCCAACATTGCAAGGAAGCTGCAAAAACTAGAAAACTGGCAAGACAAGTTTAGAGGAGCTATTAAGGGAGACTCCAAAGGTATATGCAAGAAGAGATCAAAAACAAAAGGCCAAGAGAATGCTCTCTACTATAGAACAAGCTACTAAGGGAAAGGCCGAACCCAGGGGCCAAAGGCACGTGGGGCAGCAAGAGGAACACAACCCCAAAGCAATCCCAAGGAAAGAAATAAGTGCTACAATTGTGGAAGAGAGGGTCACTTTAAGAGAGAATGCCCTGAACTAAAAAGGGAAGAGAAAGCAACACCTCTCATGACCTTCCAGGAAGAATAGGAAAGTCAGGGGCTCTTTTACAACCAGGGGTCCTACCAAGAGCCCTTGATAAATTTTGAAGCAGGACCCAAGAAAGAGGAACTAATATTTCTAGTTGACTCAGGGGCAGCTCGTTCCTTTCTCTCCAACCCCCTGGCTTGAACCTATCTAAAACACATCTAGTCTCGGGTAAAAGGGGAGGAATTTACAGTCCCCGTCTTTGAAGAAACTCAGGTCATATATCAGGGCAGATAGGCACAGATAAAGTTCCTCTTTGTCCCTGATGCTGGAACTATCCTCTTGGGCCGAGATTTAATGTCTAAACTAGGAATAAGACTTAACATCACACAAGAGAAAATTCAAGTTTCCCTAAACTTTCTAGCCACAAAGGATGAAAAAAGGATACTCTGTGAAGTCTGGTCAAGGGAGGGTAATCGGGGTGGCTTAAAGATCTCCCCTATTTGGGTTGAACTGAAGAACAAAGGGGAGACAGTTAAAAGGAAACAATATCCCATACCTCTACAAGGGAGACTAGGACTAAAACCAATCATAGAAGGCCTAGTTAAAGATGGCCTCCTTGAACCTTGTATGTCTCCCTTCAACACCCCAATACTACCAGTAAAGAAGCCCGATAGGTCCTACTGCCTTGTTCAAGACTTAAGGGCAGTCAATCAGTTCAAAGCAGACACCCTGTGGTCCCAAACCCCTATACTCTTCATAAGATCCTGCCAGAAAATAAATGGTTTAGTGTAGTGGACTTAAAAGATGCCTTTTGGGCCTGCCCCCTAGCTGAGAAAAGCAGGGACCTATTTGCCTTTGAATGGGAAGACCCCCTTATTAGTAGGAAACAACAATACAGATGGACTATCCTTCCCCAAGGATTTACGGAGTCACCAAACCTATTTGGACAAGTGTTAGAACAAGTACTAGAAAAGTTCACACTATCCCCCACCCCCATCAAATTGATTTAATATGTAGATGATTTGCTACTCTCAGGTAGTCAAAGGGAGAATTGGTAGATGTTACCATAGACTTACTAAATTTCCTTGGTCAACAGGGTCTACGAGTCTTCAAGACCAAATTACAATTTGTAGAAGAAGTCAAGTACTTAGGACACCTGATAAGCGAAGGGAGGCAAAGGTTGAGCCCCAAACGGATCTTGGGAATAATCAATACACCCTTACCAAACACAAAAAGGGAACTTCGAAAACTCTTAGGACTAACTGGATACTGCAGGTTATGGATAGACTCATATGCTCTCAAGACCAAGGATCTATATCTCAAACTGTTAGACAAGGAGCCTGACCCCCTCCTCTGGAAACCTAGAGAAATAGAATTAATAGAAGTCCTCAGACAGGCCCTTATTACTGCCCCTGTACTAGCATTACCTTCGTTAGAAAAGCCCTTTCACCTTTTTGTCAATATCAATAAAGGTACTGCTCTTGAAGTCCTAACCCAAGAACATGGAGGTAAAAGACAGCCAGTAGGATATCTATCCAAGCTCCTTGATCCAGTAACAAGGGGCTGGCCAGAATGCGTCCAATCCATAGCGGCCACTGCAATGTTAGCTGAAGAGAGCAGGAAAATAACCTTTAGAGGACAATTAATTATTAGCACCCCACACCAGTTCAGGGTAATTCTTCATCAAAAAGTAGGCAGATGGTTGACAGATTCCAGGATTCTCAAATATGAAGCCATCCTGTTAGAAAGAGATGATCTAATCCTGACCACAGACAATTGTCTGAATCTGGCCACCTTTCTAACTGGAAGTAAATCATCGGACCCGATTGAGCATTGTTGCATGGACCTCATAGATTATCAGACAAAAGTTAGGCTAGACCTTAGGGAAACTCCTCTCCTGAGAGGGTTAAAATTCTTTGTAGATGGCTCCTCCCAAGTACTAGAAGGAAAAAGACATACCGGATACTCTATTGTAGATGGAGAACGACCTGCTGTTATTGAATCGGGAAGGCTACCTAATGGCTGGTCAGCCCAGACATGCGAATTGTTTGCACTAAATTAGGCCTTGAAACTTCTAAAGGAAAAGGAAGAGACTATCTACACAGATTCCAAATATACCTTTGGGGTGGTACACACATTTGGAAAAATTTGAACTGAAAGAGACCTTATTAACAGAAAGGGCCGAAATTTAATACACAGGAATTAATTACCCAGGTCCTAGAAAACCTCAAGTTGCCTGAAAAAATAGCTATAGTACACATACCAGGACACCAGAGGGGGTACTCTATAGAAGTACAAGGAAGTTGGCTTGCTGATGAGGCTGCTAAGGAAGCAGCACTCCAGCTGGAAGCTCCCGTTTTCCATCTCACTCCTGTCCTACCCCCTCTGGTTACTACCCCAGTCTTTACTCCTCAGGAGGAGGGTCAATTAACCAAGATAGGAGCTTCCAAAAATTCTGAGGGAAGATTGCTGTTGCCAGACAGGAGAGAAATGCTCTCTAAGCCAATTATGAGGGAATCGATGGCTCAGTTACATTAAGGGAGACATTGGGGCCCACAAGCGTTGTGTGACACAGTTTTAAGGAACTATGGATGTATAGGAATGTATACTATAGCCAAACAAGTGACAGAAAGCTGTCTCACTTGCCAAAAAGTTAAACAGTCCCTCAGGAAACTACATCCGGGAGGCGGAATCCAAGCTTAAGGCCCTTCCAAAATATTCAAGTAGACTACACTGAGATGCCTAAGGTAGGACGCCTTAAGTATCTTTTAGTAGTAGTAGATCATCTGACTAATTGGGTTGAAGCTACTCCATTATCAAGTGCCACTGCTAACAATGTAACCAAAGTATTATTAGAGGTTATAATTCCTCGATTTGGAATCATTGAGAACATAGACTCAGACAACGGGAGCCATTTTACTGCAAACATTATTAGAGAATTAGTAAAAATTCTAGGAATAAAATGGAAATATACTCTGTGGCAGCTTCCCTCATCTGGTAAGGTAGAAAAAATGAATCAGACACTAAAAAGACACTCGGCTAAATTAATATTAGAAACCAGATTACCATGGATGAAATGTCTCCCGATTGCACTTCTCAGAGTTCGAACAGCACCCCGTAGAGATATTGTGTTATCCCATATAAATTACTCTATGGGTTGCTGTACTTAAGTCAGACTACAGATCAACCCATCTTTGAAACCAAGGACCAATTTCTTAGAAACTATATACTTGGCCTGTCCTCTACTCTGTCTTCTGTCTTCCCTCAGGCAACAAGACTTATTAGCCCAGACTCCGCCTCTCAAGTTCCAGGTACATCCCTACAAACCTGGAGACCATGTACTAATCAAGTCCTGGAAAGAAGATAAGCTGGAACCGGCCTGGGAAGGACCATACCAAGTACTACTCACAACCGAAACTGCAGTCAGCGCCGCAGAAAGAGGTAGCATCACTGATTGGCCGAATCCTGCCATGTAATCTACCCTGTGTCAACATGGAGGCGCCCAGGTCCCATTCCGGAAATATACACCGAGACTAATTCGGTTTTCGGTGCTGCGAGAGAAGTCTTGGTGGGCTGAGGCGCCCGCAGATTCCGGTGCGAGGGTCGTTCTATGGTTAAGCCTGACTCTCCGCTCCGCCCGCAGTCTCTGTAGAGCCCGGTTTATGGAGGGGCAGCGCCAAAGGCCGATGAATCCATTCTCAATGGAGAATGGCATAGTGCACTGCGGAGAAAAGCTCCCACCTGAAGCCAAGGAAACAATGGTCACCGAGGGAGCCGCCAAGATTGCCTTCTTTAGCGCCAACAAAGTTTTCTACCACCTAGTGCATGAGTTCAACCGAGACCTGACATGTGCTGTGATCACTGAGTTTGCTCGCATTCAGCTTGCGGCCAAAGGAATCCAGATCAAGGTGCCAGGTGAGAAGGACATGCAAAAGGTGGTCGTGGACTTGTCGGAGCAAGAGGAGGACAAGGCTGAACTTGAGGGTGCAAACGTGGCCCTGGGAGACCAACCTCAAACAGCCACCGTGGGGGAGATCTGCGAGTGCTGGAGGGCCTGGCAGCCTCGGGCCTCTGTTCCATTCGCTTTGCCCAAGAGGTGCCTGGGCTCCAATTTGTGGTTGCCAACGATGCCTCTGCCCAAGCTGTGGATCTCATACGCCATAATGTGCAGCTCAACAAAGTGGCCCACCTGGTGCGGCCCAGCCAGGCAGATGCCCGGATGTTGATGTACCAGCACCAGCAGGCATCAGAGCAATTTGATGTCATCGACCTGGACCCCTCTGGCAGTTCTGCCCCCTTCCTGGATGCAGCTGTGCAGGCTGTGAGTGACAGGGGGCTGCTGTGCGTGACCTGCACGCACTTGGCAGTGCTGGCGAAGAACAACAGTAGGGAGACCTGCTACAGCACGTACGGCGCCATGGCCCCCAAGAGCCGGGCCTGCCACGAGATGGCCCTGAGGATCATCCTGCATAGCCTGGAAATCTGCGCCAACTGCTACCAGCGCTTCATGGTGCCACTGCTCAGCATCAGCACTGACTTATATGTGCGAGTTTTTGTTCGTGTCTTCACTGACCAGGCCAAGGTCAAGGCCTCAGCCAGCAAGCAGGCACTGGTGTTCCAGTGTGTGGGCTGCGGGGCTTTCCACCTTCAGCACCTTGGCAAAACATCAGGGGATCCTGATGGCCAGGTGAAGTTGTATGCAGCCTGTGGTCCTCCGGTGGCCCTCGAGTGTGAGCACTGTGGGAAACAGCACCAGCTTGGTGGCCCCCTGTGGGCAGAGCCCAGGCATGACCTGGATTTCGTGGGCCGTGTCCTAGAAGCTGTGAGCACCAACCCCGGCCGCTTCCACACTTCGGAGCGGATCCGAGGAGTCCTGAACGTTGTCACTGAGGAGCTGCCGCACGTGCCTCTGTACTACACGCTGGACCAGCTGAGCAGCACCATCCACAGTAAAACACCTAGCCTCTTGAAGCTGCGGTCGGCCCTTCTCCACGCTGGCTTCCGGGTCTCGCTCTCCCATGCCTGTGGGAACTCTGTGAAGACGGATGCCCCTGCCTCGGTCCTCTGGGACATTATGCACTGTTGGGTGAAGGAGCATCCAATGAAACGGGAACGGCTAGAGACCAACCCAGCCTTCCGCATTCTCAGTGTGGAGCCCAGGCTGCAGGCCAACCACCATCCGAGACAATGCCAACCCCCACTCCCGCCAGCGAAGACTCAAGCGCTTCCGGTACAGCCATGAGGCTAACTGGGGCCCCTGGCCAGGGGGCAAGACAGTAGGCGAAGGTATGGAGACTAGAAGCAAGCAGCTCCAGAATAAGCGAAAGGAACTGGCTGAGGACCCAACCCAGTGGGCTGCCCAGCTTAAAACATTTCCTTGCAAGAGGTTTAAGAAGGGCACCTGTCAATGGGGGGACCAGTGCTGCTACTCCCACAGATCTCCGACACCCAAGGTCACTGCTGAAGCGACCTACACTGATTGTCCACAGACTCCCAAAGAACCCACCTGGGCCTGGGGCCACTGCTGGTTCAGGTGTAGATTGAGCCAATGAAGAGATGGTACCATCACTAAAGCTTTACAGGGTTTAATTACACTAGCTGAGAAGCTAGCTGAAAATTCAGGGATCAATGACCCATTTTCAAATTTAATGGAACAATGTTTTGGTAAATGCAAGAGAATTATGGCTTCAGCTTTAACATCATGAATAATTATCCTAGGGGTTATGATCCTCATGGGATGCTGTATTATTCCCTGTATCAGAGGACTCATACAGAGATTAATAGAGACTGCACTCACTAAACAGACACCCGCCTCCTATCACAACAACTTATTCATCATGGAGGCGCTTAAGGATGAAAAGGAAGTCATGTTAGTTGAGTTTGAAGAAAGGACAATTTAATAAAAACAAAAAGGGGGGAATTGTTAGAAAAAGTCCTAGCCTTTTCTGTCAAAGACAGCAAAGTTTAAAAATATACTCCCTCTTTCTCACTATTGTTTAGGAGTTCCAGTTAAAATATACTTTCTCACCATTGTCTAATAGTTCCTCATTTTCAAGCTTATCTAATCTTGTAACTAAGCAGATCTTGCTTTTTTATTAGCCAATCAGTTTAGATTGTAAGGTCATGCTCTAGCTAATAGAGTACCACATAGTGGAACCCGCATTAGGGATAAAAGCTGAGTGGACTTCCCGCTCAGTGTGCTTCCTAGACCGGCGTACGGTGGCTCTGCACCCTTCTGCAGAAGTAAAATTTGCTTTGCCGAGTTACTTTCGACTTCATGTGTCTTTATTTGCGACACGGTTAAATTCTATCCTCAACAGTATGAAGAGCTGCGTCTACACCCAAAGCTGCTCCGGCCACGGGGCTGGCCAAACCACTCTGCAGGACAGGCATTGCCTCGCACCACTCAGCCGCAGGGCTGTGATCCCCCACCCTATGCAGCAGGGCACACACCTGTGGCTCTCCCGAGGAAGCTGTCTTGCACTCCGACACATCTCCCTCTGCTGGCCAGGGGAACGACGTGTGCACGGCCTAGCACTCATTGTGGACTGAGGCTGCAGGGTGCTCCTGTCCACCTTTAGGAATCAAGCTGGGAGGGTGTCTTTCAGGCTGGCCCAGGGGCTCCCTGATCTACCTGGTTCCCCAGTTGGCTTCATAAGGAAGTTGCTGAAAAAAAAGGAAACTGCTGGAGCCTTCTGCCCTGAAGGCAAACTGGCCCTGGCTCTGCTGAGCTATCCTGTCTGAAGACCACGTATGGGTGTTGGGAGCCGTTTGAGAGCAGTGAGGCTGCACTGAGAAAGCTGCAGGCCTCCATGTTCTGTATGCTGAAAAAGCTGCAGAACTCCATGTTGGGTGAACAGCAAAAGAGGACCCACTGAAGAGACATGTAACCTAGCAACAGCTCATCTCCTGTGCCATTGGAAAGCAGAAGTCCCCTGGAACTGAAACCATTGGCACCTCTGAAAGCACCCTCCTAATATAGACTCATGCTTTGGAACTTACCACCATGGACTTGTTGACAGTTTCTATTTGCCTCAGTTTAACCTTACTTGGACAATATCATTGGTCTACGCTGTGCTTAATGTAACTTGTTGCTGGAAGAAACTGTTTCCCCAGACCTCCAAAACTTTGCATAAGAGACATTGGTTCCTCATTCCCCCAAATCCCCTATGCTTTAAGGAAATTGATCCCTACAAAGAGGAAATTGCTTCCTCTATATAAACCTGAGTGTAATCAATAAACAGTGTCACTCTCCGCCACCCACGGCAGAGTGTCCCTCCTGATCCCAGCTTTTTGTCTCTGTGTCTTCTCTACTTGGTTTCTTTCATTTCTAATCTCCCACCTGGTCCACTCAGGGACCCTCTAGGTACCTGGCTAGCGCACGCCAGGTGGCCACCGGAGACGTGCGGGTCATGTCATATGGGTGTCCAGGCATCATCACAGACTCTGTGGGGATGTGTGTGTGTGGCGGGGGTGGGGTGGGAGGTGAGTTGGTGACAAAATCAGGTCATGAGGCCACCCTGTGAACTGTAATATGCTGCCTCCCCAGCTCAGCATCTTTGCCTCTGGAGTGTCCCTGTCCTGTGCCTGCCTCCTGGCATCAGAAGCACCAGACTCAGGACCAGTTCTGCACCCCCGGGAACTCTTTAGACATTAGAGCAAGGGGGGCAGGCTGAAGGTATTCTGAACTCAGCAATATCTGGGAGTCCTCCCCACCCCAGGAAGTCCAGCCCCAGATGCTGGGTGGCTGCTCAGCTCTCAACCCAGCACTGTGTTAAAAGCTGCTGTGTCGGGCTGGCCGAGTGGCGTGATGGTTAAGAACTCGCTTGGGATGCCAGAGGGCCCCGGTTCGGATCCCACATATGAGGGCCAGTGACACTGCCCTCCACAGCTAAGATGCTGAACAACAGCTCAACCTGGAGCTGGGCTGCCGTGAGTCGCCGGCGACGGCGTGGGCTGCAGTCCCTGTGGCAGTGGATTGCCATGGGCTACCGTGTGTGGCCAGCAGCCAGCGTGAGCGGCCAGCAGCCGCAGTGAGCGGCCGTCCAGAAGCCGGCGACTGATCTGCCTCGCCAGAGAAGAGCGCAATGATGGTGCCAACTTGGGCCAGTGAAGCAACGTCCTCCACAACTAGACTGAAGAACAAAACGACAGCAACTTGTCTGTTCCCCTTTCCCCAATTCCCCAGCACTGTTCCCATCCCCCCAATTCCCCAATAAAAATCTTTAAAAAAAAAAAAAAGCTGCTGTGTCCACAGAGGCACCTGTGTGTGCCCAGATCCTCCTAATTGGGCCCTGCCCCACCAGTTTCACCCCAGAATCACTGCTAAACCCATTTGCCCACAGGGAACCCAAAGTGCACCCACTTTGGGGGTATGAAGTGTGGGGAGAATGGACCAGAATCATCTTGGTGTGTAACATGGAGGGTTCCCGGAGGAGATGAAAAAGCCCTGAGGTTAGGGATGGAGCTGCTGACTGGGCTGATGCAGCCACCTGGCTGGAATGCTTTAGGGCATCAGGGCAAAAGCTGCCCCAAGACAGCAGAGTTGAGATAGAGCTGGGAGGCTTGGGCGAGGGCTTGGGCTTCACCTAGGGAGGGGCCACTAAGCCCGTCTCAGTCTTGATGCTGCCTTGAACAGGTAACAAGACACCTTGGATGGGTGACTTAACCACTGGAGACCACTTCGTCAGCTGTGAAATGTTGGGTCTCCTTAGCAGGCTGCTGCTAGTACTGGCTCCGTCACATCCACCTGGAGCCTCAGCATGTGACCTTTTTTGGAAACAAGGTCTTTGCAGATGTAATTCCTTAAAATGAGGTCATACTGGAATAGGGTGGGCCTTAAACCCAGTGACTGGTGTCTTATAAGAAGAGGAGAAAAGACACCGAGGCACACGGGAGGCGGCCATGTGAAGACGGAGGCAGAGACTGCAGTGATGCAGCCACAAGCCAAGGAATGCCAAGGATTGGTAGCAATGCCAGAAGCTCTGAGACAGGCTCGTAACAGCCTTCAGAGGGTGCGTGGCCCTGCTCACACTGTGGTTTTGGGTTTCTGCTCTCCAGAGCTGGGAGAAGTCAACTTCCTGTTGCTTTGAACCACCCAGTTTGGGGTCCTTTGTTAGGGCAGCTTTAGGAGACTGAGAGACGCACCCAATCACAGAGTCACCATGCTTCTCAACAGCGTGCAACCCAGAGCAAAGGCCCTCAACCCATCACCGGCCTGAACCCACAGCCATTTTTCACGCCCTCCTACTGAGACAGCCATGTCCCTACGCTGCGTGTTCTCCCTCACTGCAAGGGGCATAAACCCACCTTGTCCAACCAACCACAGGTGTGTTCTGGTGGCCTTGGCTGGAGGGTAGTGACAGCCCAAATGCTATGGTGTGCTTGACTCTCCAATGTAGTGGAACCCAGAGTAGGCAAAGCCACAACCAGAAGCGTCTGCGGAGCCCCAGTGTCTCTAGGGCCCTCCCCTCCCTGACCCCAGCAAGCCTAGCCGGGCACTGGGTGACAGGTGCCTGGCACTGGCAGCACTGCCTACTCTTGTCCGCAGTACCCCCTCCTCCCTCCCAGGGACATAAACTAACACCTCAACCTTCATTATCTCAAAAGCACACAGAAAAACCTCACATGAGGCCTAATGTCCCACTAATGGGCAGGGAGACTGCAGCCCTTGTGTGCCCAGTGCCAGGAGTAATTCACTGTAGCGCCACTTGAGAGCTGACATATTGGAGCTATTGATTTTCCCCAGGGAGATCAATATGAGGTGCGTGGGGACGAGCAGGTCTGCTGCCTTCTGAAGGGCAGAGCTTTCCTCCCGGGGACTGAGGCCTGACAACGGCTGGGGGCCTGTGGGGGTAGGATGGACGCATACCTCCGAAAGCCCCGATGCTTCCCGACACGGGAGGCTGGCTAGGACCAGGTGCTGAGACATATGTCGGGCTCCAGGCCTGGCACCCTGAGCGCCTCAGCCATCAGCCCCACTCCAGGGGCCCAATGGGCAGCAGGGGGCTTGGGACACCCATGCCACTTGGTTGGCTGGCCATCCAACACCGCTGGACATGTGTAGGCAGTGATTCTAAGGAAGTGTGTCTCCACTGGTCCAGAGTCCCCTTAGGGTTCCATCCCCAACCCAGCCTCTCCAGGAACAAAAGCCAGAGTTTAGTCTCCATCTGCTGGACTCCTGGGTCCATCATGAACACGCTCAGGGACAAGGAAGGGGATAATTCAGAGATACCCTCCTAAGACCCCGGATCTGCTCAAGTCTCTCTCATGCCTTCCCCCCCTCTTACACCCTCAGACTGCCTTGCGGGGACCCATCATTGATTGCTGGGACTGGTGCGGTAGCACCCTCCCACCCTCCCCCATCTCCGGTCTTAGCCTCTCTTGTCCAGGTGCCTGCCCCATACTGCGCTGCCTAGGTTCCTCTTCTCCAACACCTGTGTGCTCTGGTTTCTCCCACACGCTTTTTTTTTTTTTAATTGGGGAACAATGTGTTTTTTTCCAGGACCCATCAGCTCCAAGTCAATTTGTTGTCCTTCAATCTTAGTTATGGAGGGCTCAAGCTCAGCTCCTCCAAGTCCAGTCACCACTTTCAATCTAGTTGCGGCAAGGGAGGGGCAGTCCACCATCCCATGCGGGAATCGAACCAGCAACCTTGTTGTTAAGAGCATGTGCTCTAACCAACTGAGCCATCCGTCCACCCTCTCCCACACTCTTAAAGTCTCAATCCTAGATGGGTTTCCTCTGTGGTCTCTGGTGAGGGAGAGAAAAACACCGGGATTATACCAGCAGAGAAGGACAAGGGTCTGGCTGTCTGTAGACAGAATTCCCATGGCTGGCACTAGTGGACATCTCCTCGTTGGGCCATTTGTGAGACCCAAAGCCCCTGACCTGGCCCCAGCTCCACTAACCGGGGGCCTGCGACAGACACCAGGACGGAAAAGTAATCTGGTGAGGTGGAGGGGTGAAAATAAGGGCTCCCTCAGGAGGGAGCAGGGTTTGGGGTTGATAACCATCCTGGCCCCTCCTCCCCATTAAAGCCTCATCCTCAAATTTGGTTCCAGTGACAGAGGGAAGAGCTGAGCATCTTGGTTTCCCATGGCTGGGAGGAAGGTCCGAACTCCATGGCCAGGCCGCGAGGTCCTGCAGGCCACCCCATGCGACTGCCCAACAGATGTGTCCAGCTGTGAATTTCCTTTTGCTGCTGAAACAAATGAACACCTCTGCAGGGTCGCTTTGTCATGTGAGGTGACATCCAAAGTCTCTGGGGACTAGGGCCTGGATGTATTTGAGACCATCATTCAGTCGACCACAGGGGTGCCAGCTTCTGGAAGTCTGCGTCTTTCCCAGGATGTTCCCTCTTCAGGAACAACTTCACCTCCTGCAGCCCAGCCAGGTGAGCTCCTGCTCCCATCAGCACCCCGCAAACAACCTCCTCCAGGACCTTCTCAAGGGCATGGCTGTGTCTCATCTTCCTCAGCCCACCTGCCCCCAGTGCCCAGCCCATGCTCAGACAAAGGAGAGCTGGAGGCCACGCCTAAATGCCCTCCTGGGGCCCCTACCCAGACGGTACTCCCCTTGGCCCTGCGGGCCCCACTGCTGCTGGCTGAGCGAGGTGGAGTCCCTAAGCAGACCCCTGGTCCTGGCCTTTCCTGACCAGCAGCAGGGGGTGCTGTGGCTATAGCCCAGGCAGCTGCTGAGGGGGCCCTGGGGCCCAGGGTGGTCACATTGGGGAGCTCCTGGGACCATCAGGGGAGGAGCAGTACCTGGGCGGATAGGAGCCTAGGTGCCCCAGCCGCCCAGGAGCCACCTGGGACACCGACCCGACCCTGACGTCCCCCAGATGTGGCTGACAATTGGGTTGTGCTGGGTCAGGGAGCCAGCCATGGCTAGGGCAGGGCCACCCCATAGCCAAGACCTGAACAACAGTGTCATTGGACCCCAGAGTCTCAGAGCAGAACTGTGGTCACACCTGAGATCAGTCTCTGGAGGACCGAGGTCCAATGTGGATGGACTCACGGGACTGGTCCCAGCCAGATGTCTGTTACCTGGAGCATGGCCTCAGCCTAGGGCATGTTGAAGGAGCCATAATTATATCCACAGGTCTTGGGGAGCCTGGCCTAGCACAAACCCGTCCCCTCTCTCTGCAGCCTTCCCCTGGGGCCTGCAGTGGCCTTGCCCCATAGCCCTCTCCTGGTCCTGACCCAGGCAAACCACATCAGCAGCTTTGAAGATCCATTCAAGGTAGGTAGCCAGCCTGGCGCAGGTGGGTCCTGTTCTTGGAGTGGAACTTTTTATTTCCTTGTCAATCCCCCAAAGCTGGTGGTCCTGACTGTGGGCTGAGCACAGAGCACCTGCGTGGAGCCCTCCAGATGCCTGAGAAATGACTGGCAGCAATCGACAGAGCTGACCTGCCTAGTGGCCTCCACTAGCAGCAAAGACCTGGGTGTCACTGGGTGGGTGAGGTGCCATCTCTACGTGAAGGAGCCCGGAGCTGAAGGGCAAGGACCCAGAGAGGGGTGGAGTGGCATCCGTGACCAGTGGACAGGTAGCCCCCATACGGGGGAAGGAGATCGGGGACCACGAGTGATCCTGGAGCCCAGGGGTCAGGTACACACCAAGCTCAAGGGAGCTGCTGTCCTGTCCTCAGAACCTGGACCACAAGCTTTGGGAGCCACAGCAGATGGGACGCTGGGGTCCTGCCAGCTGTCACCATGGGGGCTGCTCCAGGAGCAAAGCACCCAGTGGCAACCACAACGAGGTGGGGGCCGTGGTCATGTAAGAAGGGCCCTCACTGGGCTGAATAGTGTCTCCCAAACTCAAGTCCACCTGACATCAGAATGTGACCGTCTGTGGAAATCAGGTCTCTGCAGATGTGATCAAGAGGCCAGGGTGGGCCCTGATCCAGGGACAGTGTCCTTATAGACAAAGACACTCACAGGGGGCAGGCCGAGTGACCACAGAGGCAAACGTTGGAGGGAACACAGCTACAAGCCTGAGAAATGCCATGGATTGCTGGCCAGTGACACCAGATCCCAGGAGAGAGGCATGGGGCTGATGCCGCGACCCCTTAATATAGTTCCTCATGTTGTGGTGACCCCCAACCATAAAATTATTTTCGTTGCTACTCTGTAACCATAATTTTGCTACTGTTATGAATCGTAATGTAAATATCTTTTTGTTTTCCGATGGTCTTAGGCGACCCCTGTGAAAGGGTTGTTCGACCCCCAAAGGGGTTGCAACCCACAGGTTGAGAACCGCTGCTCTAGAAGGAGCCAGCCCTGATGACCCTGGAGTTTGGACGTCCGGCCTCCTGACTGTGGGGAATCCCTCTTTGTTGTCCTCAGTCACCCTGTTTGTGGTGATTGGTTATGGCAGCCCCAGGGCACTTGTGCAGCCACTGCAGGATAGTGGGGGGATGGTAGAGGGAGGGTTTGGTAGGGGGTAGACCCTCTGGGGTCCTACTTGAGGTTGTAACTCATTGGGGAAATGCAGTGCAGATGCCCCCAGGCATTTCCACAAGGCTGTGGGGGTACCAAGCCTTACCCCCACTTCCCCTGCCCCCACCCCCAGAAAAAGGCATGGGAATCAAAAAAGGAACCAGAGAAGAGAGGTGCTATCTCAGCCTGGATCCTGGAGATGAAGCCCAGGGTTGGGGGGTAGGGGGAGCAGGGGTTCAGTTGTAGCTCTGGCCGGTAGGAGGTAGCAGGAGGGGGTTAGGCAGGGGCTCCAGGGTCCCCACCTGCATGAGCCCCCACCTGGGCCCTGGCTGGTGGTCCTTGGCCTCCCTTCCTTGGCCTTCCCAGGTGCTGCTGTGGGCCTAGAGCTCCGTTCACCCTGAGCACTGCACAAGCAGGATGTCCTCTAGAGAAGGCTACTCCAGAAGTCAAAATAGCATGAAATTTAATTTTCCGCCTATTTGACAAGGCTTGGTTGGGGCCCCAATCAGTGGCAGAGATAAGGGTCCTCGGCCGAGTGTGAGGCAGCTGGGCGCGCGGCAAACACTCTACGGTCCCCGGGCAGGCCGAGGTTCCCCCCGCCGGGCCCTGGTTGCTGGGCGCTAAAGCAAACGGAATCTATTTGCCCAGTCTGCGATGACAATGCAGTCGCCAAATATTTGCCAGCCCGGCCGGCTGTGGAGCCTGGCTATAAATGCTTGAGCCCAGGTGGAGGTGGGCCTGCCCAGCAGAACTGCAGGCCTCACAGGTAGGAGCCGGGCTGGGCGGCGGCTGGGAGGGTGCTGGTAGAAGGGCCTGGCCTCCTCCCTCTCCTGGAAAGACTGTGGGCCCTTCTGCCCAGTTGGTCTTTGGGGAGCGGTCACCAGTGGGGCTGGGCAGGGCCAGGCCATGGAGGCCGGCGACAGGCAAGCACGCGCCAGGGGAAGGAGGGCACTTAGCTCTGGCTTCCCATGAGCGGCCACTGCTGGAGCCACCAGACGCCCCTGCAGGGGAGAAGGGCCCCAGCGCTGTGGACAAGATTGGGAGCACAGCATGGCCAGCGGGGCGCAGGGAGGAGGGGAGGCCTCTGCGCTCCCTACGACCCTCTGACTCTGAGTAACACCTGTAAACTCACCGGACCCCCTGGGGGGTATTTTCTGACAAGCTAGGAGCCGCCCCACCTCCACACTACCTTCCCTTTCTTTCTCCCTCTTCCCCAGGGTTCACCCACCTCCTTCCAGCTGTGAAGGGGCATGCTGGACATGCTGGGGTGGGGGGCACTCTAGCATTCAGAATGAGCTCCACTTGGCTACGGGCCAAGGGGAGAGCTAGCTGCAACCTTGACAGTGTCCTCCCCAAACCCCCTCCCTGTCCTCCCGAGCCCCAGGCAAGAGGCCCACAGGCCTTCCCGACTATCACTGACCCTGCCAAACTGCGGGGTGTTGTCTCCTTCACCCTTTGCTCCCCTGACAGGTAACAGATGAAAGCCTGGGACCATGACCGCACTTATTAAAATTAGACAAGGCAGGAGAAATGGTATCAGCTCTGAAGCCCCCCCAAAGCTGCAAGGGCTCTAGGGCTCGAAGCTGTCGGGCCCATCTCCCAGGGACAGTGGGATGCTCCCAGCCCGACACTCCGGTGAGGGGGTCAAGGCATCACCCGCCCAGCACTTGGGTAGATGCCACCTTAGCGAGCCTATTTATCAAGAGCCGTAGCAACCCCATGCTGCCTTCCCACCTCTCTTGCTTCTCTCTCCTGAGACTTTTCTCACCCAGTGGACTATTCGAGTGGCACCACCCCGTTACACACTCTCCCTCCCCACAGACCATCCTCCCTACAGGACAGGATGCATCACTCCTAGGGTTAACAACCATCCCACAGGCCACTGGCTATTATAAACCCTGCAGTCTATACTCTGTATGCTCTCCCCCACTCCACTCCTGCCATGCCCACTATTATGGTGCCCACTACCCTGTCTCCAAATCTCACCCACTTCTGAGCTTGGCACGCTCTTCAAGGACAAGTGGCCACACAAGCCTGCAGTGGCCAGTTCTACCAGGAAGGATGACCGCTAACCTGTCCCCTCTCCACCTCCCTCCCCAGTGGGCGCCTGCTGCCCCAGAGGCCCCAGAAGCTCAGACGTGGAGGAGATGGCTGCTGGCGTGATCCGGCCGCTCTGTGACTTCCGGCTGCTCCTGCCGTCCCTTGGACCCTTCCTGCCCTCAGACCTGGAGCCCCCAGACACTTCTGAGGAGGAAGAGGGGGAGGAAGAAGAGGAGGATGGGGAGGAGGAACTGGAGGGTGAGGGGCCAGGGGGCCATAGCCCAGCCCCCCAGAGCTCAAGTTGGGCCACAGCTGCCCCAGAAGAGGCCCCTCCAGGTCTGAGCAGCCCTGAGACGCCACTGCAGCTGCTGCGGTTCTCCGAGCTCATTAGTGGCGACATCCAGAGGTATTTTGGCCACAAGGACAGAGGGCAGGACCCAGACGCCTGTGACATCTACGGTGACAGCCGCCTGGCCGGCAGCTCAGCCAGAGAGCTCTACTGTGCAGACCTAGTGTGTCTGGCCCAGGGCGGGTCTCCAGATGACGACGAGGCCATTGAGCCCGGGGTCCACTCGCCTGGGGATCCTGAGGGGCAGGCGCACGGGACAGGTCATGGTGGGGACAGGGCACAGCCATTGGGGCCCCTGGCTGAGCTGTTCGACTATGGGCTGCGGCAGTTCTCATGGCCCAGGGCATCGGCTGGCCGCCGGATGAGGCTGGAGCGGAAGTATGGCCACATCACCCCCATGACCCAGAGGAAGCTGCCCCCCTCTTTCTGGAAGGAGCCGGCGCCCAGCCCCCTGGGCCTGCAGCATCCTGGCATGCCTGACTTCAGTGACCTGCTAGCCAGCTGGTCAGCGGAGGCTGGTCCTGAACTGCCGGGTGGGGGTGCCCAGCCCCTGGAGGGGGTGCAGCTGGCCGAGGCCTAGTGATTGGGCGACGGCTGGCAGGGGGTAAACTGGGGCAGCAGGGCTCTGGACTCTTTTTATGGCTGTCATGGGAAGAGCCCTGGGGCCCTCCAATGTGGGCGGCTACCAGAACAAACCAGCCAAGGTGGAGACTTTCCAGGCCTGGGGAGACGGACAGGGCTCATCCTGGGACCCAGAGCTGCCACCACCAGAGGCCACCAGGGCAGGAATTGGCAGGGGCCAGTCCCTAGCACCCAACCCGGAGACCCTGACCCTTCTCCCTCAGAGCTCTGTCCGCAGGAGAGGAGGACAGAGCAGCAGCCACAGCCCCTCAGAGGTGGTGGGCTTAAGGGTTCTACACGCTGTGCCCTCCCAGACCAGCTCCCAAGATTCCCAAGGGCAGCCCATGCATGGCTGGTCCCAGGTGGCCCTTCCTCAAGGCCCCAAAGTAGGTGGCAGGGCCAGTTACCCAGATAAGCCAAGGGTTTTCTTGAAGAGGCAGGAGGAGGGGGTGCTACTGAGTGCACGAGCAAACACACTGTTTGCTCCCTGGATTAGGGCAGGAAGGGCTGTTTCTCTGCAGGGCACTTCCCAGGTGTGAAGGACAAGGCTGGCAGCCGTGGTTCCTGAGGCTGGGCTGGCCTGGCTGCTAAGGGACACTGGCCAGGAGTGGGTGGGGGTCTCGGGCCGCTGTGCCTGTCGGGGGGAGGCCCAGGAGAAAGGCTGGGCTTGGGGCTTGTTTGGGACCGGGTAGGAGGCGGGTGTTTTGGGAATCTGGGGATGGGTCCTCTTGGTTACTGCCGCTTCTCAGGCCTCCTGACCCCCTGGAGGGAACTTCAGGCTCTGACAGGTACAGGAGCTGGCAAGTTTATTTCTGGGAAAAGGGCAAGAACATGAGCTGGTGGGCAGGCTCCTGGCCGAGGGAACTCTCCAAGACCGCTCTCGGCCTCCACCGGGCCACCCGGTTCATGAGGACTGCCTTCCACTGCAGCCACCTGCCGGGAGACACAGCTCATGGCCCACTGCCCTCGGGGCCTCCCCCAGCTCTGAACCCTAACCTGGAGGGGCCTCCAGAAAGCAGCTCCCCACTGCTCACCTCACAGCCTGATACACACCCCAGCGGTTCACAGGGACCACCTCACCGGGGGCCACATCCTTGACGAAGAACTGCTGTCTCACCAGGGACATGAGGACCTTCCTGCTGCCCAGCGTCAGGGCCCACGGGCCCTCCTCACTCCACAGGCGTATCAGGCTCTCCCTCAGGGTAGCCATCTCCTCCATGCGCTGGGACGGAGGCAGGGGTGCGTGGGGGAGGGACTGACGTGGAAATGCAGGAATTGGACCAAGGGGATGGGACAGCAGACAGGATTATCTGCCTCTGGGCAAACCAGGGCCTTATCTGCCTGGAAACGCTGCTCAGGCCAGACATGCAGACGGACAGATAGATGGATGGTGGGAGAAACTGAAAGCTAGAAGGGCAGGCAGGCTGTGAGGGGTCAGGGGAGCTGGGAGTCAAGCTGCGCAGAGCAAGTGGCCTGCCCTCCGGGCCTGGAGCCCCTGGAGCCTCGAGCGAGGATGAGGGCCTGTCCCGCCAGCCTGGGGCCGCCTCTTACCAGCTTGGTCTCTGAATTAAACTTGAGGTTCTGGATGGTCTTGTTGTCCTGGATGTTGTTTTCCAGTTTCATTATTTGTTTCTGAAACTAAACACAGCCTCCCCATTTGTGGGCACAGAAGCGGCTCTCACCCCAATACCCTGGGGCAGGAACTTGCTTATCACACGAGGGTCCTCACCCCTCGCTGGGATCGGGGGAGGGGGCGCCCCTCACCTGCCCAGTGCTCAGGGGTGCTCCATTCACTGTGATTGCTCATCACTGTGATTGAGCCCTAGCATTTGGGGCTCCAACAGGTGCACCTATTTGGGACTTCCAAAGCCTAAGATATGGGGAGCCCCTGGCAGGATAGCTGGTTCTGTGAACCTTCCTGGGGACCCCGATGCAGGGGGCCGCCCCCTGTCTTAACCAGACGACCTCCCCTTCTGAGTGTGAAAGGCACAGTGCCCCAGGGGTACCGTGGCCAGCGTGCCCTGGACCTCCGCGATCTTCCTCCCGGGGTTGCCTTCCCTGAGCAGCTGCACGGACGACAGCAGAGCAGCCAGCTCCTGCCGCATGGCCCCAACCTCGAGCTCTCTGTGGGCACAGAAGGCTGAGGCTGCCAGGCTCTGGAGTGGGGGGCACGCGGCGGTGGGTGGAAGGAGGAGGCCCTGGGCACAGCAAGGGGCACCCTGCTTTACCCCCCTCCAGTGGGGACTGGGGGGGTCCCCAGCGGGTGACAGCGAGAAAGGCTCAGGGATCCATGCAGGCTGCCCGCAGCGAGAGCCAAGGTAGGGCTGGGGAGGGGCTGGAGCTGCCACAGGTGCCGGGAGCTCATGGAGGAGAGCCCACGAGAAGCCTTGTTGGTGCAGCCAGGTGTTTCTGAGGCAGCTGTACCTTCCCAGGGTGGGCACCAGCCCAGCCAGTGATGGTCAGCTTACCAGAGCCCACTCCCCTCCCCAGAGGGCACCGTCCTGCCAGGCTGCGGCCAGGAGCTGGGCCTTACCTGGCTTTGCCCTCAGTGGAAATCTTAAGGTCTGAGTCGCTCTTATGCAGGACGCATCTGTCAGAGATGGCTTCTATCTGAAATGGAGCCCAGGCGGGGGTGAGTGGGCAGCCAGGTCTGGACATAGCAGGACAGGAGAGCTGCAGCCCTGGCCCTCACCCACCTGCCGGGGCAGGCTGTCCATTGTCTCCTGCACCTCCCTCAGGTGCGCCTGGGCCTCCTTTCGACACTGGGCCAGGCCCTCCAGTGATCTCCGCTCTGCACCTTCCCACTCACTCTTTGCCTGGGACACGGACACCCAATGAGCCCGGAGCCCGGACAGGGAGGGTGGACAGACAGACAGACTTAGCACACCTCTGACTCCAAGCACAGGCACACAGGCCGCACACAGCCCAGGACAGCCTGGCCAGTCACAGCCTGGGGGCCCAGGTCTCCTGGGCTGGGCCACCAGGTTGAGCAGAGACATATCTCTAAGAAGCAGGCCTGGCTCAGCCCCCTCCCCACACCAGCCCCTGTTGCCCACTGGAAGGCAGTAGGGACAGGGACAGAGAATAGCCAGGCTGCCCACACATGCAGGAAAAGGGATGCAGGGCAGGTCTGGGGGTACCTGACCCCACAGCCAAAGGGTGTGTGTGCGCGTGCTCACAGCAATGCCACCCAGATCACCCCAAAGGGCAGCAGCCCATCGGCTGATGAACGGATAAGCAAACTGTGGTCCATCATACAGTGGAATAGCACTCAGTCATGAGAAGGGACGAAGCACCGACATCTACGACGACACGGGTGGACCTCAAAAATGTCATGAGAGAAGCCAGACACAGAAGGTCACATAGCGTGTGATTCCGTTTCTATGAAATGTCCAGAACAGGCAAATCCACAGAGACAGAACGCAGATAGTGGGTGCCAGGGGCTGGGGGAGGGGAATGGGGCGTGACTGCTGATGGGGACAGGCTCCTTTTTGGGGTGATGAAAACCTTCTAAAAGTGATTGTGATGGTGGCTGTACAACTCTGAATATATTAAAAACCATGGAATTATACACTTTAAAAGGGTGAATTGTATAGTGTGTGAATTAAACCTCAATAAATTCGTTACAAAAAAAAAAAGAAACCAAGTGGTGGAAGCTGCATTGGTGTGTTCTGGTCTCCGGGGCTTCTGATCATCTCAGCAGCTGACCCTGGCCTGCTCTGCCCCGAGCAGGAGGTCTCCATTGCTCAGGACCACCCTGGGCTTTAGAGACAGCCACTGGGTGGTCTTAGGACCGGCTCGCTGATGAGGCCTCTGCCCTTGGGGAGCCAGAGGGGTGCCAGGACCCCCAGACAGCACCGTGGCCTTACCTCACGCAGCCTCTGGGTCAGCATCTGTTCCTGTAAGTCTAGCCTCCAGCTCAGGGCCAGGAAGTGGTCGCTCAGGTCCTTCACCTGTCTGACCAGCGCATCCACAGACACCTCCAGGGCCTGGCTCTTCTCTTGGAGCTGCGGGAGGCTAGGCTAAGTGTGGAGGCCTGGGAGGGTGGGAGACCCCTCGAGGCGACCTGACTCGGCCCCGCCGCTCTCACCAGCTCCACTGAGGTGCGCATCTCCTGCCGGGCCAGCTTGCTGGCCAGCTGCACGGCCTCCAGGTTCTCCTGCAGATAGGCAGCCAGCTCCCCAGCCTGGCTCTCCTCCAAGTGTCCCTTGGTGTCCCTGAGGGTTAGCGTTACTGAGAGAGACTGTCCCTAAGCCGAGACTGGCCCACCCCTCAGAGCTGGACCAGGGAGGGGAGCCTAGCTGCTGGCTCCAGAGCCTTCCAAGAGACCCCGGGGGAACAGAGGATCGAGTGTCATCACAGGGGCCACCAAGATGGGGCTGTGTCCACCACTACCATGCAGTTTCCCCAGGCTGGAAACTGGTAGCAACTCTGCCCTGGGGGACCCCGCTGGGCAGGGTGCTGGGCTCAGGATGCCCGGGTCTGGGGAGAAGGACCGTTCAGGTCCATCCGGCCTGACAGCTCCAGTTCCCGGCCCATGGCTCCATTCGGACACCCACCGGGCCTTCTGCTCAGCCAGCAGGACATGGTTCAGTGACATCTGGTTCTGGTGCACAAACTTGGTCAGCTGGACCACAGCCCTGTCCAGGTCCCAGCACTGCTCCAGGAGGTGCGACTCTTCTTGCTGTGGCGCAGAGGTGGCCCGGAGTCCCGAGCCGCCCGCCTCCCTGCTGCCCGCTCCCTGCAGGCACCCAGCCCACGCCCAGCCAGCTCTGCCCACCTTGCACTGCCCCCGCAGGGCCCACACACGCTCCTCAGCCAATTCCTGGAGCTTCTGCCACCTGCTCTCCAGCTCCTCCCTCAGGCTGCTCTCCGCCTTTAGCCGCATGCTTTCTGAGGCCTTCATTCTCTGCAAGAGATCCCCCAGGTTGCGGTGAGCCAGGCCAAGGGGGGGGGTTGGGGTAGGGCCCCGCGAGAGCCCTCAGTCTCCTTACCTTCTCAAGGGCCAGGAAGCTTTTCTGCAGGAAGCCACACAGCTTGGCCTCCCTCTTGAGGAAGCGGAGGCTCATCTCCTCGCCCAGCTTGGTCACCTGGGCCTGTGGAGGGTGGGGGCCACGTGGTCACCGTGCTGCCATCGTGCTGGGCGTCCTCCTCCCACAGCTGACCCTCACCCACTACACCACTGAGGACTTGTTTTCAGCCATCTCCATCAGGGTGGACTCTATGTCCTGTGTCCCCAGCTGTCCCTGAGCCTCACAAGAGCTGAGCCCACCACACTCGCCTTAGGAAGGAAGGCAGGGCAGGCAGGGGCCACATGTCCCCCTGGAGAGCCAGGCACGAGAGTTGTGAAGGGCCTGCAAGCTCACGTAGGTCCAGAACACACTTGGTGCCCACAGGAGTGACCACCAGACACAACCCAGGGAAAGGGGCACAGCAGCCACTAAATCATACCCCGAGCTGGGAGCCTCAGGAAGGGAGGCCGAGTATATGTGTGAGCACACACTCATGCGCATACACATGCAAATGCACACACGTACATGCATGTACTCATGCCCATGAGCACATAGTGCACACATGTGCAGTGTGTAACCACATGTGCATGCATACACACACGTGCACATATGAACACTGCACCCATGCACGTACACACTCATGCACATACACACTTATGCACACACACCTGTTGCTCTTGCCCTCCAGGCCTGGGTGGGGCCTCTTCCCCCAAATCTCTTCCCTGTCAGCTCCTTTTGTATTGCACCAAGGGTCTGAGGGTGCAGGAGATGGGGAAGTCAAGGCCCAGCCCAGCTCTGTCTCCCAGCCTCGCACACCCATTGGACAGGAGGCACCTTCTTGGAGGCCAATGACCTCCAGGACAGCTCCCATAACACACATGCAGGTGCGCCTCAGCCCCTCTTGGCCTCCCAGCCCCACGCAGGGTGACCTGGAATGGGGCAAACTTTCTGGAGAGAGCCAAAGACTAGAAGTTTCAGGTTTATGGGCCACATGGCAGTGGGAGTGGCTGTGTGCCGATAAAACTTTATATACAAAACCAGGTGGGGGGCTGCAGCTTGCTGGACCCTGGCCCTAGAGCATGCTTGGCGAAGAGTCAGGTGCCCCATGAGGTGCCTAGCACATCGGGAATCACTGGACTCAGTGTCCCTGGAACTCCTGGCTGGCGGACAGCAAGCAGCCTCTTGAGGGAACCAAGAAACTACCCAAAGGGCAGCAAGAGGGGAAGGCCACCGAAGCTGGGCAGCCGAGCTATGTGGGCAGCAGCTGGGGCCTCGCCGGTGTGCAGCGCAGTCCCTGGTCTCTATTTGCAGAGCTGAAGAGGCTGCCTGTCCCCTGCCCCACCTCCTAAAGCCACACACAGGAAGGGACACCATGCTAGCCCAGGCATAGGACCATTGGGAGACATGTCCTCAGGAAGGGAACTTCCACTTCACATGAAGGGAAGCACAGGGGTTGAAATGGCTGAGGATGGAACTTTCTGTGAACAAGGTGCTCCCTCCATCCTGGCGCCACCCCACACTTGGCCACCGAGCATGTGAAACGTGGCTCATGTAACAGAGGAACCGAGTTTTAAATTGTCTAACGGTGTCAGCTAATTTCAATAGACAGAGCCACGCCCCCCCCCAGGTCAGATCACATGGACGGAACTAAACAGAAAGCTGGCATGAGGGAAGAAACTGTCACAGGAAGTACATGGGCTGGGCTGGGAGTCCTGGGGTCTCTTCCGGATGGACCCTCTTGCCAGCAGCCCAGCGGGCTGCCCAGATGCCAGCACCCTGCCTGGTACCTGCATCCTAGCCACCTCATGGTCCATCCTCTGACTGGACTCCTCCTCGCTCCTCTGCAGGGTGCAAATGGCCACCTTCCTGTCCTGTTCCTCCTGCTCCAGCTTCTCAGCCAGCTTGTCCAACCTGTGGGTACCTGCCAAAGGTCACAACCGCCTGGCCAGCAGAGGGCCTGGCTGGGGAACCACAGGGAGGCTGGTGGGGGCCCTGGACTTCGAGAGTCCTTCTCGGGCCAAGGCTGACCTACAGTTCTGTGGAGCAGGAGGTGCACAGCCCGCCTGGGGACACAGAGAGGGGACAAGACACTGGCTTCCCTGTCCCCTCCTGGGATGGTGAGAGCTGGGCCCCCATGAGCATGACCTATGGGAAAGAGGAAGGGGTGGGGACCCGCAGGCTTGAGTCTCTTTTTCCCACACAGGGTCCACGGGGGTCTGAGGCTCCCTGTCAACCAGCAGCTTGGCACTGAGGGCAGGGGGACACCTGCCCTGCCTTGGTGACTCCCACAAGACCACACCCAGAGGGTCCAGAGCTGGCCCCTAGGGAGGGAGGTGGGCAGTGCGCACCTGAGGTTGGCTTCCTGCTCAGCGCCCTTCCGCTCGGAGTCCTGGAGAGCCTGCTTCCTCCTGATCTGGGTCAGAGTCTCCCGGACATCCACCAGCCTGGCAGATAAGAGCTGCTTCTGCCCAGGGCCTACCCTGCCTACCCTCCTGGCGGCCAGGAGAAGCCCAGAGCAGGCTGGGCAGGCTGTGGGGCCCAGGGGCCTGGCCAAAGGGCACTAGCAGTAAGCCTCCCACCCCTTTCCCAGGCCTCTGCTCACCCAAACCCAGACCTTTTGAGTTGGACCATGGGTGAGTACTGCTTACCTGAGCAAGGCAGCTAACAGGGGAAATGCAATCTGGTGGCTCCGGCACCAGCACCACTCTCCCAAAGCACCCTTCCCTCCCGTTAGGGCCTGTGCCATGGGTGTGGGAATACCTCTTGTCCAGGGCCTGCATCTGGTCCTGGGGTCTGGGGAACTGCGAGGAGGAGGAGGGTGTGGGCTAAGTACAGGCCTGGGGCCTCACGGCCTAAGGGATTCTCTGGGTTCTCTGCCTGGGCAGCAGGGGCTGAGCTGGGCTCGGGGTCCAGCAAACAGCTGCCCCAGCACCCAGGAATGGGGGAGCCTGGATTGTGGGTGGGACTAGCTGCCTCCCAGCTGATGGTGGCTCACCTCCGAGGCCTCCTTCTCGGGGGCCCAAGCCACCTGTTGCAGCTCCTGCTGTAGTTTCTTCAGTTCTGAGTCCTGTAGCTGCACACGGGCCCGCACCTGGCGCAGCTCCTGCAGCAGGCTCAGGGTGGCACGCTCACAGTTGTCCTTGTGTCCCCGTAGGGACACCACCTCAGCCTGCAGGCCAGCCACCCTGGCCAAAGTGAGGAGCAGGCTGAGTGGGCACACGTACCATGGGGCTGACGTGTGGCTCTCCTGCCCCACGCCCTACCAGGCTCACCATTGCTCCAGCTGCTTCCAGCGCTTGGGGGTGTCCTGCTCTGGGACAGGGACAGTGGACGCCAGGCGGCTGGTCTCATACCTCTCTGAGATCTCCTCTAGACTCAGGGGCTCAGGGCTGTCCAGCCCTTCCTCCAGGAGGAGTCTCAGGTCCTCCAGGGTACTCAGCTGCGAGGGGGGCGAGGCCCCTGACGAGGGGTTGCTAACAGCCATCTTTATAAGGCAACTTTGGGCTTGCCCCTTGAACTTCTGGGCTGACAAGGGGAGCTGGCTCCCAGATGGAGCTTAGGGTAACAGGGACCCAATTCAGTGCAGCAGCTGTCACTCAGAGTGCCCACCAAGCTCACTGCGGCTTGTTCTGCTGTCACACAGCCAGGTCCAGGGAGAGCTGGACTCTCACTGCTCCACAGCAGGAAGCTCAGGCTCAGAGAGGTCCAGCCCCCACCTGAGAACACACAGAACTGGGCAGCAGGAGCTGGACAATGCCTTGCCCTTCCTGGCCAGCTGCAGGGGGAGCCCCCAGGCTGTGGAGCAACCTGGGAATGAGGAAGCAGAGCTGGCCCCCGTCATCCACACCCCCATGCAGGCGCCTCCCTGGACTGTCCTCCCAGCTCCGGCCCCAGTCAGCACCTGGCTCTCCTCACAGAACTTCACCAGCAGCAGTCTTTGGCTCTGGTCACTGCCAAAGCCCTGGGTCTAGTACCCCGTGGCTGCCCAGAGCTGGACACAGGGGAGGTTAGGGACAGGGGTGGGGGCTGGAGGGAGGCAGGAAGTCAGAGCTGCAAGGCTCCAGGGCCTTGGGGGAACACGTGGGGCGTGAAGGGGCGAGCTACTGGCCTCTCACATCTCACCTCCTTCTTCCAAGACAATATCAAGGTAGGGAGGCAGCGGGGTCTTTTCTGGAACCTTGTGACTTCATAGCCCAACTGCCGGTGGAACCTGAGCCCTTAACTCTCTGGTTCCCACATAGCCTCCCCAACTGCCTGTTCCTGGAAGGGTTCAAGGGGGCACCACTCAGCCAGCTAGAGGGCAGAGTCAGAAGACCTCTGGACTGGCCTGGCCTGGGTGGGAGGGATGCCCAGGAGGAACTGCTGGCCCTCTGGTCATTGAACCTGAACAGGAAGGCTGGGATCTCCAGGTGGACTGGATACAGCCAGCCCTGCACCAGGAACACAGGCCCTGAGGGACCATCCAAAAGAAAGGTGCCGTCACAGGTGTGGGCTGACGTCACCGTTCGTAGCAGCCACAGTGAGAGAAAGGTGCTGTGAATTTCAACAGTCCATTTATTTAACCTGGTGTACCTGAAATACCGTCATTTCAACCTGTGCTCAGTACAAAGTGAGCGAGATGCTGTACCTGCTCTCTCCACACCATCTTTGAAGGCCGGTGGGGTGTGTTTTATTCTCACTCCCAGTCCCGCGCCCTCCCCATGTGTGACCCAGACCCGCTCACTGAGGGATGGCTGGGGGTTTCCCTGTAGCAAGGTTAACATTTCAGTCAACCCCTTGTCCAGGGGGAGCCACACCATGTGCCCTGTGGCCGAGCCGGTCTGGGAGAAGATGGACACGCAGAGCCGAGCCGTGTGCAGATGGAAGGGCCCCTGGGGAGAAGCCTTCCCTGCAGGGCTCTGCAGCAGCCCCAGGGACGACACTGCCTCACATCCAGACAAGGACACAGTGGTTGGTCCCCAAGAGGCTCCCTCCTGTAGGACATGTCATGGCTACAGCTGCACGTCCCCTGCAGGTTTCTGGGCCTCTTACCTGTATCCCCCTCCCGGGGATGTCCATACTGGGGTGCTGCCCACCTGCACCATGCATTGAGGAGAGCCCCATCCCAGACACCCCCACCCCCAGTGGCCCCAGAATTCCAGGCTGCTGAGCATGAAAAGAGAGCTGATACTGGCACTCTGAGTACAATTCCTTTATTTCTCCCATTCAGGCCCCCCACATTCAGACCCCTGCTCCCCTCCCAGCGGCTCCCCATCAGGATGAGATCGGCTGTTCGAGGCCCCACCCCTTTGACAGGGGCCATAGCTGAGGCGCAGAACTCACCACTTCACCACGGATCTGCACTGCCTCGTCACAGAGACGGGTGGGCCAGGACTCGCCAGCCCCACGTGGCCTGGGAGGGCAGTGGCCCTGCTCAGGCTCACTAGATCATTCCAGAGCCTGTCTGCCCCAGAGCTGGAACCTCACTGTGGGCCGGCGGTGCTCAGAGGCCAGTGCCCACCACACCCACGCTAAGATCCGCCGTCCCAGCTGCTGTCCACACGGCAGCCACAGCTGTTCATCTGGACTCCAGCCTTGGAGGGCTTGGGGTGACAGAGGCCCGGCAGGAGTCAGGGGTTCAGGCCCACAGGTGGCTCTCGGCTGTCCTTTGGCCAAGACTCCAGCACAGAGCCCATCATACCCCAAGTGGGGGAGGGACCCCAGGGGTGCACGTGGTGAGTCTGGGAGAATAGCCAGTTTCTAGTCTGCTGTCCGGGGCTGTTCTGCTGCCCTGAGCCCTCGCCTCTGTGTGTCCCAGCTGCACAAGGTCCATCACCTCACGGCTACAGACTGAGCCGAGAGGGACAATGCCAGAGACCTCGGCTGTCCAGGCCTCCAGCTGGCAGTTCACAGGCTCGTGGTCCTTCTGGGCTGGCACCAGGTAACAAGGAGCAGGGAAGCGGCGATGGGGCCCCGCCCTGCAGGCTAGCAGCACTCGGACCCACAGGGCCCAGCTCGCTCGCTTTCTCACACACATGAACAAAGACACACGGACACACAGCAAGACACACACGAACACACACCCTCTCGCTGGCTCTCAGGAAGCGAGTACTTGCACAAATGTCTGATCCCTGAAGGTGAAGAAACAGGAGGATGGAGAGTGACAGCCAAGGGGTGAAGGCCAGGGGAAGTGTGGAGACGCCACCAAGGTGCCCACGTAATGGTCATGCTCACACACCAGCTGGGCCATCTGGAGAACGCTGGATTTGCTGCTGCCCGAGGACCGAGGTGAGGACCCTGGCTGAGGTGCCAGGGCTGGGGCCTCACGTCTGGGCCAGTGAGAGCTCCTCCAGGCCCCCCTTCCCAAGCCGGTACCTGGCCAGGTCCTTCCTGGTTACCAGCCCGACCACCTGTGGGAAAAAAGCCAGGTCATGGGAGTCCAGCGGCCCCCAGAAGCGTGTGGGGGAGCGGCACAGTTTGGGGAGGCCCGGAGGCGGGCACATGGCCAGTCTGGGTCCTGGGCCTGAGACCCCTGCAGGAGCTGAGAGCTGTGTGCACCTGTGACCATGGCAGCCAGGTGAGGGGGGGGAGAGGAGCCCCCTGCCCTCCTGGCCCCTCACCTGATTGTGGTTGTCCACGACCACCAGGTGTCTGAGGCCCAGGGCCCGGAACAGCTTGAACACCCTCGGGAGAGACGCCTCCTGCAACATGGACATGGCCTCAGCTTGCCTGCCGGCCCAGACCGGCCCCACCCGAGAACAGAGCAGGACCCACCAGGCTCTGGTCAGCCGACTGCCATCACACCCACTGCTACCGGGACATCGAGAAGCATCCTGTGCCGCCCCTTCCCCACCATGCCAGCCAACCCTGCCTCAGTCGTGCTGCTGGCATCCAGTCCCACAGCCACCCCACCCACCCCCTACTCCCCAACCCGTCCGAGCTGTGAGGCTGGAGCTCCCTCGGCTCTTCAGATGACCCCACCCCAACCCCTCCCTGGCCAGCCACTGAAGGCCACCTCGAGACCCTGCCCACCCTGCAGCCCCTGGCAGGTACCTGGGGCACCGTGTAGGGGGAGGGATTCATGAACTCGGAGAGGTCCATGGTGCACTCTCGCTCATCCTGGGACACGTGGATGGACTGGATGGGGGGGAAGCGCGGGTAGGCGTCCCGAAAGTCCTTTAGCCGCAGCCGCCGTTGGACCAGGCCCCTGTTGGACCGCTCGACAAACACCTGGGGAAGCAAGCGGGCAGCAGGTAGGGTGTCAGAGCCCCACCGCCCGGCGGGGTGTGTCCCACCACCTGGAGGGGCCTGGGTCTGAGGGGCCTACCTTGTGCTTCAGGAGGACAATTAGCTGGGAGCGCAGGATCAGGCCCTGGAGCCGGGCCGGCTGTGGGAAAGAGACAACACGGCCTTGTCTGCAGGCAGAGCCCAAGGCCTTGTGACTCTGCCTGCTTGGTCACAGGCCCTGCTGAAAGCTCAGAGGGGCGGGCAGGCGGCATCTGAACAGCAGCTGCAGTATGTCTGCTTGGGGGACCTCACTCTGGCCAGGTTCTCATCAGGCTCCCTGTTGATGTGTAGCCACCGTCTATGGGCACTGGCCCTACTACAGGCTTTTCACCTGCACGAGCTTGTTAATCCCCAAACACCTCACAATGCAGAATAAGGAACAAGGTGCCTGGGTTGTAGTGTGTGCTGGGTGAAATGCAGGTCTGGCCCTGACAAAATTCACCCCAAACCTTTGGGCGCATGGTGCTGGGTGGGCCGCACTTCCATTAGCACCTCCGGATAAAAGTCACAGCCCCGGCTGCACAGCTGACAGTGCAGTTTGGGACACGAGCAGAAGACACACGGATGCGTCACTAACCCAGCTATGGGTGTAGCACTCACACAGCTGTGACTCGGCTCCTTGCAGTTAGCACGATTCCACCATAAACCCAGACACGGGGTTCTGTACCCCGACACACCACACCTCCCCCACATGTCCTGAAAGGTGCACGGGATGAGTGTGACTTCCCTGTGAGGTCTGGGGAGGCAGCAGCTGCCCGAGGCCACTGGCTCATGTGGGACGGTGGCCAACCTGTCGACCTGCCTAGGGCCCAGTACCTGGGTGTCATCGGTGGACTCCACCACGGGGAACCCGTTGTGACTGGACGCTGTGTTGCTGAGAATGTCCACAATGACGCCCACTTTCTCCGTCCTCCGCACGCAGGTGACCGGTGTGCTCATCACCTCTCTGTGGAGAATGTACACTTTGGCCACTGCTGGCCACACGGCGACCAGCCACGTGGTGACCAATCACAGGCTGACGGCCCATGCAGCCACGGGGGGGATTCCTGAGCGGTCTTCACACCAGAGCTGAAGCTCACCAGGCACGAAGCTGCCAGGAGCAGGAAGCTGGAGGCGAGGCCAGAGGCTGCAGAACCCAGGCGCTGCCCGAGGAGAACCAACCAGCCCCGGGTGGCACCTGCAGCCCCAGCAGCGGCTCTCAGAGGTTCGCACAAAGGCATGCGGCCTCCCTCCTGCTCCTGGCCGCCCATACCCACCCTGGCAGAGCATGGGCGCCACTCGCTGCCCACCCCAACCTGAATGTGGAGCGGAAGCCCCAGGCTGCAGGCCTTCAGCAGAACCCATGACGGGGACAAAGGCGATACCTGGCGGTGAGCGAGTGCGAGGTGACCGGGGCTTCCCAATGCAGGAAGGGCACACTCTGCAGTTGGATGTGCATGTCGTACAGGCCCTGGGGGGGTGGGGGGAGGGCAGGCGTCATGCACAGTGCTGCCATGGGGTGGGGGTCCCGGAGCGTCATGATTGGCCACCGAGGGAGGGATCCAAGGAGAGCACTGTGCCCACCCCTGAGGGAGGGGTCCTGGGCACACTGTCCCCGCCACTGAGGCAGAAGCTGGGGGTGGCTTCGCAGGGGCCCCCTTCCCTCCGCTGCTGCTCTAGACCCCCAGTCCCCATAGTCTCAGGCTCCGAGACCAGGGCATGAGGTGGGTCCCAGAGTGAGGGTGAGGGGCAGGCAGGCTGCACCTCGATGAAGACGTCTCCCACGATCTTGGCGGTCATGAGCACCAGCATGATGGGGAAGCCGTAGGTCACGTTGCTGGTGGCCTCCATCATGATGACCGTCAGGCTCAGTGTCATCCTCACTATCCCACCTAAGCGGGGAGGGAGAGGTGGGGGTGGTCTCCAGCCTCTGCAGGCCGCCCTGCCCGGGTCCTCCCTTTGCCCTGCCTGTGCTCTGTGAAGGGCCCATGCTCTGTTCATTCATGCCCGGCGGTCCCTCTCTCTAGGCTGCACTCGGTGGGGACAGTGACACTGTGCAGCTGTACCCTGTAAGGCGTGGTCACTGACACTAAAGAACACCTGGCCTTCGAGCCCTGATGAGGCACCTGCCCCTCCAACCCTGGTGTACCCACATGGCAGACAGGACTTACCCAGCTGGGCCGCTGCTCCCATCAGGGCGTACTTGCCAGGGTCTGCCCAGATCTGTGGGGATGACACACAGGTTGTTGGGGGTGGTAACCTCCTACCCAAACCCACCAAGACGCACTGACACCACCAGAGGCCACCTGGGCCCAGCAATTCCACATCTGGGAGAGTAATTTATGTGCACAAGTGCAAAATGGTCTGCACCTCCTCAGTAATAAAAGTCTGGAAGTATCCATGGAGGGACGCACTCAGGGATGCCTGAATGAACCACGCCATCTGTACACACTGGAGAACTCAGCAGCCTGAGACAGGACGCCCTCTGCATAGAGGAGGAACGAGCTAGGCTGTGTGTAGGGACAGGGGCCTGCATCGCACAAGCAGTGATCGTCGTCTGTGCAGAAATGCTGCACCACCCAAGGAAGCACACAAAAAGGAGTGAAAATCCAACACGCGCTACACCACAGATGAACCCTGAAAACTGCATGCTCAGTGAGAGAAGCCAGACACAGATGGCCATGTTGTGTGTGTCTCCACTTACACGAAACGTGTACAACAGGCATGCCCACAGGGATAGAAGGCAGACCATGGCTGCCAGGGGCTGGGAGGGGCATGGCACTGAGTGCTGATGGGGACAGATACCTTTCTGGAGCGATGAGAAGGTCCTGAACCTACACAGTGGTGATCATCACACACCTGGAAACACCAGAGAACCACTGACCCGTACTTTAAAAAGGGTGGATTTATAGTATGTGAATCATACTGAGATTAAGAAAACACGAAACATTGAGTCTGGAAGGAAACCTGAGACCTGAGAAATGCTTGCCCCCAGTCCCACGAGGGGGTTGGGGTGGCGGGACAGTGCGGGAGAGATTCGCTTGCCCCGTTTACAGTTTTTCCCTTTTAATCTTACTTGAATAACTAAAGTAAAAAATGGGGGAAAAATTGGGCTGGCCGAGTGGCGTGTTGGTTAAGAGTTGGCTTGGAACGCCAGCTCTTAGCAGCAGGGCCCTGGTTTGGATCCTACGTGAGGGTCAGTGACGCTGCGCCCTCTACAGCTAAGATGGTGAACAACAGCTTGACCTGAGCTGTGCTGCTATGAGTCGACTGTGATGGTGTAGGCTGCAGTGAAGCTGCAGTGGGCTGCCATAAGCTACCGTGAGTGGCTACCGTGAGCCAGCATGAGTGGCTGGCAGTTGGCGTGAGCTGCCAAGAGCCGCTGTGAGCGGCCGTCCAATGGCCGGTGACCTACTGCCTTACTCGGGAAGAGCACAATAATAATACCAACATGGGCCAGTGAAGCAATGTCCTCCACAACTAGACTGAAGAACAAAAGGACAGAAACTTGTTTGTTCCCCTTCCCCGATTCCCCAATAGAATCTTTACCAAAAAAAAAGGGATAATACATGATAATACATAGACTACCAAGCTGCCCACAGAAGCAGGTGGGAGGTGGTGGTGGCCGGGCAGGGCCTGTCCACAAGCAGCTCACTCGCTGCCCCCCCCGCAGCCCGAGTGCCCATCCTGGGGCATCCAACTGACCCTTCCACGTCACTCTCTGGCTAAAAACCACAAAGCATTGCTCTCAACACATCTCTGTAAACCACACGCACATCACTGTCTCTGGCTGATAACCACTGAGCATCAATCATGACACCATCTCTGTAGGCCACACGCAAAGACAGCTACAAGGGCTGTCAAATAGCTACAGCCAGAAAACTAAGGCCAAGAAAATCGACCAGAGGATCTGACACACTGACCACCTGCGCTGGGAGCCTAGGGCTCTCACCCATGTGACCAGGACTGCCCCTTGTCCCTCCAGCCCAGCTCTGGTCCCATATGCTGGGTACATAAAGACCCCCACTCACTGCAGCCCCTGTGAGGTAGGACAACGAGATGCCGAAAAGCCGGCCCCAGGCAGCCCCGATGAGCAGAGATGGGATGAAGACGCCGGCAGACACTGTCAGCCCATAGGTCCAGCAGGCCAGGAAGAAGTAGACCAGGGTGAAGAGGCCGAGGGTCATGGGGTTGTAGGAGCCTAGGGGAGAGGGGCTGGTCAGGGTCTGCCATGCAGACTCAGGCCTGAGCAGGGCCACCCACCCAGCTGCCCAGTCACCACCTCTGGGTGAGGCCAGTGGGATGGGGCAGCCCTGACCTGGACAGCATCAAGGCACCAACCACATCCTGACCCCCAGACACCCCAGAGGGCCCAAGAAGTCTCCCCATTTCAGAGGCCAGAGCTCAGGCTCTTGGAGGCTGGGCCCTTGAAGGTGGGAGGATGGCCACCCAGTCTAAGGACAGAGGGAGCCAGGGAAAGGGCCCCAGTGCCGCCAACAGGACGGTGACCTGAGGCGGAGGGAAGGTGCCCGTTGAGATCTGAGGTGCAGACCACTGGGGGTCAGGGGAGGAAGACTACCAGTCACATTCCACGCCAGATGACTTCCGGGTGCAGGAAGATGCCAATCTAACCCTGAACCAGCATGTCAGGAGGCCTGGTGCCACCTGATGGCTTAGCTCGATGCCTTTTATGAAGGGCTCAGCCTCGCCCACATTTAAAAGCCTTTCTGTTACATTTTGTGGACTCCTGTCACATGCACAGAGGCACAAGGACCAGGAAGGTCCTGGTGGCTTTGTGACAGGAAATAATTAGAGAACACCTAAGGAATCCCGAGATGGGAACAGGTAGGATGATGCCACGGAGCAGCCGGCCGCGCCATGGAAAATCTGACCCCACTTGCTCTGGCTCACACGTGTTAAGTGCATGTGGCGGTGTGGCCATGGGCCACGTGCCTCAGCAAAGGTGAGGCTGAGGCCCGGGGAACACCAAGAGCGGCGAGGTGGCAGGTGTGCACTGAAAAGCACTGGGCTGTGTTCGGAGCCTGTTTTTTACTAAAAACGGGTGTGGCTGGGAGAGGAAACAGTACTGGTGTGCGAGTCAGCAGACTGGGTTTTCTGAAGGAGAGTGACCCATGCAGGCAGCACCCATCCTGGAGATAAGAGCCTCTGAATGAGGCAGAGACGCTGCGGCCATCCGCCCGGAAGGGAGAGGAAACCATGGAGAGCCTGAGCAGCCCCTTCCAGGCAATTGTGCCAGCTGACTCCTGGGCTGCCAGCCACTGCGCTCCAGTGTGCCCACTGCCCGGGGCAAGGACAGTGACCTCTGTCCTGAGGGCATGCTTGGCCCAAAGGTGTCACCCAGGCCTGGGCCCAGTGTCTGTGGGGGCAGGGCACAGGCACGCACCTGGGGGGTCATGGAAAAGGCCGACCACGCTCTTCTCCGGGGTATTGAAGAAGGCTGCCGCCATCGAGTTGTACTCGCCATCTGCACAGAAGAGCTGCGAGGTTGGGAGAGAGGAGAGGCCCGTGGGATGGGGCAGTCCTGGCCTGGACAGCATCCAGGCACCAACCACAGGGCAGGATGGGGTCGGGCTGCTGCCTTGGAGGGGGGCGGGGCGGGGAGCAGGCTACATTTCTCAGGTCCATACCCACAGCCCCACTTCTGAAATCCTCTGCCAGGTCACCGCTCTAGGAAGAGGACTGAGGCAAGATTCCAGCCGGCCTGAACACCAGCTCTCCCGAAGCCCAGCAGGCCATCTAACCCCCCCTTTGAGGATGCACCAGCGGCTCAGCCCAGAGCTCTGCTATCAGCAGCCCTCCTGCAGGGAGTGGGAACAAGTGCTCCTCAGAGGGCCCATCCGGCTCACCGCCTGGTGGGCGTGGCTTCCTACCTGGAGCGGGTAGGACACGGAGCTGCCCTGCAGGGGCTGGCAGTCCCGAGAGGAGTAGATCAGCACGAAGGCGACAGTGGCTGTGACAGCAGCCACCAGCATGGCCTCGATCACCTGGTGGCAGGGCCGGTGGATGTACCTGGAGCAAACACTGGGATGGATCAGGCTGAGGGACACCTGGGTAGTTCCCATGGCAACCTGGGCCTGCGACTTAGAGTCGACGATAGGACACTGATTAGGAGGGCGACAGAGCATGTTTAATCATCAATCTGCCCTGACTCCTGCACGTCCTCAGATTCTCTCCTGGACACGCCCCAAATGCAAGAGGACAGGGGAAAGGACGTGCTTTCCCAGGCCCAGGACCTGCCTTCCAAAAGCTCCAATAATGGCTCTCCTAACGGCAGAAAGACCCACGCCAGCCGACTGTGACCAGGGTCAAGGTGGCCCCAGACAGACCAGGCTGAAGCTGGAAAGACCCTGACCCCAGGGCTGCTGGATGTATGGGTGGTGCCTCCTCTGCCCAGAGGGCTGTGTGCCAGGCCTCCCCTAGCCTGACCCCGCCTGTCCCCTGGCCCCACGCTGGTCTGTCCCCGTCACATACAAACCATTGCAGAGGGATGCACACCAGCACATGGCATTCTGCGTGCCCTTTGGGCGCACAGCCTACAATGAGCCTATTTCCAAAGGCCCTGGAGCCACACCTGTCAACCTGGTCCATGAAACAGAGGTTTCTCACCTGATTCGAAACATCGTCAGCCAATAATTCAAGGCATTGAATACAGCTCCAAGAACACCACCTGTGACCAGAAAGGAGCCGCATGTAAGGGACACAGATGGTGGAGGCTGCCCAGGCAGCAGAGGGAACAGGAGGGGGCAGGAGGGGACCGTCTGTGGAAACCCCTGCTCTCCATCTCCACACCCTGATGGAGGGACAGGCTTCCTTTCAGGAAAAAGGTTTTCGGAGTAATGACTACTATCCAGGGCCCAGCCTGCTTAGAGGGGTTTCCCAGTGGAGAAGCAGAGAGCTCTGGTCTCCTTGAGGTGTGGGTTCCCGCCCCGGGTGGCCCTGGGGCAGCAAGCAGGGGATGGGGGCCGCAGCCCTCTCTGGCCTGGAGTCCTGCAGGCCCCGACACCACCACATGCTTTGTTCCCACTCGGAGGGGCCAGCCAGCATCTTGGGCCAGGGGGACGGTGTCCTATGTGGGATGGCCCTTACCCACCACGCCCATGGCGATGAAGATGGGGATCTCATGGATCGTGTACACCATTGTCTGTGCAAAGAGGAAGAGCGAATGTCTGTGAGGAAGTGTCACCGGCTCTCTGCCGCTCAGGCTCGAGGGCTGGATGTTGCATACGATTTGTCCATACTCAGGGGACCCTTCTGTCACTTTCACGCAGGGCCGTACAGGTCCCACAGGAGACACGCTGAGCATTTTGGGCAGAATGTATGACTCTACACACGAACTGGTCTGGGAGGTGCTCAGAGACCCTGTGAGACTTTATCTTTCTAAGGCTTTCACCTGCTTCTTACCTGCCGTCAGTCTACCTGAGAAGGGAGATGGCCTGAGCTTTTACCAAGGGGGAGACAAAAGGGGCGGGAGTGGGGGAGAGCCCTTGGAACACATCTAGTGACCGGGATGACCCAAGAACTCCAGTGTGTCCCAATGTGCAGGCATCCTGGGAGTGCATTCCCCGTGCAGTGTCTGGCGACGGTGGTGCCTGGACCAGGCTGGCACCTACAGACACCAGCCGGCACCTACCTGTGCTCTAGGCTGCTGTACTAGCCCCCCCAGGCCCTACCAGTCTCAGTGTTGTTGTCCAACAGCCTGAGAACTAGGGAAAGCCCTGAAGGAGCCCCTGGATGATGGGGCATCTTAACCTGCATAGCCAGGTCTGACGTGTGCTTCCCCAGAGCATTAGAAACGCAATCAATCTCACAGCGAAGAGATGGAGTTTCCCAAAAGCCCCAGTTCTCTGGCTGAACCTTGAGTGAACTACATGGGCCCCGTACCACGACGAACCAGAACCAGTGAGGGGACAACACAGGACGTTACCTCTGTGTCAAATCTTCCAAAATTGATGAGGCCGGGGCTGGACAGATCCCAGATGTTTCCATGGTAAATGCTTAGGACAAAGTTCAGGGTGAAGGTGGAAATCATGGAAGCAAAGAACTGTGGGCAGAAAAACAAGTGCCATCAGGACGATAGTGCCCACCCAGATGAACCTCCGGAGCTGGGGAGAGGGCTGCAGGAGGACAGGGTGACTCCCCTCCTGTCATTCAGGGGGCACCTGGAGCGCTTCCAAAAGGTAAAGGGAAGGAGGTTGGAGCCTCGCTGGCCAGGGCCTTCAAGGCTGGGCAAGTGGGTGAGTGTAGGGCCGAGCCAGTGACGGGGCTGATGGAAGAAGGTGAGTGGGGTCTATGGGTTCCCGATGAGGAGGGAGAGGAGAACCAGGGTGGAAACAATGTCCACGACTGACAGGGGAAGGGCAGGCGGCAAGAGGAGGCAATGCCTCAGGGTCAAGTGAGGGACAGACCCACGGGACCATGGCTCCAACCATGGTTTGACAGGAACCTCAGGTGAGGACAACAAAATGTGGGCCCAGAGCGTAGTGTTCACCCGACCATGGAGCCCATGGAGCCCAGGCCTGGGTGCTGCCTGACCTGGGGAGAGGCGCCATCCACTTACGATTCTCCACGTCAGGAACTGGTTCCAGAAGGAGGCGCCTTCCTCCAAGCTGAACAGGACCCCACCTAGAACAGCAGTGGCCCAGCCCTGAAGTTCCCTCCCAGGCACAGGGAGCCCATGCCCAGAGCCCCTCATGCCCCAGACCCAGGGCACCAAGCCCACATCAGAGACAACCATGGGGCCTCTCGTGAGGCACCAGACAGCCTCATCCCACCCGGCACTCAAGTCTGCAAACACCAAGACTTCCTGCACATGGCAGGGACAGCCTGCCTTCCCCAACATGGGCAGTTATGTGTCAGTGTCAGACCAGGCAGGGCCCCTCCTCACCCACGGGAGCCCCAAATGCAGCAGATACTCCAGCTGCAGCTCCTGCTGAGACAAAGTCCCGCTTTTCCGTATCTCTGCGGAAGTACTCAAAGATCTGAAATGGGAACAGAACAGACAGGGAGAGGGTCTTAGCCAGCTTCTCCAAAGGCACTTCTCAGAAAGGGAGAAGGCTGGCTGGAGGCCACCGAGACAGGGACCAAAGGGAGGAGAAAGGCAACGAGAGAGCAGGGAAAGGGAGGGATCTCAAGACAATCAACTCATTAACTACTGGATTCACGAAGAATGCAGAGCTGAAGAGGCCACAAAACAGTGCGCGTGTCCTTGCATGCCAGCAACCACGAGAACATAATGAAAAGATTCCACTACAACAAGAATTAAACTTGGGCCGGCCGAGTGGCACGTTGGTTAAGAGCTGGCTTGGGATGCCAGAGGGCCCCGGTTCGGATCCCACATATGAGGGCCAGTGACACTGCCCTTTACAGCTAAGATGCTGAACAACAGCTCAACCTGGAGCTGGGCAGCCGTGAGTCGCCGGTGACAGCATAGGCTGCATTCCCTATGGCAGTGGGTTGCCATGGGCTACCGTATGTAGCCAGCAGCCAGCGTGAGCGGCCAGCAGCCGCAGTGAGCAGCCGTCCAGAAGCTGGCGACTGATCTGCCTCGCCCGGGAAGAGCGCAATGATGGTGCCAACTTGGGCCAGTGAGGCAATGTCCTCCACAACTAGACTGAAGAACAAAATGACAGCAACTTGTCTGTTCCCTTCCCCCAATTCCCCAGCACTGTTCCCATCCTCCCGATTCCCCCAATTAAAAAAAAAAAATCTTTAAAAAAAACAACAACTCAAAAGTCCAGTAAAAGACCTAACGGGAGCTGAATGAATTAAAAACTTAAATGTGTTCTTGACTTAAAAAGACTCTGTTCTGTAAAAACATTAACTGTCTCTCAATTCACATATAAACGCAGTGCAATACCCATCAAAATGCTGGTGGCTTTTTGGGGAAACATGACAAAATTGTTCTGAAGTGTATATTAAAAATTAAGCATCTTTAATAGGTGCACATGTTGTTCCTGACCTTTCTAGGTCACACAGCCCTTTGGGAAGCTGTTCAGACTGACAGGTCATTTTACACAGAAAAATGCACATCCACAGGAAACGCCCAGAACCAGGCTCTGAGCAGACTCCTTGGTCAGCCCCCGGGATAGACCCCAGGACAGAATGCTGTGCTGACCCTCCGATTCAATGTCAAGGGCGGTCCCAGCAGAGCACACCTGCGTGGAGGAGGGACCCTGCTCTCCAAGGGATATTCACGGTCACCCTCATTGCCCATATCTGCACCAGGAGAGAGCTCACCTTGAAATCTCGCTTCAGCGATGTTGACCTTCCCTGGGAAATCCCAGCGGCGATCACAGAGCCCGAGTGAATCATTGGCCCTTCCTGGAAAGCACAGGACAGTGTGCGTCAGGCGAGCTCAGAGAGAACAGAGTGCAGAGGGGGTCAAGCCAAGGCGGCGCCTCTCGGGCTCTGTTACCTTTCCCACGGCCAGTCCTCCCACCACTGACAGGATCACACCGGACACTTTGATCACCAGGGTCTGAACCGCAAAGGAAAACATGTCAGGTCTGTGACTAAGGGGCACACACAGTCTGAGAACCTGAGCAACAGCACTGCACACACAGTGATGCTAGCAACGTAAGCACCCCACATACATGAGCGACAGAGGGCACGCAGAGGGGCCAGCACCGCCTTCTCCTGGTGGCCACTCTACTCACCCAGCATGTCCACCACCCACCCCGCTCCTGGGCTGCAGGACTCCAGGCCCCCAGGAACACCTGCTCCCCACACAGGGGCAGGAGTAAAGTGGCAGCAAGCCCCAGGCTGAGGCACCCTGACCAAAACACCGGAAATGGTCCTGGGAGGAAGCCTGGCTTCCCGACCCCTGAGCATTAGTGTATCATCAAGAATACTAAGCATAACGAGTCTTAAGAAAAATTCTGACAAATGGAAGAAGCTCACAGAGAGTCTCCCACTTCAACACAGGGACTCTCATGCTGGAATGTTAACCACGGGACGGAACTTCCAAACATGTGCCACAGCTGCGATCATAACACACGCACCATCTAAGTATTTTTGTGTTATTTAAAATGTGCACAGAAAGTTTTTACTACTTTCCAAAGAAAGCTTACATGAAATCTGCCAGCACATTGTATGCATGCTTGTCAGCAGCAACAAAGTGGGCGGGAGGAGTTTGGAGGTGAGGGCGACAAACAAAAGGATTCCAACCCAGCAAAGAATCCCTGCCTGAGCACTGTGCTCCCAGCCAAGGGGTCACCTCACCTTGAGCCGGACCACATGGGGGATCTTCACCCCGTTGAGGAAGCACTTGATCTGGGGGATCCCGCTGCCAGCAGCGACTGGCTGGAGGGAGAGGGAGGTAAACATTGAGCTGAGGGAACTGACGCAGCTGGCAGGCCCAGGGAGACTCAGCCTCGTGCTGCCCAGGATGGGGGACTGGAGGGGGACAACAACATGGAACGGGACGGGACAGCCGCCCAAAAAAGGGGCTTCCCATGTCTCCCCACCCCAAATGCAGAGCAACCAAGGGGCGCAAACACTGTGGGATGTGGCAGGGGGTTGGGAGTGGAGACCGAAGGAGGCCCAGTGACCCCCAAGGGGGCAGGTTGGGGAGGTTCCAGGACGGACGGGAGGCACCTATCACACACCAGCTGAGAGGGGCCAGAGCTCCTTATACCCTCGGGGGGGGGGGCTCCGCACTGCACCCCAGATAGAAGCTTCTGGGTGCTGTCCCCTCTTCCTTCAACACCCATGACAAGGGAGGAGCAAAGAAAGAGGCAGGACCTAGGAAGGGCTTCTAGGAGAGGTCCCGGAACAAAGGAATACCCTAGGAGGGTTTGATTCCGTCAGGTGCCCCTCCACCTGGACACCGGGGTTTGGTCAGCCCTGCTCCTGAGGCTCTGCACGCCCGGGGCACCCCCTAGAATTGGGCCGTGCACTCCCTGAACAGTCCTCACTGTGTGCGTGGGTGAGGGGCAACACCATCAGAGAGTGGGTGAAGCAGCCCAGAGGCACTTCCTGTTCTGACTAAACTGTTTCACATCTGCACCAGTGTGATCGTGCGAGCCTCACAGGCAGAAGCTGTAGTGTGACAGCTGGAGGGGCTCCCAGCACCCAGGGCTCCCTCATGGCCATACCTCTATGAAGGCAACAATCATGGAGCCGACCAGCACGAACGCAGAGTTCAGCATGGCCCACAGCAGGAGGGAGAAGGACAGCCCCCCCTTCTCTGTGAACTTGTCGATATCTGGGCTCATTAAGGACAATGTTGGCTCCACCATCTAATGTGCCACATCCCCATGCCCATGCCTCTGGTATGAGCACGTCCCCACGAACATGGTGGGGGGCAGGAGGGGGACATACGCTAACTGCACATCCCAGAGACACTCCACAACCCAGCAGTGACAGGGATGCCACCTGCCAGGCCCACCTCCCCCAGCTGGAGGGCCAACGCCTGGGCCCAGAGACATCTCCTGCTGGGCCCACTCAGGGCTGCAGAGCTCCTTGTGGGACCTCGTCGTGGGACCTCATCGTGGGGCCCCCCCTTCCCCCCAACTCTGGCCCCACCCGTCTGTGCTGGGTGCCGTCAGACAAGGATACTGTCCTTGACGACCTTGTATTTCAGCCCAGCCAGGTTCTCCACCATGATGTCGATAAAGCAGGCCACGAGCCCTGTGAGGATGCCAATCATGGCGCAGATGACCCAGCGCTTGATCTCCACTGTCCGGAAGGCCTGCGGGGGAGGTGCCAGAATTCCAAAGGTTGCCACCATGCACAGCCTGCTGCACTCTGCATCCCAAGTCTGTGATGGCAGCCTCTGGTCAATGCCTCAGAGACAATGGGGCATCAGGGAGGGGGGTGGGGAGGGAGGACCTTTCCAGCCAATCCCTAATCAGCAGCTGACATTCTGTCCACTGCAGCTGACATCTCTAAGAACAGCCTCCTTGGTTGTATCTGGGACGTGACACACACACCCTTTCTTGTATCAGGGCAAAGGGAGTCTCTTGCCACAGGACACAAACCAGAGCCTGAGGCGTGAGAACCAAGGACAGTAGGGGGATGGGCACCAGCCCAGCCCTCAGGCCACCAGGGAGGTGTCCAGGCTGCCCAGCCGCAGACTCACTGTGTGGTTGATGCGCCGCTCTTCCTCCAGGAACAGCTGGTTCTCACTGTTGTCGTAGTCCAGGCTCTGCAGACCAGGGTGGCACAGACAACACGATGACTGACCATGACATCCCAGGTTCACATTGGGCAGCAGGTGGGGGCAAGGCCAGAGAGGGGGTGAAGTGCCCGGGGCTGTATGGGGCAGGGGCACGCAGGGAGGAGGCCCACCTCATACTTGAGGGACAGGAGCTTCTCGTTGTGCGGTATCTCCTTGGGGAACGGGTGAGGGGGGTCCATCTCCTGCAAAGGAAGAGACGGGGCCACACGCTGACAACTCAGCAAGCTGAAGATGGAAGCACAGGGAGGAGAGGACGGAGCTCATGTCAACTCGTCTCATGAGGCCGCTGCTCTCCTGACCCCAAAGCCAGACAAGGACGTCACAAGAAAGGAAAATCACTACCGACCCACAGCCCTTGAGATCACAGACACAAAGTTCTCCACACACAAGACACCAGTGGGCTGGATCCTGCAACACCACACCAGGAATGCAAGAGTGTTTTGGGTTTTTTAAAAAGATTTTATTGGGGAATTAGGGAAGGGGAAAAGCCAAGTTGTTGTCCTTCAATCTTAGTTGTGGAGGGCACAGCTAGCTCAGCTCTAAGTCCAGTCGCCGCCATCCAGCTACCCGTCGGCAGCTCGCAGCCTCTCAGCTCAAAGTGCCATGTTCAATCTTAGTTGCGGTGAGCATAGCCCACCATCCCATGTGGGAGTCGAACAGGCAACCTTGTTAGGAGCACATGCTCTCATCAGCTGAGCCATCCTTCCACCTGTTGGCAGCTCAGCGGCCGCTCAGCTTGGGTGCAGTTCAGTGGCCCATGTGGGAATCGAACCTGCGACCCTGTTGCTCAGAGCTCGCAATGAGCCACTCGGCCAGCCCAAGAGTGGTTTAACATCCCCAAATCAATTTCCCTAACATATCTGTGGTATGATGGGGAATGTATTATCAGTCTTTGTCCCAGTTCATGGCACCTGTTCTAAAACCCAGGCATCTCTGAGTGATGTCTCTTGTGAGCTAATGAGATGGAGCGGGGCTGGGACCCCTAGGCTTCAGGATGGAGGCTGGTCACCTGAGAGACCAAGGTGTGGCTGGAGGGTTGGAACTTTCAGTCCCAACCTCTGTGGATGGGGAGGGTTGGAGACTGAGCGGACTGCCAATGACCAGTGACTTAATCACTCATTCCTGTGTAATGGAACCCCCATAAAAACCCTAAATTAAGGGGTTTGGAGAGCTTCTGGGTAGTGAACCTGTGGAGGTGTTGGGAGGGTGACGCTCCCGGAGAGGAAGCTCCGCCTTTCCCACACCTTCCCTGTGCGTCTCTTCTGTCTAATGTTCCCAGTCGTATCCTTTATAACAGACCAGTCAACCTAAGTGAAGGGTTTCCCTGAGTTCTGTGAGCCCTTACAGCAAATTATGGAACCTGAGGAGAGGGCTGAGGGAACGCTGATTTATATATAGCTCGTCAGTCAGAAGCACAGGTGACAACCTGGACTGGGGTCTGAAGTGGGGTGGTCTTGTAGGACTGAGCCCTCAGTCTGTGGGGTCTGCACCAATGCTGGGCAGGTGGTGTCAGAAGGAATGGACTTGTAGGACACCCAGGTAGTGTCTGGAGACACAGAGAAGTAGTTGGTGTGAGGTCAAAACCCACACATTTGGGGTCACAAGTGGTGTGAGTAAAAACTGTTTAACGGTAGTTCAATAGAATAAAGGACAAAACACACATAATCATCTCAATAGACAGTGAAAAAGCATCTGACAAAATTCAACTCCTCTTCATGCTAAAAACACTCAACAACTAGGAATAGAGGAAGATTCCTCAACCTGATAAAGTCACTTATCAAAAACCCAAACTCGGTGGTGAAAGACTAAGCTTTTCCCCTAAGACTGGGAACTAGACAAGGATGCCTGTCCTTACCACTGCTATTCAGCACTGTCCTGGACATTCTACCAGGGCAATTAGGCAAGAAAATGAAATAAAACGTATCCAGATTGGAAAGAAAGAGGTGAAACTCTCTATTTGAAGATGACATGATCTTCTATGTAGAAAATCCCCCTAAATATACAAAAACTGTCAGAATTAATAATGCGCTCAGTAAGATTGAAGGATACAAAATCAATATACAAAAATCAAATGTATTTCTATGCGCTGGCAATGAATAATTGGAAATAAAATTTAAAAAAAACCCTCTATTTATAATAGCATCAAAAATAAAACATATAGGGCCAGCAGAGTGGCTCAGTTGGTTAAGAGTGCAAGCTCTGAGCAACAGGGTCGCCGGTTCAATTCCCACACAGCCAGTGAACTGCATCCGAGCTGAGCTGATGAGAGCACATGCTCTTAGCAGTAAGGTTGCCGGTTCAACTCCCACATGGGATGGTGGGCTATGCCTACCTGCAACTAAGATTGAAAGTGGTGACTGGACTTGGAGTTGAGCTTGTGCCCTCCACAACTAAGATAGAAGGACAACAACTTGACTTGGAGCTGATGGGTTCTGGAAAAATACAATGTTCCCCTTCCCCAATTCCCCAACACTGTTCTCCTCCCCAATTTCCCAATAAAACCTTAAAAAGATAATAATAAAATAAAATATATAAAATAAAATTTATTCCCAAAATACATTTAACAAAAGTGTAAGATATCCTGTGTTCATCAGAAGACTTAATATTAAGATTCAATGCAATTCCTCCTGAATTCCAGCTGGCATCTTTAAGGAAACTGACAAGCTGATCCTAAAATCCACACTGAAATGCAAGGGATCTTAAAGAACCAGAACCACCTTAAAAAAGAAGAACAAAGTTGGAGGACTCAGACTTCCTGATTTCAAAACTAACTGCAAAGCTACAGTTGTCAAGATGGAGTGGTGCTGGCTCAAAGACAGACACGGGTTGATGGCAGACAATCATGAGTCAGAAATAAACCCTAACATTTATTGATTTCGACAAGGGTGACAGACAATTCAATTGGGAAAGCATAGTCCTTTCATGAAACGGTGCTGGGAAAACTACATCCAAATGCAGTAATGAACTTGGACCCTTATCTTATACCATACACAAAATAAGTAAAAAATAGATCAAGATCTAAAACTACAGAATTCTTAGAAGAAAGCACAGGAGTAAATCTTTATGAGCTTGGACTAGGCGATGGTTTCTTAGCTAGGACACCAAAAGCACAACAAAAGAAAGATAAACTGGACTTCATCAAAGTGAAAAGCTTTTGTGTTTCAAAGGACACCATCAGCAAGTGAGGAGATGCCACAACGGGAGAAAGTTACTGCGAATCATGTATTGATGAGCCATTTATGTCTGGAATACATGAAGAACTCTTACAGCTCAATTACAAAAAAAAGAAACAACCTGATTAAAAAAATGGGCCCAGGATCTGAACAAACATTTCTCCAAAGAAGACATACAAATGACCATGGGCACGTGAAAGATGCTCAACATCACTGGCCATCAGGGAAATGCAAATGAAAACCATGAACTAGCTACCTGAGGAGGAAGTCAAGTGCAAGTTGGGGGTGGGGTGGGGGTGGGGGGAACTCAGGAATGTTCCCCTGGTAGCTGCTGGACAGTCCAGCCCCGACAGGAGAAGAACATCACTTGCCTCCAGGGCACCTGGGGTCCCTTCTCCTGCCCTCGGCACCTGCCCCTCGCCTGGCCTGCTTCCTACACCTACATACAGCACGCTCACTCAGTGTTCTACACCTGACACACACTTCCCCCATCTCTGCTCATCTGGCTAGGCCTCAGGAAATATGGCCCTTAGGAATGGTCTTCCCTGGTCACCCAGGCTCTGGGGGCTCTACTGTCTGCTCCTTATTCTGTCTCTGAGCTCTGTATGGCCCATGACTGTACTCAAGCTCTGCAAAGAATTGCCCATGACTGTCCCTGAGCTCTGCATGGCCCTGCCTACATCAGTCACTGCGTTCTGCACAGACTGCCCACGACTGTCCCCGAGCCCTGCACGGCCCTCCCTACGTCCGTCACCCTCCAGTTTGGTGTTTACTGTCTGCCCTCTGCTCAGCTGCGGCTCCACAGAACAGACCTCCTCCTTGGGGATGAGCAGGGGGAATGACTTCTACTCACGGTGTCCAGGAGCTCATCGTCCAGCTCCACATTGCTCATCTGTCTGATCTGGAAAGATACCGGATGGGGCGACTGGAAACAAGAGAAATGACAGGGTGCTTAGCCACGGGGCCAAGCTGCACTAGGCATCACCACCCCAACCACGTGGCCTGGCCTGGCCTGGCCCTGGCTGGGAAGCACAGGCTCACACCTGCCATGTGGGGGACACCAGCAGGGCCAGTGCTGGACCCAGGCCTTCCCCCACTGCCCACAGCCTATCACCAAAAAGTCCAGCCTCCAGAAAAGAAGCCCAAGCCTTCCTAGCTCTAGGGCATTTCAGAGAGTGGAGAATAGAGAGTTGCCAGCAACCAGAACGCAGAGGTGAAGGCGACCATTCTGGTGTCCTCCTGTGCCCCACTCCCCCATCCTCCCATTGCCTAGAAAACCCAGGAGGTCCAGGGTTCCCCCAACCCCCCCTCCCCCATTCTCTGTGCATTCCCCATCACGAGACTGAGTGGTTCTGCCAGCAGGGTATCACAAGCCTCCAGGCTGGCTTCCCAGACACATGGTCAGAGGTGCCTCCTCTCTTGGGGCAGAAGTGCCCCCAGGACCCTCCCTCTCTGAAGTGGGACACTTCCAGGATCAGGAGGCAGATCAACCACAGAGGACAACCAGGCGCTTGACTTCTCTTATGCTCACTGCCCGGGCATGGCAGAGGCCTGGACGAGGAAAGAAAATGCAGGCACCAGTTACATTTGCATTTCATAGAAACAAGAAGTCATTTTTTAGCATTAAGTATGTTCCAAATATTATAGGGAACATACTTGTATTCAAACGTGATTCACTGTTTCTCTGTTAATGCAAATGCGCTCTACATTTCCTCTAACAGCCCTACGCTCGGTGGAAAAACATGCAGCCATGACACGAACAAATTCTGCCACAAACTGCACAACGGACCTTGGAAGGGCGTCAGCCAGAGCACACCATGACTCCACTACAGAAAGTGTAGTCGGGTGAAAACAACCTGTGCTGCCACAGGCAGCTACTTATGGGGGGCAGGAGACAGGAAAAGTGAGGGGCACAAAGGCGCTCCGGGGACATTGGCTGACTCTGTTGGGGGGGTGTCTAAATCTCCTGGGGCTGCTGCAACCAATTACAACAGGCTGGGGGAATTAAAACAAGAGACGTTTCTTCTCTTCCAGCTCTGGAGGCCAGAAGTCCAAAAGCAAGATGTCAGCAGGCAGCACTCCCTCTCCAGGGTCACGGGGAGACTCCTTCCTGCCTCTTCCAGCTTCGGATGGGTGTTGGCAAGCCTCAGCACCTTAGCTTGTAGCCGCATCACTGTAATCTCTAGTCACACGGCCTCCTCCTGTGTGTATGTCTGACCAAATTTTCCTTTCCTTATGAGGACACCTGTCATTGGCTCAGGGCCCATCTTATGCCAGTGTCACCTCATCTTAACTTGATTACATCTGCAAAGACCCTGTTTCCATGTGAGGCCCCATGCACAGGTTCCAGCGGTTAGGAGTGGACAGATGTTTTGGGTGGTAACTTGTGAGGTGTGTGTTCACTTGACGATCGTGCTTCACTTGTACAATGACGCACTTTTCTGTACATATATATGGTAAACATCAGTAGAACAGATGATTAATGAGAGACGCACAGCTGTTTTCTAAAAACAACTGACAATGCCCCCAAACTGCTGAACCTGATGAGAAAAGCTGGTGGGGGTCCTGGCTCCAAACTGCAGGCAGGAGGGGCAGGCCCGGTGGCCGTTGTGCTGGCCCAGGAAGGGATCCCAGCGAAGAGTTAACTCTAACTAGGAGGTGGCCAGCATGGGCTGCAGCCCCCCACTCCCCAGAAAGGAGCACCGGCCACAAGCCCCACCACAGCAACACTGAATACACTTCCTTGGGGACGGGGATGTGTCCACACATGCGGACCAGCCAGGCAGATGGGACACCAAGATGGACAAACCCAGCTGAGCAACACCCAGGCAGCACTGAGAGTTGGACTGTAGAAGGAAAAGGGGAAAACCGATATTGCCATTTGACATGGCAGGTGGAGCCCACAGCAGAAGGTAGTCTGGCCACTTTCATCTTATTTATCACTGACAGTGACAGCAGCTCAGTAACATCAGGCAGTCATTCCCATGGCCCCACAGCAGCCCTGAGCCGGACCGCACAAAGCATTTCCTTTGCCATCTGAACAGTTCCTGGTGATAAAGACTAACAGGAACTTGAAGCAAACATAATCGGTAGGAGGGTCTATGGGAGGAGCTAGGGTCTATGGAAGTTCTTGAACTCTACATAATTGGGAGAACCCTACAGGAAGAACTCTATAATGACCCTTATGGCTCTAACTTCCTTTTCCTTTCTATAAATACCCCTCCATCTTGGCACACAGGCCAGAGTGTGCACGTGGCTCTCCATGTCTGCATGCACTGGGTTGGAGCCCTTTCCTTTTCTTGAATAAATCCTTTTTGATGACACAACAGCTAGTTAATACTACTTTTCAGTCAACACTAGGGGCCAGGCTGTGATCTCGCATACAGCCTCGGGCAGGGAGGAGCAGGACTCGCTCAGTTAGGTGACAAGAGGGCCTCAGCACCTGGCTGCGAGGACACCAGGTGAGCACAGCTGTCGGCACCCTGAGAGCACTGCATGGACCCTGGAGGTGAAAGCTCAGGAGTGGAAGGGGGCGGAGCTGGGCTGTCTCCCTTCTTTACACCTCCATGTTCTCATCATTTCTTTCCTGAACTTTATGAGCATCTTTGAGGAACTATCTTTTGTGACGATAAAAGCTATTTACTTGAAGTTCAGCGACTTATTGGGTATTGTGTCTGTTTCTTTCCCTTTTCTTTCTTTTTTATTTTTTTAATAAACTTTATTAGGGAACAGTGTGTTTTTTCCAGGACCCATCAGCTCCAAGTCAAGTAGTTGTCTTCAATCTAGTTGCAGAGGGCGCAGCTCAGTGGCCATGTTATGTATGAGCCTGTGCTCTTAACCAACTGAGCCACTCAGGCGGCCCGGCCCCTCTTTCTCTTTTCTTAAACACAAGTTAAAGACTTGTTCTTCAAACTACTGATATGCACAACAGCCTGGTTGAAATCTTCCAGGGCGGGATGCCGAGTGAAAGCAGCCAACCCCAAAGATTTATGGACTGTGTGGTTCCACTGACCTGACGTTCTTGAAATGTCAGGCCGAGGCGGGGAGAACAGGTCAGTGTGGGGAGGGAGGGGGTGTAACTGCAAGAGGAGGAGGGGATCCTCGTGGTAAGGGGCGTGCCCTGTATCTTGACTGCAGTGGTGTTCGGAAGAACCTACGCATGTGACATAACAGATGCATGCATAATGTGCCGATGCTTTCGCATGCACTATGGTTATGTAAGTTGGAACCACTGGAAGAAACGGGGAAGATCCACGGGCCCTCTCTGTACTCTTTTTAACTTCTTATAAACCCATATTTATTTTTAAAATTAAAAAAAAATTATATGCAAATGGAACTACGTCAAACTTAAACAATTCACAAAATGAAAAGGTAACCTACAGAATGGGAGAAAATATTTACAAATCATAGATTTAACAAAGGGTTAATATCCAGGATATATAAGGAACTTATATAACTCAACAGCAACAACACAAACAACCTGATTAAAAGATGGGTGAAGGACTTGAATAGACATTTCTCCAAAGATATACAAATGCCCAATAAGCACATGAAAACATGCTCAACATCACTAATCATTAGGGAAATGCAAATCGAAACTACAATGATACCATTGCACACCTATGAGAATGGCCAGCATCAAAATACAGAGACTAGTGTGTTGGTGAGGCTGTGGAGAAGCTGGAACCCTGTGCATTGTGGGCGAGAATGCAAAATGCTGCAGGCGCCATGGGTAACAGCACACAGGTTCCTCAAAAAGTTAAAAATAGAACTATCATAGGATCCAGCAATTCTAACTCTGGGTATTTACTTAAAAGAATTGAAAGCACGGTCTCAAGGAGATTATCTGTACACTCATACTCATAGAAGCATTATTCACAATGGCTAAAATGTGGAGGCAACCCAATTGGCCATCCACGATGAATGGATAAACCAGGTGTAGTGTGTACATACAGTGGAATATTATTCAGCCTTAAAAAGGAAGGAAATTCTGTAATATGCTACAACATGGATGGACCTCGAGAAAGGAGCCTGTCACAAAAAGACAAATATTATGTGATTCCACTTACAGGAGGTCCCTGGCATAGCCAGATTAATAGGGATAGAAAGGAGAAGGGTGGCTGCTAGTGCCTGGGGGAAGAGCTAGTGTCTAATGGGCAGTTTCAGTTTTGCAAGATGAAGCGAGTTCTGGGGATGGATGGTGGTAATGGTTGCATAACAACGTGAATGTACTTAACACCATTGAACTAACTGTGCACTTAAAAATGGTTAAAGTGGTAAATTTTGTTATATATTTTTACCACAATTAAAACAAATTTTAAAAACAACTTGAAAGTAGTTTGCTGTTCCACTCTCTGCTGCTCTGCAGTCTAACATCCACGGGCTCCATGCTCAGCACTGCGGACACAAGGCCACCACAGCCAGGGGTACAGTGAAGGAAAACTAGTTGCCCATAAACAAGTTAAGTGTAAACTGTGGGACTTGCACTCAATGGGCGGTGAGGAGGAGGCACTGAGGCTGAGGCCTAACAGGAGAAAAGAAGCGAGACGTGCAGAGGGGTGTGGATGGGGTGAGAACAGCCCCATTGCTGCACACAGCAGCCTCTGAGGGGGCAGGGGTGCTGGGGAGGCTTGCAGGACCCTCTGACTAGGCCCAGGGCCCACTCTTGCCCCTCAGCTCTCTGCACTGTCAGGCTGTGCCTGCATCCTCATCTGCCTCCCCAGATGGTGAGCTTCCGGAGGGTGGTGGCTCTGTCCCACACACACTGGCCCTGGACAGGAGCCCTCGGGGAGGGAGCAGGGTGGCCAGCCTGGACCCTACGAAGTGGGGTAAGAGGACAGGACAAGGACATTGAGACAGAGGACTTCCTAGAGAGCCACCTAGAGAAAGAATGGAAGCTCATGACAAGCAGAGTTCAAGGGGCTGGATGACAAATGATGGACCCACAGCTTCCCTGCAACCTCTCCATCCCCTGGCATACTCAGATGTGACCCGTAGCTCCAGGTCACCAGGGCAGGACACAGTCCCACAGGGTAACCCCCAGTTACCAGAGAAGAGCCCCAGAATGATTCTAAACTGGGAGTCTCAGGCAGAGCTTCCCCAAAGCCTAGGTTCCCCAAAATGCCCTGCATTTACCAACACTGCAAATACCCACCCCACATCTGTTTCTGGCTCAGATTTCCCTCTGTAAGTTCTCAAAACATTCCACTTCCTAATGCCCACACATATGACCGTGACTGGCTGGCTGACCTCACCCTCTCTGTGTCCCAACAGCAGGCCAGCAGTAACTTGCTGGATAACTCACCAACGTCCCACACAAAGGGGACAGCAACTTACAGGTGGCTCTGAACAACCTGGTCCCGGACCCAGACTGAGCTCAGGTTGGTCCCCAGTCCACCCTACCCAGGACTGTGCCTGCTCTTCACTGGGCACTTAGCAGCCTAGCAGGACAGCCACTCAGTGTCACTCTGCCCAGAGCAGCTACTTCAGGTGCTTGGCAGGCTGTGCTCATGCCTAGGTGGCAATGACACCACAGTCCAACTCTGGACCCAAAGGGCCACGAGGTGTTGAAGACAAGCTCTCATGTCCAGTTCAGCAGAACAATTCCATAGGGCGGTTGTTGGCCTGGATCTTCATTTTAGTTCAAATGGCTCTGGACTGAGAGCAGTTTACAAGCCGCCTTCTGTAGTAGCACTAGGATGCCCGAGCCTGACTGTGAACTCAGCCCACTGGTCCAGAACAGGTCCCACAAGAAAGCCAGCATCAAGGAGTTGGCTGCCAGTGGAATTTCGCCATGAATGGCAACCCAAACACGATCACTTTCATGCTGCTGTTTTTAATGCTACTGAGAGTCACTAATGTTTACTGTCTGTGACAGGCACTGTGCTCAGTGCTGCATATCTATTACCTTCCTTGCAGATGAGGTACCTGGAGCACCTGGTCCAGAGCGATGCTCCTCGCACAAATGCCTCTAGTCTCCCCTTTGCACCAGTCCGCACAGCCAGGCTAAGGATCCTTTAAGACTAGGACCTCTAGCTTCCTGCAGGGCTCTCCTGGAAATAAAGCAGCTGTCCCCTGAAGGTCTGACCTGGCCTCTCTCTCCAGCCTTCATTCCCCACTCCGATTTACTTTTCAAACTCTCACAGGATCCCAAACACACACTCCCTTATCCTTTCCCATCTGCATGCCTGCCTAAGGATCATGCACTCTTCAAGACTGGACCCAAATGTGACCTCTCCTGCCCTTGGGGCTCCTCAGAGAGCACTGGCCTGTTTCTCTGTGAGTCTGGAGCCAGTAGGAGGCTGCTTCATACATCTCTGTGTCCCAGGCAAACTGTATGCAACCTGCACAAAGTAGGTGCACACTAAATTATTTTTAAAATTGTGTAAGAGCAGCTAATTAGTTATTAAACGCAAACAAACAAAAAACTTGCAAAGATTTTTCTTTTAAGGGAATGATTTTGAAGGGAAGAGAGAAGCAGGCTCCTTCAAAAAGTCCCAACTTGTGTGCCTAGTTGCAAAGAGAAGTGAGAAACCAGACACAGTCATTCCTTCAGTCCCGAGATAAACCCAAATTCAACCTCAAGCTTTTCAATCTCTTTTCCTGTCAACACTTAAAGCCAGTTTTATACTTCTATTTTGTAGACTTTGGATAACTTTCTTTTAAAAGAGGAAAAAAGGAACAGAAATGTTCCACAAAAGTAACAAAGCATCCACAACCCCACCACCCCAAATTAGCTACTTCGGACCCAACACAGAAAGCATTTCAGCAGATTTCACTCAGAGGGAGCTTACCAGCAAAGGGCAGGCTCTCACCATCACTGTCTAATGAATTTCCAAGGGACTGGGGAAACCTAAGTATAGGTTCTAGAGAAACAGCCTGATGTCCTTCCTAATCCTTAAATACTATACAATTATTTAAAGAGCAGATCTAGAAAAGAGAAAGTAAGGAATTATCCCCAAACAGAATAAAGCCAATCATTAAAAAGTTCATTAACTCAAAATTAACACAACACACAGAAATTCATTTGAAGGGTGGCTGGTTGGCTCAGGTGGTTAGAGTTCAGTGCTCACAACACCAAGGATACTGGATAGATCCCCAAATGGGCCGCTGAGCTGCACCCTCCACAACTATTGGGTTGTCAGAAAAGTCATGACGTATTTTTTGTTTTTCGTTGCAAAAACGCATCATGCTTTTCTGACAACCCAATAGATTGAAACAACTACTTGGCTTGGAGCTAATGGGTTCTGTAAAAACACACTGTTCCCCAATTTAAAACAAAGAATGTAAAAAGGAAAAAAAATTCATTTAAAGACACAAACTGCATTGCTGACATGCTAAGTGCATTTCTTTTTTTTTTTTTTTAAAGATTTTTTATTGGGGAATTGGAGGGGAACAGCGTTGGGGAATCGGGGAACGGTAACAGACAAGTTGCTGTTCTTTTGTTCTTCAGTCTAGTTGTGGAGGACGTTGCTTCACTGGCCCATGTTGGTATTATCATTACACTCTTCCCAGGTGAGGCAGTTGCTCGCCGGCCACTGCATGCTGCCAGCTGCTCACGCTGGCAGCCAGCCACTCACGGTAGCTTATGGCAGCCCACTGCAGCCCCACTGCAACCTACACCGTCTCGAGTGACTCACAGCAGCCCAGCTCCAGGTGGATCTGTTGATCATCATCTTAGCTGTAGAGGGCAGTGTCACTGGCCCTTATGTGGGATCCGAACCGGAGCCCTGCTGCTCAGAGCTGGGGTCCCAAGCCAGCTCTTAAGCTACGCGCCAATCGGCCAGCCCCGCTAAGAGCATTTCAACCACCCAACTTGCTGCTGTGCCTGGCTGCATGCTCCAAATAGAATTAACTGCTAAGAGAAACTACTGCATGCAAATACCTGTCATTCCTAAGATCACCCTGCAGTCTCTGTACTGATCCCTGTAGAGTAGGGTGGCAGAGAGAGTTCCACAGCTACTCTCACTGCAAGAGAAAACTCCGCAACCTAAACTGTTAAAATCTCCTGGGGATTGTTAAAATAGTTGCTCATGCATTTATCACAATTTTGAAAAAAAAAAAAAAGTAGAAGGTCACCGGAGCAGAATTCCATCTGCCTTGCCTTCAAAGTCATTTTGGAGAAAACTGTCAGGAAATAAATTAGCCTGACGCTGTCAAGGACAGGACAGCCAGCGTGTTACTCAGCTCATCCCCATTCATAAAACACCCTGTGTCATGGCGAATTCCACCGGCTCCTCGATCCCTTGTGAGCACCTGGCCCAAACTTTTCCCCAAGATCACAGAACTCCGGGCCTAGGTTCCGATACGAGCTGTGCCATTGGCCAAGGGACTTGGTCGCGTTCCCGAACGCGTCTGCGTTCCTGAACCCACCTGCGGCTCAACTTCCTTATAATGGGGATGAACCACCCGAGCACGGATTCAGCGAGTCCCCGCGAGGCTCAGCTGGGACCGCGCGCTGCGCAGCGCACGTCTGCACCCGCCTAGCGGAGGGCCACCGCCGAGTGACCCTAGGCCTGTCTGAGCCCCAGACCCCCGACTCGCAGCAACCCACGCCCACGCTCTCCCTGAGTGTGCGCGGCCACCGCGAGACCCGCTCCCGCGAGAGAAAGACTGAGGCGCGGACCCAAGACCGGCCCAGGTCACCAGGAGGCCACGTCTTTCCGCCCCGCCATCTCGTCCCGCGTGGGGCCCGGAGGTGTTGGAAGTCTCTGCCGTCTGGGAGGCCAGGCGCGAGGCCTCAGTCTCCCCAGGGCTCCTCACCCGGCGGGCGGCTGCGGGCCCGGCCCCGTTCAGCAGCGGCGTGTCCTCGCCTGCCGGCGCCCCAGGCCGCGCCGTCCTCCGCAGCAGCGGCGCCGCCTCGTCGTCGTCCTGGTCGCGGCTGGACCATGAAACCTTCTTGGAGACGTTGGCCATGGCCCGCCGGTGACCCACGGGCCCGGGGAAGTGCGGCGGCCGGGTGTTTTTTCTCGTGACCCGCGCTGCGGTCACGTGACGCCGGACAGGGGCCGCGGGGGGCCAAGCGCGCGGCAGCGCCTTCTGGGAGTTGTAGTCTCGGCGCCAGAAGTGGTGTCAGAGCAGGACCTGTTTCTGCAGCGTCGGGGGTTAGACAGACTGGCTTGCCTAACCTCCCTTGGTGGGACAGGAGCCCGCTCGAGGGGCTTCAGTTTGTCAACCTAGCCCCAGTCCGTTGGACTCAATCACGACATAGCGAATGAATAGGAAGGGAGGGAGAGGGAAGGCGGGAGAAGAGGGGCGATCTTCTGTGCAACAGATTGCCGCCAACTAATAAATATGCAAGGAAGGATGGAATTAGAAACATCACCATTTTGCACAAACCATAGTAATAACTGATTCAGGCCAGAATGATTGATGCAAGCTTAAGGTTTGTTGGGAAACAATATCTCACAGTATCTTCCTGCAGATTACTTTCAATGAGGAAGGGAAAAAGAAATCTGCTGGAAGAAATCTGGCAGACTCCACCCAAACCAAGGACAAGCTTAGCATCACCCTGATAGGCTGGTATTGTCACAGGCCTCCAGATGTGCCACACTGGGCAGGATATAACATAGCTCCTGTAGCATTCCCGCAGAGAATATTGCCCTGAGTCCCATCACAGGGGAAAAAGAAATCAAATAAACCTGAATGGAGGGAAAAATGGCTAACAATGAGGCAGCTCTATTCTGTAGTGTCAGGGTCATGAAAGACCACAAAAAGGCCAAGGAACTGTCTTTGAAAGGAGATTAAAGAGATGGTGCAACTGACGTCTCCTCTGTGGCTCTGGCATTATTGGGACATTGGCACAGATTGGCTATGCACTGTGCATTAGATAATAGCATTACAGTATTGTTCAATCCTTCAGTGTGATCATTGTCTTGGGGTCATATCAGAAAAGGTCGTTGTTCTCAGGAGACACCCACTGAACTAAGTAGGAGGATGCATTGTGATGTGATGTCTACAACTTAAGCTCAAATGATTCATAATGTAACCATAATCACAACGTAGTTACCCATAAAGAGAGAAAATGTGATAAAATGTTAACATTTGATGAATTTAGGATAAATACTATGATAGGCAATGTATTTGTCTTGCAACATTGTTTCCTTTTTTCGTTTGAAACTTCAAAGTAAAGATTAAAAACGTTCTTTAGATGCTCTGAGGCTGAGAAGATAAGGGAGCCTCTCCCAGTACATAATTCAAAATAACAAAACTAAAATCAAAATTAGAGGAAGTCCAACAGGGCTGTGAATTTCCCCCATGATTGTTGGGCAACACTTTTTAGGAAATACCAAAAACAACACTTTCAGAAAGGGTGTTTTTCTTATTAGTGTAATCTGGTTTTTCTCTTTCTAATGATGCTAATAAGAGTGTGATGACCGCCAGTCTGTGGATGAGGGCATTGGAGGCTGGGAAGGGAGGCTGACTCGCTTAAGGTCCTGAGGAACAACAGGCAGGGTCGGACCTGGTTAGTTTGACTGAATTGAGGGAATGAGTGGGGTTTGTGTGAAGGCACCCAGTGGGCAGGAGAGCTGAGTAGAGCCCTGGGGGAGTGAGAACAGTTCCTGGGATGATGGGAGGCGGGGGGAGCCTAAACTTTTTTCAGGAAAGTGGCCCTTTCAGTGGACAAATGGGCCAGGGTGGGTGTGGTGGGAGAAGGAAGAACCCAGCCTGGGCTCCTTGTTAGAACCTGGCTTGTGCAGCAGGTGGAGGAGGGCTCTAGGTAATTTTGTCCTGCTTATCCAGAAACACAACAGACTCAGGTCAAAGGTGGGATTTGATGGAATTAGAGGTAGACGTGGCTCATGCTTCAAAATGCATGTGGACTTTGTCGCTGACCCCATAGGGATGGTGGGTCTTGTGAGATGCATGTTCAGACTACTCTGCTCTAAAACCTGGATGGGTTTTCCTTGTCCTGCTGGACAGAGCCCAGACTCCTCAGCTGGACAGGCCAGCCCTTGCCAAACTGCCCACCACCTGAGCTCCTGCTACGCTGTCTCACACCCCCACTCCAAGCCCTTGTCCTGGTTGCTCTGCAATCCTGGAGGCCCCCTCCCCACAAAGTATCCCAAATGTGGCAGTCCACAGTGATGAACCCCCTCCACCACCACCACCAAATTCCCGTGGCTTTAGGGTCTTTAAACATGCAGCAAATGGTGCTGTGAACAGTGACACATCCTGTGTCCCCCATGGCATTATAAGCACCCAAAAGCCCAGAAGTGGTGGGAAATAGCGCCCTGTAGGATCTTTTTATGCTGGGGGCCTTGCTTTCCCTAGAGAAATACTAATCGAATTTCCAGTCTTCCCAAAGGAAAGATGTCATCCCTTCTCCCACACCAGCAGACTGGGATGAAGCAAGAGCTCTAGAAAAGGCCAGAGGAGATGGATGTGTCCTGAGATAGTGCAAGAGGAAACAGAAGTCAGTGACCCAGGGAGCCTTCACGTGGCCACCCAGGGGGTTTCCAGTTCTAGAATGCCTCCTCTGACCTTGACTCATGGAAGGCAGTGTTGGGGAGACACTGGGATGAGTCTTTCAGCTAAAGGCCAGGAATTGCTGGGATCACAGACAGCTCTGCAGGGATAGGAATGCTGATAAGAGAACCAAGGGACTAATTTAGGGAGTTGCATTTGGGTCTTCTTGGGGGAATCCCCAATATTATAGGGTTAATTTACATCACACTAAAACTTAAAGTAAA
>NW_017731476.1:2846881-2864425 GCF_001890085.2 Hipposideros armiger
TGATTCCATTTATGTGAAATGTCCAGAACAGGCAAATCCACAGAGATAGATCAGTGGTAGCCAGAGCTGGGGAAAAGGGCTGGGGTAGGGATAGGAGTGAATACTAATTAGCATGATTTTTTTGGGGGAGGGGCAATGAAAATGTTCTAAAGCTGGACTGGGGTGATGGTTGTACAATTTGGTAAATCTACTGAAAATCTTTGAACTGTACACTTAAAATGGGTGAATTTTATAGCTTGTAAATTACACCCCAATCCAAATGCTTTAAAAACATTGCCTGTCTATTGTTAATGCTTATTTCTGAATAAATTGTGCTCTTTGCAGGTCCCCTTTCCTGGCAGCTCTGGTGGCCTCACCAGCCATCACAGGACCTTGAGGGAACCCCCAGGGCCCCTGGTGAATGGGGGGCTATAGCACTGGAGGCCAGGAAATGTATTCTCTGGTCCTTTTCATGAGATGCTAGAACAAGGATCACCCAAGGGGAAGCTTCCATAGTCACCTTGAGAGAGGGCGATGACAGTTCACATGACACCTATGCAGTTTCAAGGAAAATATAATCTCCAGAAAGCAGCCCATAATGGCTGCAAACCCACACCCAGAGGAGAGGCCCCGGGGAGTCCAGTACTCCCATCCGGCCAGGTCAGGCCTTGTTGAAATGATGTCATACTACAGAGCAGGCAACTGTAAGGATGCCACAGCAAGGGAAAGAATGTGGTTCTCAGGGATCCCGGCTCCCAGCTCTGCCCATTGTCCTCTCTCCTCCTCCCCCATGTTTTCTTATCCCCCATGCCCCTCATGGAATTCCCACATGCTATGTTAGATGGCAGGTGTGCCTGGCCCAGGTTGGAGGCAGTGTCCTGCCCTTCACTCCCCAGTCTGGGTGGGGGCCCTCCATGGAGCGGCTGATGCTGAGATCGGGGGTGGCTAGGCATGGCTGGAGGCTTACTTTTCTTGCTGGCCCAGAGCATGGCCACAGCTCCTATGTGAGAAGGCCTCATGGACAGAGCTCTAGGCAGGTGCAGTTCACCCTCTGCACGAATCCACCTACTAATGTGGCATTGGCCAGAGTCAGAATGGCGCCTGGTGGGAACTCCTTCCCAATGGCAAGGTGTGAGACTTCTCTGGGGACCAGCACACGGTCCCATATGGCCAGGCCTGCCACACTCCCCACGAAGGCCTCGGAGCTGTCAAACTCACCTCCCATGGTGTCTTGCTCCTGGCCCAGCACCAGGGACCCACCAGGAGGGATCTCATAGCCCTCCCTGAAGCGGGAGCCTGTGGCCACTAGCCTGCGGTCCACATGGAGCCAGTACCTGCCCAGGATGGATGTCCAGATGACACACACGTGGTGCCACCGGCTGTCCAGTAGTGGCTGCAGGGGCAGCTCCCTGAAGGCCGGGTCTCCGATCACAAAATGGATGGAGCCGGGGGCCAGGGAGTCCCGGCCATGTAACACCAGCTTGTTGTCATTCTCCTCAGTGGCATAGGAGAGGAGCGTGCCCAGGTAGCCCGAGGCCGTACGGACCCAGGTGCAGACAGACAGGGCCCGAAGGCCTAAGGGGAAGCCAGGGCTGAGGAAGACCACATTTTTGGTGGAGGCATTTGGGAAGACGAGTGCAGGGCCAACGTTGCAAACTAGAAACAGAGAGGAGAGAGTCAGCCCCTGCACCACCAGGACATCCAGAAACATCTAGAAGGTTCCAGAAATAGCCAGAAGCTTCCAGAAACATCCACGCTACAGGCACTGCCCTTTGCCCCAGGTTGGTGGCCTAAGACCCCTCAGCTGGCCTCCATCAAGCACTAACTGTGAGGGTTGTGTCTCATTATCTTTACACACAACAGGCCCCTTCGGACAGGCAGGAAGGCTGGAGAATGACAGCAGTAATGTGCCTTGCTAAGGGGTGGGCCTGAGACGACACTCTTCACCACCAGGGTAACCTCTGTATGGGTTTCCTGTGGCTGCTGTAACAAACCTCCACAAACTCAGCGGCTCAAAACAACACAGATTTAGTAGCTTACAGTTCTGGAGGTCAGAAGTCTGACATAGGTCTCGCTGGGCTAGAATCATGGTGTCCGCAGGGCTGGTTCCTTCTGGAGGCTCCGGAGGCAAGCCCCTTCCTACCCTCTCCAGCTCCTAGACACCCACATCTGTGGCTTGTGGCCCTTCCTCCATCTTCAAAGTGTATCCCCCTGACCTCTGCTCCCTCAGCACATCTCCTTTGACCCTGACCTTCCTGCCTTCCTCTTATAGGGACCCCTGTGATGACACTGGGCCTACACCATAATCCAGGATCACCTCCCATCTCAAAATCACATCTGCAGGGGCGGCCAGTTAGCTCAGGTGGTTAGAGCGCAAGTTCATAACACCAAGATTGCCAGTTCAGTTCCCACATGGGCCACTGAGATGTGCCCTCCACAACTAGATTGAAACAACGACTTGACTTGGAGCTGATGGGTCCTGGAAAAACACACTATTCCCCAATAAAATTTCTAAAAAAAAAATAAAAAAAAAAATATATATATATACATATATATATATACATATATATATATATATATATATATATATATATATATATCTCCCACACCTGCAAAGTCCTCTTTGCCACATGAGGTAACATATCCACAGGGTCCCAGGATCAGGACATAGATGTCCTTGGGGACCAACGTCCGGCTGACCAGACTTCTTGCCAGGTCTGCCTGACAAAAGAGTCTGTGGGGCAGGGGTGGGCCTGCAGTGGATGCACCTTGTCCAAGGTTCTGATTGGCAGGCAGGGGGCAGAGCAGGGAAATATGCTTTTTTTAGCCCATCAGTCCATTGGGTTCGTGGATGGCGAGCGTTTTATGGCTGGCCCTCAGCTCCTCTCTCCGCCTTGGGGGCTCCTGTCATAGTCTAGGGCAGTGATCCTCAACCAGAGGGAACTGTGCCCTCAGGGTACATCTAGCAATGTGTGCACACAGTTTTGGTTGTCTGAATTTTGGGGGGCCCCAAACCTATAGCCCCTCATTTCCTGGGAGCACTGGTGGTTTCCTTGAGGTCAGCTGGTCAGCCTGTCTTATTGGTGAGGCCACTAGAGCCCCCAGGATGAAGACAAACATTGCTTCAGATTAAGGGACTCGAGGGGCCTCAGACAGAGGAATCAACTTAATGAAAAATAAAAGTTAAAGACAAACTGGCATCTAGTAGGGGGAGGCTGGGAATGCTGCTAAACACCCTACAGTGCCTAGAACGGCCCCCACAACTATGGACTGCCTGGCCCCAAGTGTCAGCAGTGCTGCAGCGGAGAACCCCTCACCTGGCAGATCAGAGCCAGTTTTACAAAGCCCCGGGGACCTCCATGAGTGGGCACAAGTTCCCCGGAGGTGCTGGCTGAGCCAGTGTCCTGCAGTGAGGGCGCATGCTGGTGATGGCTAAGGGCATTGGTGAGGTCCTGCCGGCCCTGAGGAGGCCAGTCCCTGGCTTGGTGTGGGCACATACTGACTGCCAGGCAGCACCCTGTCATGTGTATGCATTCGCTCCTAACGCCCAGGCAGAGGAGTGGCCTGACCTCCTGGGGACCTGCAGACTGGCTGTCACCTGGATGGCCCCTTTCTTCCAGGGTAGGGTATGTGGGGCATGAAGCCAGTATCCTCTCCACATAGCCCCAGGGAGAAGGCTTTTTGGAGGGAACTGTAGGCCTCAGGGGAAGTGAGGGGGGAAAGTGGGGGTGGATGAGTGAAGGGCAGATCCATGGTACTTACTCTCTCCTGGTTTCTCAGGGGGCCATGACCGCTGACTACCTGAGCCTGGGTGCTCCCGTGTCCCTTGGAGATTGTCAGCAAAGTCCTGAGGTGAGTCCCTGGGCTCAAGCAAAGCTCTGAGCACCTGCCTGGTCCCCTGCAGCTTTGGGGCGCTTGGGCTTGGTGGCTCAGGCTGGGCGGGAGGCCAGGCGGGGGCTGTGGTGCCAGGGCCAGCCACCTGCAGCCTCTCCTCAAGCGTGTCTAGTTTGGCGCCCTGGCTCTGGACGACGTGCATCAGGCGAGCCAGCGTGTCCTGTAGGGCCCTCATGTCCAGGGCCAGGCTGGACAGGGTTTCCCTCTGTGCCTCCTGCTCCTTCCTCTCCCGGGCACGCTGCTGGCTCCTCTCACTCAGGGTGGCGCCCAAAGCGAGCAACCTGGAATCCACTTTCCGGCTTCTGCGATGCATCTTCCGCATCCAGGTTTTGAGGTGGCCCAGGTCGCTCTGCATGGCGGCCTGGGACTGATTGACCGCCAGAGCCATGGCCTGGCTCCCTTGGGCTAGGCTCTGGAACCGGGCGTCAATGTTGTAGGACACATTGTAGTTGCTGGCAATGGCCTGCAGATGTGTTAACATCACCTCCTGGAAACTCTGAAACTGGAGGAGAAAAACAGCAACCATGGGGGCTGGGGCAGGGGAGGCTACGGAACAAGTATTCCCTGCTGTGCTTCTGTGGCACCTACGGACAGCCAGTGGGTCACCTCAACCAGCCCCATCACAGGTGAGCTCAGAAGTGGGGGAACAGCCCGAGGTCACTCTGCGGCACTGTGAGGAGTGAAGGCTACATGCTCATAGTCTGGCCCCCAGCTCTTCACCCCTGACCCTCAGGGTTTTCTCCCTATGAGTGGACAGATGCCAGGATGGGCTCCGTGAGCTGTTTGTGGGGGTCAAAGTGGGGAGTGCTTGATGCAGGCCCGACCTATGCAGGCTACTCAGGAACTGGCTATAGACCCATTCAGGGGCGCCTGCTCCACAGTGGACCCGAGACCTCACCCTCATGCCTAGCATTGCTGCCTTGTCTGCTCCTCAGCACACCTTCTGGTCCCAGCACACTTTCAATCACATCCCTGGGGGCTGCCCACCCCCTCCCAGCCTCTGACTCCCACCCAATCCTTACGTGTCAGAATCCTTGCTGTATTCAGATCAGGGCCAAGGAAACCTTTCTGCTGGTTTCCAACTATAGGTGAAAATAACATCAGCTGATAAGAACAACTAGAAACTCCACGTCTGTGGCCACACACCACCGATGCTCACTACTCCATTTCTGTAATGTCTGTCCTTTCCCTCTTGTCAATCTAAAAAAACTCAACTGCCCCACAGCCTGGGTATGCTTACCTGATCCTCTAGTCGGCGGAGCCTCTGGAAAAACGGTTTTCTTTGCACTGCGGGGCCGGCTTCCTGCGACAAACCCCTGTGCAGATATACGGGCACAAAAATAAGAAAGAAAGACAGGGTCTTCCTGTCTGGGCTGCCCATTCTGAGAAGGACGAGGAGTAGGAGTTGCCTCCGACTGCAGGGTGAAGCAGCTTGCTATGTGCTCCTGCCTCAGCCCATGCTCCCTCCAGCTCTCGGTGGAGAAGTTTTCCTTCTCTGACTCTGGCTGGGAGTTGGGTATTTCCTGCCACCGAATGGAAGGCATTTGCCTTCCAGACCATGGGCTCTGGAGAGATGGAAGTTCCCAAGGAGACAAGTTTAAAACAGATGCAGTTTCTTTGGAAAAGAATTCTACGGGGTGGAAGGCCTGCTCTGGCAGGCTCACAGGCAGATGGGTGATTGCTTTAGCAGGAGCACATGGACTCATGTTTCCACCGAAAGGAAGTCGAAGCAGGAGAGGGAACTTGGCTGGGGCTAGGGAGTCCTTAGAGCCAAGTCTGCAGTGGGGCCCAGCATCCCACCAGGCACAGCATGTCCTGTGAGGCCATCTCTCCCTTGGGTAAGGCAAGGAACATGGGATTGAGAGCCACTTTAATTTATTTTGGGGAACAGGTTATGTAGTGAGCTGAATAGGGACTCCCAATAAAAGAGGTCCAAGTCCTAACCTCCATACCTGTGAATGGGACCTTATTTGGAAAAAGGTCTTTGCAGGTGTACAGTAGACCCCCCCCCACCCTCCCATCCATCGCTGTTTACTGTCTCCTGCTTAATATGAAAGCTCAGCCAAGGATCACCAGATACTTGAAAACTTCTGACAGGAGCAACAGAAATCTGCCTAAACAGAAAAGGAACCTAGGAGACAATGCAGAGGGCCATGGAAAATCTCAAAAGTGTTCTAATCAATACCCTCAGAAAGATGAGAAAAGCTTGTGTCCACACGGCAAGAAATGGGAAATGGATGCTATGAAAAGTGGACTAATCAGAAAGGGAGAGGTTAATCTTGGAAATAAAATCTATGACCCACCTCCAATAAAAATAACAGAAAAGCTGAAAGGCAAAGTTATAGCAATTGCCCAGAAATTAGGCAAAAAGACAAAGAGATGGAAATGAAGAGAGAAAACATAACATTTGAGATAAATCCAACAAAAAGAAACTGTAGAGTGAGACTAAAGAAAACGGGTTGGAAGAAATTGTTAGGAAGATAATCTAGGAAGGTGTCGAGGACAAGGGCATCCACTATTTTCCAGACCACATGCCAGAGAGAACAGGGTCAAGGAAACGGCTGCTGACCCCAAGGTTCCTCTCGTCAAGTGTCAGCACCCCATGGACAAGGAGATCCTAAATATGAGGTCCTACAATTAAGTTCGTGAACTCATCCTAGAAAAAGTGCTACATACCTCATTGCTGAATATCACTACGTTCACCCTCAAAGTACTCCCCTTGGAAAGCTATGCACCGACGCCAGCACCTAGTTCACCCTTCAAAGCAATTTTGGGACTCATTTTCTGGAAAGGCCATCAGAGCTGTCATCGTTATTATCCTTGATGTCCTGAATGTCATGAAGATGTCTTCCTTTCAATATTTCCTTTATCTTCAGGTAAAGAAAGAAGTCATTGGGGGCCAGATCAGGTGAGTAGGGAGGGTGTTCCAATATAGTTATTTGTTTACTGGCTCAAAAGTCCCTCACAGACAGTGCTGTGAGCTGGTGCATTGTAATGATGCGAGAGCCATGAATTGTTGGTGAAAAGTTCAGGTCATCTAACTTTTTCATGCAGCCTTTTCAGCACTTCCAAATAGTAAACTTCGTTAACTGTCCAGTTGGTACAAATTCATAATGAATAATCCCTCTGATATCAAAAAAGTTTAGCAACATCGTTGCAACAAATTCGCTAACTTAATTGTCAAACCTCATATGTCCAGAGAGAAAACCTGGTCACATAGGGATGATTGAGACTTTTGCCAGAAAACTGTTGGCTATCTCAGTAGCAGTGCTGGCTGCCAAAGACAGAGGAGCAAACCTTAATATTTCTTTTTTTTTTTTTGTAAAGATTTTATTGGGGAATTGGAGGAGGGGAACAGCGTTGGGGAATCGGGAAAGGGGAACAGACAAGTTGCTGTCCTTTTGTTCTTCAGTCTAGTTGTGGAGGACGTCGCTTCATTGGCCCATGTCGGTATTATTATTGCGCTCTTCCCGGGTGAGGCAGATTAGTCGCCGGCCAGTGGACGGCCGCTCACGGCAGCTCACGCTGGCTGCCAGCCACTCACAGTAGCTTTACGGCAGCCCACTGCAGCCTCATTGCAGCCTATGCTGTCGCCGGGGACTCATGGCAGCCCAGCTCCAGGTCCAGCTGTTGTTCACCATCTTAGCTGTAGAGAGTGCAGCGTCACTGGCCCTAATGTGGGATTCTAACCAGGGCCCTGATGCTCAGAGCTGGTGTCCCAAGCCAGCTCTTAACCAGCACCACTCGGCGGGCCCAACAAACCTTAATATTTCTGAGTTAAAGTGATTTTCATTTAAAATTGTGCCTCTAGTTCAAATGTAAATTGACCTGGTTCAAAGAATAAAGGCACTTTTCAGGCTTAAGAAATTTATCTTTTGTGCAGTTTTGTGAGAAGTTACTGGATGATCAGAAAATAGGGAAATAAAGAATGGGTGACTGCAGTAGCTCTAATACAGACGTGGACTGAGAGGAATTCCCAGAGTCCCAGGAAGGCATTATCCTCCACTCCTCGATGCCTGTCACATCCCACATCCAACCCATCAGCTCTACTCCACAGAAACATCTCAGGGCAGCCAGCGGTTCTCACCACCTGGTTCACACCTGTCTTTCTTTATACATCAGCAGCCCAGCTGGGCTCCTTGCACCTACGGGTGCCCCCTACCGTCCACTCTCCTAACTGCACCCAGAGTGGACGGTTTAAAATGAGACTGCCCTGGGTCACTCATTTTCTCACCCCGCTGAATTTTTCTTATCACTATTTCCCATCTGGCATATTGCGCATGAACTGTATTTGTCTCCCTGATATGTGAGAAGGGACTTTATCTGTCTGCTTCATTCTCTGACCTGGAAGAGTGTTGCTGCACGCAGCTGGCTTTTAATTAGTGTATGGTGAATGAATAAATGTTTCCAGGATTTCCCCCCGAAGGACCGTCTAGGCTGAAATGGCGTCTCTGTGAGGTTTTCCCAGATCACTCCCCGATGCTGCCAGTAGGAGTTTCTGCCAAGACGGAAGCGTCCATACCTGCGCTATGCATTATGGCAACCACTAGCCACAGGGGGCTATCGAGCCCTTTATTGATTTCAGCTAATTTCATAGCCACCTGCGGCTGGTGGTCACGTGCTGAACGTGCAGCCCCTCCTATTCCAGGACCCTGCCTCATTTACACCGCTGCATCCATGAATCCCCGAAACCATCCCCGCTGATGCAGCTTCCTTGTCCATGGTGCGTTTCCCTGTAAGGGTCGTAGCTCCGGGAGAGCAGGGTCTTGCCTCGGGGAAGGAGAGCGAAGCCGGACACGAGGGCCTAGCTCAGCAGGTATTGTGGAGGCGCGCACGCGTGGCGATCGGGAGAGAATTGGGGCTCCGGAGCGTAGGTAGGGCTGGAGAGCACTCCGGGAAAGATGGTGACCGAGGCAGAGGGAAGGGCGGACCATCTGAGCGCTGAGGAACCCGGCTTGGAGCCAAGTGGGGGAACGCGAACCAGCCTGCATGGGGCATGACGCCCCTACAGTCCCCGCCCCCCTGCCCCGCGCCTCTTCCGGCTACCTGGCTTAGCCGCAGATTCGTCACGATCGGTCAGCGGGGGCCGGGCCCACAGGCTCAAAAAAATTCGGCGGCATATCTGAGGGGGCCCTGGGATCTCGTGCTCCGCGCCCGCGCGCGCTGGGAACCCAGCGTGGAGCTGGGCCTCGGCGCCCCGTAGCGAATCGGCGGCGGGTCGGCAGCGGCGGGGCGGGGCCTGAGCTCGCCGCAGCCACTCCTGTGACCGCGGGGTTGCGCGCCGCCCCGAGGCCCCTGCCCACTGCCGGAATTTCGCCTCCGGTCCCTGAGATCCACTCCAGTCCCACGAGGCCCCCTCCCGTCACGCCACGAGGTGGGATCTGGACGCACGCTGGGGAGGGGGCGTGGGACAGGCCCATCGCTGGCTTGTTAACCGGCCTGTACACCGCATATCGGAGCCCGCCTAGACCCGGCTGGGGCAGGAGCCCCCAGGCTCCTGGGGACACTCTCGGGCCCCTTATCAAGTGGTTGGGTGCACTGGTGACAGGTGCCTACTTAAAGGTACTCAGTCTTGCAGGGGCGTCCCACCGGAAATAAATACTATCCACAGACTGCTGTGGTTTCTGGGAAGGAAGGGAGTTTGGCTGCATCAGGGAGCTGGAAGTGCATTGATTGGATACCTCTAGACCAGGGTCTCCCGGCTTCGGCACTGTTGACATTTGGCTGGGATAATCCCCTGTTGTGGGGTCTGCCCTGTGTATATGGGATGTTTACTAGCATCCCTGGCCCCTGCCACTTCTAGTTATGACAACTGAAGATGTCTCCAGCTATTGGCACGTGTCCCTGGGCAGGTTGCCCTACTGTAGAGGGAGTCATGGAGGGCCTCAGGGCCTGAAATGGACTCTTGGTGGAAACCATGACAGATGCTGGAGGGTGGATACTGCTGGGTGACAGCAGGGGTGAGAAGGCATGGGGTCCCCAGGAAACTTAATAGGAGGCCAGAAGTTTCTGGGAGTATGTGAAATATGCTTCCTTGTCCTAGACTGGGTCCCGTGGGTGCCCCTTGCGCCTGCACTTCTCAGGTCCTTTCCTGTTAACAGGATGGATCCAGTGCTGTCTTCGGTCCGACTTACCGTGCGGGAAGCTGTTCATACCCTTTCATCTTCTGAGGATGGTGGCCGCATCTTCTCCACCCTGGGGTCCCTGAAGCGGTATCTCGGTGAAACGGAGAACCCCGCCCTTCCTGGGGAGCAGGAGGAGTTTGCCAGGGTCCACTTTTCTGCCTTTCTCAGATATCTTGTTGGCAAGCTGAGCCCAGACTGGCTGGAGCTGCTCCCCAATGGCCAGCTGGAGGAGCTGTGGGCTAGCTTCTTCCTGCGGGGCCCGGCCGATCAAGCCTTCCTGGTGCTGATGGAGGCCTTTGAGGGCGCTGCCAGGTGAGTGGAGCTGGGTCTGATTATGGGGTCACTTGTCACATCTGAAGCATAAGCATGGCCTGATGGATTGCAAACCAATGGTAGAGCACCTTAAAATTAAAAGCGGTTTGTGTTAATCTCTGCAGTGGATTTACATTAACACAAGAGATTGTGTTAATCTCTTGCGCTCTGTTCTGTCCCTGATGTGTAGGCGAAGGAAAGGAGCTGGAGTGTTCATGTCCCCTGTGGCTAAGGCAGTGGGTTAGCTCCAGACTGAGGTGACATGGGTGGCAGTGGGCATCGCCATCCTCTTGGGCTCTCTCCTTCACCCTGTGGCTCCCAGCTCTGCTGTGAGGCACCTGGGAACCACAGCAAGCTCACGGATACCTCGCTCGAGGTCCTTCTCAGATTCCACATCAGGGCTCATGAGTCCTTGTCCTTGCGAAGCTGGGTTTTCAGTGGTTGTTGTGATTAAAAAAAAGCAAGCACCATGTGAAAAGCACTGCCAGGAGAGGGCAGTGGTGTCCAGTGTGATGCCAAGGCGGGGAGGCTGCGCTGGACTCAGCAGGTGCTCGCGTTCCACTAGTAATTGTGGTGACGTAGCAGCGAGATTTAAATACTTTTCCTTTCAATGAATGTGCAGGATGTAAGCTCCAATTAAGCTGTTGGAATTACCTGTTTAATGATGGCTGTTGCTACTCCTTTGAGCTGAGGGTGCTGAAGATGGAGATGGCTTGGGGCTCTGCCCATCACACCTGCTCTTGGTTCAGCCCCAGCTTCCGTCTGATGAAGATGGCACATCTGCTGGCCCGGTTCCTGAAGGAGGGCAGGATGGCTGCTGTGATGGAGGGGCAGTGCTGGCAGCAGACGGAGCTGGCCTTCCCCCTGCTCCAGGAGGCGCTCGTCACCAAGGTGGTGGGCTTGCCTGACCGCCTGGGCAACTGTCTGCAGCGCGAGAACCTGGCCGAGTTCTTCCCCCAGAACTACTTCTCTCTGCTTGGCGAGGAGGTCGTGCGGGCGCTGCAGGCGGTGGTGGACTCTCTCCGAGGTGAGGGCCCCTCTGAAGTGTCCTCCTTCCAACTGTTTGTTCAGGCCGCCATCCCTCCCCTCCCTCCCTGGCCTCTGGGGACTTTGCAGTCTCTGACCATTGGTGGGTCAGAAGTTGTCTCCAGTTTGGGGTGGTAGCAGCCCACACCCTCAAGTTTCACCTACTTCTCGGCTGGTGACCTTGGAATGGAGCTGACCCCTTGATTTCTTCAGTTCTGGGGTGGACATTGGTGAAGCCGGCTGGATGGGGCTGCTCGCTGCTGGGACTTCATTTAGCATCGGTGGGACTGTCCATGGTCTGAAAACTGGAGCTCTTACCGTCATGAGTGTCCATCTCACTTGCCTGTTGGCCAGCGTTCACTTGCCCTTGTCCAGTGTCTTTGTCACCAGTCAACTTGGGTGTCTGGGGGTGGGGGGCACTATGGGAGTGGCTTCTTGCTTACCCTCTCATCACAAAGACTTTGGAATATCAGTGGTGGGGGCAAGTGTCTCGCCCGGACATGTCCAGCACTCTAGCAGCTGAGGCTGTGGAGCAGGCACCATGCCAGGTGCTGCCCGAGACCTTTCACGTGTGTTGCTTCCTGTAGTTCTGGGACCGTCCTTGAGGGAGGTGTTATCACCATCCAGGGGGAGGGAGCCACGGTGAGACAAGGTGCCTGCGTTTATCCAGCCAGGCTGCTGGGTAATGCCCCAGGATGTTCCAAATGTATCCAGAATGTATCTAGTCTACTTCACTGTGCGTGGCTGTGCACAATCTCAGATTACAAACACTGCGTTTCCATCATGTGTGGGTCCCTGGTCAGCTCCATCGTGCTGGATCTTCTAGTTGAGCTGGCACTGCCACACCCTCTCCTTGGCCCCTCGTTTCTTCCCTGCCTCCCTGTGGGCAGCTGAGAGCCCCACGTGCCCCGACGTGTAGCTGACTGCCTCAGCCGGGCCCCTTTTGGTGCTTCTCCTCTTGGTGCCACCATACTCGTCCCTACTTCAGAGGATCATTGTGATGATTAAGTGGGCAAATATGTGTAAAGCTTTTTAAACAGTTATTATGTTTGACTCTTCGAGTTAGAAACAATTCTATTAAGATTTTGGTTAGATGGATTGAATGAATTGGCATTTTTACAACACGGGGTCCACCTGCCCAGGAACAAGGTATGTCCCCATGTGACAGGTGTTCTTGCCACCGCCCTCTTTTAAAGTCTCGTTTTCCTTCCTGTCCCAGGCGGCTTGGACTGCTCCGTCTCCTTCATGTCTCAGGTCCTCGGGAAAGCCTGTGTCCATGGGAGGCAGAGTGAGTGATTCCTGTCTGGGGAGAAGCTGCAGCATATCCTGGTCCTCTCTCCGTCCCTCCTGATGGCTGCCCTGGGAGGGGGCGGGCATCGTGGTTCCCTGGTGGATGTGGGAAGCATCATTGTGTGTCTGGAAGCAGCAACAGTCTCCTTGCCTGGGCCTGGCCCTGGGTGGGCTGATGCCAGCTGTCCTGGGCCCCTCGGAGGGGGGTTGGCTATGCAACCGGTGGGCCTGTGGGCTATAGACCCCGTGCGCTCCATGACCCCGGTCTCCGGGCCTCCTCTGCGCTTTCCCTCAGAGGAAATCCTGGGTGTGCTGGTGCCCCGGCTGACTGTGCTCACCCAGGGCAGCTGCCTCTGGCAGCGGGTCTGCTGGCGCCTGGTTGAGTGCGTGCCTGACCGGGCCACGGAGGCTGTGCTGACAGGGCTCGTGGAGGCCACCCCCGGGTAAGAAGCGAGGCACCCTTCCCGCTGCAAACACTTGTCTTTCAGGAAGGCGGGAGGTGGGGATCCAGACGATACCGCACCTGCCCTCTCTTTGTATGTAGTTGGCTCTTGGCCGGTCACAGGAAAGGCTGGCTGCCCCAGCTCTAGGTGAAGCATTCAACCCTGGACGTGCTCAGAGAGGGAAGGGACGTCCTCTCGCACTGAGGTGCTGGGCTCTCCCTGGTTTCCATGTTTACCGGGAAGAGGAAGGATCAGACTGACTCGGAGTTGAAGCACTTGCCCAGGCCCCCCCACTGTGGGAAGTGTGGAGCCGCGGGGCCAGCCCAGTCTGTTGAGATTCCCTCTTCCCCACATTGTGCCTCACAGGCCTGAAGTCCTCTCGAGACTGTTGGGGAACCTGGTGATGAAGAATAAGAAGGCCCAGTTTGTGATGACGCAGAAACTTCTGTTCCTGCAGTACAGACATGCGGTGAGCGCGTGGGTGAGGCTGTGGGCTGCGGGCTGCCTCAGGGCCCAGAGAAATGGCTGTAGTAAGTGGAGCTGGAGCAGTGCTCTGTTGCTTGGGAAACATCACTGTCGTTCTGGCCAGACCCGTTGCCACTCTGGGACTGCTGGAAAGACGGGCTTCAGTCCTCCGGGCTCCCCTTGCCAGGCAGGCGGCCAGGTGGGTGGTATGTGCCTCGTGGCAATGACAGGATGCCTGGCTTCTGTCGCAGACGCCTGTGCTGCAGAGCCTGCTGGGGTACCTGGCCATGGACAGCCAGCGGCGCCTGCTCCTCGTACAGGTAAGTCCTGTCTGGCTTTCAGTCCCTGCCTCATCCCAGGATCGACTACCTTCTGCTGGGACAGGGAAGGAGCATGTTCCTGCCTGGGATGGAGGGGAGGTGGGAGGGGGTGTCTGACCAGGCCGGGCGGTGGGGGGTGCTGTCCGCCAGGCCCTAAAGGAGCTCCTGGACACGTGGGGCAGCAGCAGTGCTGTCCGCCACGCACCCCTGCCACAGCAGCGCTACATCAGCAAGGCTGTCCTCATCTGCCTGGCGCACCTGAGGGATGCGGAGCTCCGGGACAGCCGGGATGGTGAGTGGGTGGCTCGGGCTCCCCATCCCAGTCCCCGTGCCTCCACCCGTCCCCTGCGCTCAGCGTGCATACCTTGGTGCCTCCAGAGTTGCTGGCCAGCCTGATGGCAGGAGTGAAGTGCCGCCTGGACAGCAGCCTGCCCGCTGTGCGCCGTCTGGGCATGATCGTGGCCGAGGTGGCCAGTGCCCGGATCCACCCTGAAGGGCCTCCCCTGAAGTTCCAGGTGAGCGAGGATTGTGCCTGCGTGGTCTCCCCAAGCTGCTGTCGCTCCAGCCCCCATGTCACCTCACCTTCCTGGGTGCCAGCCCATGAAGCATCTGCCCGTTGGTGTTGAATCGGCCTTGGGGGCCCTGCTAAGGGTCACAGATGAGAGGGGCGTGGTGGTGTAGCCCCTCGGCTGTGACCTAGCACATCCCCCAGGCGGATCCCTGGGTGTTTAACTCTCAGGCCATCCTAGGTATCCCCTCCTTTCTGTCTCCTGAGCTCCCTGGGACATCTTTGGGGGTATTGCCACTTCCGCTCTGTTCCAGGGGATTCTCAGCTCCTTTAGGAGGGGTGGGGCCCTCTGCTGATGTGGAGACTTAGAAAGTTGCTCTGGAAAGGCTCTGGCTGTTAGAGGCTGGAGGTATACAGACTGGGGGCGGCGATGGGAGGACCTTGGGGGGGCCCTGGCTCTGCCGCTCCTGTCCCAGCCGACTCCAGCTCTTCTGCTTTGCAGTATGAAGAGGATGAACTGAGCTGCGAGATGCTGGCGTTGGCCACCCCCTGCCCTGCAAATGACAGCCCCTTGGAGGCGGGGTGAGGTGTCCCCATCCTGAGCTCTGGGCATGGTTGGCCAGGTGGGGGTGGTTCCTGTGCGCATGTTACACTGTCTCATCATCCTGGATTCAGGTTGTTGAGACAAGCTTAAGAAGACAAGGGTGGGGGTGGAAGGAGACTTTCCTTAGGAAGTGCAGTTTCTGGGACCAGAAACTCATGTGGGATGTCCCTGAAGGGTTCTTCCTTATTTCCCCAAAGCCCATCTGTTACTCCAGCTGCAGCAGAGACCCCTGACAAAGAGACCGTGGATGGTGGAGTCCCCCAGGCACGGCTGGAGGGCTCTGACTCTGAGCTTGACAGGTAGGTTGGCGGGAAGGTGCCAAGGAGGTGTGGGGCAGGCCTGTACTGGTGTCAGAGGCCACCAGGTGAGCGTGAGGGCTGATGGGCCCATTTCAAGATAATGGGTCAGCTCGTAGGGCCGTGCTGGCTCTGAGTGCTGTCCAGTCTTTCTCCAATATGAAAACCAGTGTGGAAGGGCTCAGTTCCACTATAGCCTTAGCCTGTCAGCTATTCCTGAAGCTTCAGGGACTGGGGGGTGAATTTCAGTGACTCAGGAGCTTGTCCTGGTCAAGGCTGGTGGTGGAGGGTGCCCAGCCTCAGCTCTCAGGCTCTCTGCCTTTTGTCTGCTCCCGGGCAACCAGCAGGCCCCATGTGTCTGTGCTTCTTCCCCAGTGATGACGAGTTTGTCCCCTACGACATGTCGGGGGACCGAGAGCTGAAGAACAGCAAGGCACCCATGTACATCCGGGACTGTGTGGAAGGTGGGCCTCCAGTCACGGCATGGGCCCCACCAAGAGCCCTGCAAGCGAGGCCCCAGCCCCGAGCACATCCGTGGCCTGGGGTGGCTGGGCTGTGGGACCTGTCCATGTCCCGGGGGTTCACCTGCCTTCTGCCCAGTGCCCAGACCCTGGTTGCTGGCTCTGCCATGGTCAAGGTCAGGGCTGAGAACTCACGGAGGCCCATCTGGGTTCTGTGCAGCCCTGACCACATCTGAGGACTGGGAGCGCTGGGAGGCGGCCCTGCAGGCCCTTGAGGGGCTGGTCTTCAGGAGCCCGGCTGCCACGCGGGAGGTGAGTGGGTAGGGGGGGCTGGGCTTTCAGGGTCATGGTAGGTGGGCCATGTCCTAAGAGAAATGTGTGCCATGAGGAAACCTAGTCTGGCTTGTGTGTTGCCTCAGTGGCACTGTGTCTCCCCAGGAGGCCTGTCACTGGGGACTTCACTGGGATGGGAGGTAGAAGGCGTGTGGGGTCCCGGGCATTCTGAGATGTGTCCTTTCCATCGTAAGGAAGGCTGAGGGCTGCGAGGGGCCCGGGCAGGTCGAGGGGCTGAAGGTGCTTTGACCCCGGTATATAGGTGAGTGTGGAGCTGGCCAAGGTGCTCCTGCACCTGGAGGAGAAGACGAGTGTGGTGGGATTCGAGGGGCTGCGCCAGAGAGCCCTGGTGGCCGTCACGGTTACAGACCCAGCCCGGGTGAGTCTCAGCAGCTGTGGTGCTGAGGTTGTGCCCCTGGGTAGTGTCTGTGTTGGGGCCCCACCTGCGGGGTTGTGAACCTCAGCAGCCTCTCATCTCAGGTGGCGGAGTATCTGACGTCACAGTTCTACACCGTCAACTACAGCCTCCGGCAGCGCATGGACATTCTGGACGTGAGTGCCCCGGGGTCCCTGTTCCACTTGTCAGGTCCATGCTGTCCTAATGCAGGGGACAGGCCTGGCGCAAAGCCCTGGAGGGGGGGTAGGTGTTTGCCAAAGTCTATGTGGGTGGGACCAGAGGCTGCTCAAGTCCCTTGTCGCTGGACCAGTGTCTGTCGGATCAAAAGGAAGGAAATTCTGACACCTGCTACAGAGTGGGTGAACTTGGAGGACGTGATGCTCAGTGAAATAAACCAGTCACAAAAAGATAAATGCTGTATGATTCCACTAATGTGAGGTCCCTGGAGGAGTCGAAACCTAGAGACAAAGTAGAATGGTGGGTGCCAGGGGCTGGGGGTGCTGGGGAGTGAGTGTTTAGTGGGGACAGAGGTTTATTTTGGGAAGCTGAAGAAGTTCTGGAGACAGATGGTGGTGACGGTCGCACAACAACATGAATGTAGGGCTGTCGGAAAAGTCATGACGCATTTTTGCAATGAAAACCATAGAAAAATATGTCATGACATTTCCGACAACCCAATACTTCATGCCTCTGAACTGTGCACTTAACAGTGGTTAAGATGGTATGTTAACGTGTATTTTGCCAGAGTTAAGCAAAGACTAAGACAACAGTGAAAAACAATTCACATTTTTATGTTTATGGTTCAGTGGCATTTGGTACGTTCAGTGCTGTATGACTGTCACATCTGTCTACTTTCAGAACATCTTGCATCACAGCCGAGAGCACTCCCCCACCCCCCCATCCCCCCGCAGCCCTGTATCCACCCGTCCACTCTTGGCCTCTGTGGATTGGCCTGTTCGGGGTGATTCCTATAAGGGAGGTCACACATATGGCCTCCCGGGTCTGGCTTCTTTCACTTGCATGTGCAGCAGAGCCCACCCACGTGTAGCCTGGGTCAGAACTGTATTACCTTTCCTGTGAGGTGGGGGGCA
>NW_017731476.1:2865215-2874341 GCF_001890085.2 Hipposideros armiger
GGACTGATGTTGTCCCTCATCCTCAGGACACGTGGCCATGACTGGAGACATTCTTGGTTGTCACTGGGGGTGGGTGCTGCTAGCATCTTGCTGGTGGGGTGCAGGGAGGCTGCTCACCTTCCCACGGCACACAAGACAGTCCCTCCATGAGAATGTTCTGCACGGGGGGCAGGAGGGCCGTGAGTGTGGCGTCCCATGACCACTGTTTGGCAGGGCTGTCCCAGGCAGGGACTGGCTGGCAGCCCCAATGAATTCAACGCGGTGGCTGGCTACTTCTTCTTCCCCCTCATTCAGCGTTTTGACAGGTAAGTGGGAGGCCTGTGATTTGGGGAACATGAGCCCTGGACACTTGTGGGGACAGGGAGCTTCCTAAGGTGGGGTCTAATGTGGGTCAGCAGCAGGGTCACGGCCTTGGCTGTGGTTGTTTGTAGCTTAAATGCCGTGGTGAGGGCGTTAGGTATCACAGTTTGGGTCACCGATGTCAGGTTTGTGGCAGGGCCAGAGCCTTGCTGTGATGTCTCGATGCTGCATGTACTCTGCCCACCCCTCCTTTGCCTCCTTGTCCAGTCGCAGCCTGAGTGGGCTGTGGATGTCCCCTTGGCCACTGCCACATAGGGTGTGATGCTCTGGTGATGGTGGGGAGGGCCGGGGCCTGGACTCAGGCCCGGGCTTGTGTCAGGCAGCCTTGCAGAGTGACAGTGTCTATCCAATGCCTTCTCCTTGAGGCTCTGAATGCCACATGGAGATAGACAGTGCAGGGCAGCATCCAGGGGGCTGGGATGTCCCTCGGTGGCCCGGGAGGTTGGGGAGTCGACCCTGAGTGCCAGATCTGCACCATTCACCGGATTCTGTGTTGTAGGCCTTTGGTGACCTTTGACCTTTTGGGAGATGACCAGTTGGTTCTCGGCAGACTGGCCCACACCTTAGGGGTGCTGATGTACCTGGCTGTGAATACCACGGTGAGCTGGGAAATGGCAGCTAATGGCCCCACCTTGCCGGAGAGTGGGTACCAGCGGTCTGTCCTCCCCGTGGGCCTCCCCTCGGTCCTGGGGACAGGAGTGGTGGGACCTCAGGACAGTGTCCATGGTGGGGGCTGCTGGGTGCCAGGACCCCTGCTCACTGGCCTCTGCCGTTTCAGGTGGCTGTGCTCATGGGCAAGGCCCTGCTGGAGTTTGTGTGGGCCCTTCGTTTCCATGGTGATGCGTGAGTGGCTGAGGGACTGCGGGCAGTGGGCCCACGTGGATGCAGTGGAGGTGGGAGGCTCTGAATCCTGGGAGGTGGACATAGGGAGGCTGATGGTGGCTCCCAGGGGTGGCCGAGCGGCAGCTTGGCCTGGTACTTCTAAGAAGGAAGGGGGCTATGCAGGGCCGAGTGTGCTTTTGTTGCCAGTGGGGCTGCTGTGTTTGGAGGAGCAGTGGGATCTCCCTGGCCAGGTTGCGGCTCCATCGGGGCTCAGCCCTCCACCTTGCTTGGCAGCTACGTGCGCCGGGGTCTGCTGTCCGCCGTCTCCTCTGTCCTCCTCAGCGTCCCGGCTGAACGACTGCTGACAGACCTGCCAGATGAGCTGCTAGAAGCCCGGTCTTGGCTGGCAGGTGAGCGCCAGGCCCTGGGGTGCAGTAGTGAGGCGGGTGGGCGGGAGGCTGGTGCAGTCTGGAGGTTCCTAGCGGCCGTCAGGGTGTGTGGAGCATTGTGGAGAATCCCTGGAGCTGAGTGAGCCCCAGTCCACAGCCCAGCGTGGTGTCGTGTTCCTCCTCGTCTACACACCACGTGTCCCCCAGTGTGGGGATGGGAACATGGCTGTTGTTGGGATCACTTTGGGGAGTCCTGAAGGGGGACCTGAGAGAAGGCACCCTCATGTGAGAGATGGCATCTAATTCATTCTAGAAAATTCCAACTATTCACAAAGGTCACAAGTCATGCAGTGAGCACCATGTACCCTCACCAGATTCACCAATTATTAGCATTTTGTCATATTTTGTCCCCATCCTCCCACCTACATGTTCTTTTAAAAAAACTCTGTTGTGACCAGTAGGACCTCCCACTTGTAGCCACATGAGCCTCCACACCCACTTCCACCCTTGGAGCTCACAGCTGAGACCGGACCGTCTAATCTTTGGGCACACTTGAAGGCTCAGTGGTCCATCGATGGCCTTTTCCCTTTTTTTCTGCTGAATCCTGGGTCCATCCAAGGCTCCTCCAAGACCCTGAATGGTCCTGCATCCCCAGCTCCTCCAGTCTGCTTGTCCCCCGTGTCTTTTGTCCTGTTGGCCCATGTAGAGAGCACCCCTCCATGTGGGTTTTTCTACGTCGCAAGTTACGTGTGTCAGGACGGTGGCAGGTGGTCCTCCTCAGGGCCTCGTGCTGCAGGCGTGTAGCATCTAGTGTCCCTTGTCCCCAGATGGGCTCCACTGTCTCACAGTGCAGGCGCCTTCTCTGGGGTGAGAATGGTGACCTTGGAGTGACTCTTGGGGACATGTTTACTTGTCCCAGATGCCTCTGTTGCCATCACCTGGCCGGAGGTCCCAGCCCAGGTGGAGGGGAGCATATCTTCCTCACAGGGATGCAGTCAAGAGCCATTCACTGGCCTCTGAGATGCTTCTGTCAACAAGAAGGTTGTGGTGCCACACGCTGGAGGCCCAGACAGCTAGCCACGCCAGGCCCTTGTGGGGGTGCCTTTAGGAAGACTTAAATGAAACAAAACGGAAGAAGCCCGGCCTGCTCAGCGGCTCATATTCTGGTTTGGTTTTCATCTTTGGCAGATGTGGCCGAGAAGGACCCGGATGAGGACTGCAGGATGCTGGCCGTGAAGGCGCTGCTGCTTCTGGAGAAACTCAAAGACAAGCTCCTTTCACTGTCTTCTCCTTAGTTCCCTGGCACCATTCCTGCTGGAAGAGGGGAAGGCCGGCGGGCCGAGTACAAGGCCCAGGAGCCAGGCTGATGCGTGGGCTTTGTGGTGCGGCCACTGATGGGGTTGGCCAGCCACCCAGTGCTGAGCACGAAGCAGGAAGGCCCCTGCCCACGCCGCCGTGTACAGCCCAGTCGTCTGAGTGCTCAGACGTCTGAGTGTCCCCAGCGGACAGAGCACCCTAAACGCTGGGGCAGGGGGTCCTGAGGAGGGACATGGGGCAGGCGGCTGGAGAGGAGGAGGGCAAGGGCGCGGCTGCTTAGAGCCTGGATGTGCACCTGTGGGGGCCACCAAGATGGGCAAAGCATCGTGTCCTCAACCCCTTTCCTCACCTAAAGGCAGGTGATGTTAAAAAACAACAAAAAAGGGAGAATAAAAAGGAGCTACGGCGCTCAAACCCACGCTTTGTGGTCCTCATTGCTCGGGAGGGACCTCAGTGCCTAGATGAGCCCGGGAGGGAGTGGAAGGGTGGGCATGAAAAACGGGCAAGAAAGGGACATGGGCCTCTGAGGAAAAAAACTTTATTAGGAGGGTTTTGGCAGCCCGAGGCTGGACTCCGAGGTCCCCCTCCCCTCGCAGTGGGAGCTGATGACAGAAGTGGCACAGCCTAAAGGACAGAGCCATCAGGGCTGCTGTGAAGCTGCCTGGAAGAGAGGAACCCCTCCCCCTCCACCGCTGCCTTGTATCTCAGGAACGGTGCATTCTGCTGGAAACATGGACGCACTGTCAAGCACCCTGCTTGGGTGCTGCGACAAGATGCAGTGTATATACTAACATCCTCTGCGTGACGTTCTAGAAGTTTCTTAGGCTTTACAATCTGTACTTGGAAGAAAGCTGTGGGAAAAATGAACCAACTCCCTTTACAGTAAAGGGGTTAAACCAAACTCCGCAGGGTCAGGAACATGGAAGGGACGACTCCAAAATGCGCACTCTCACCTCTCCTAGGCAGGCCAGCCCGAGCCCTGGGCCCCACAGCTATGTACTCAAACACAAAAGCTTTTCTTTCAGCAAGAAAGGCAGGCTCTTGCTACTACAGATGATGGAAAGTTCCAGAAGAGCTTTCACAGCAGCAGGCTGTCAGGGGTTGTTCTCGACTTCCTCCATCACCTCCTCGTCCACCTCCTTGGGGTCCTCCCTGCTGTTGTGGCGGGTCCGCTCGGGCGCCATGCGAGCCAGAGGGATGCCCAGGCCCCGGTGCACAGCATCCACAGTCTGCTGGGTCACGTAGTAGGACATGTTGGCGGCAGGAAGTCTCCGCATCTCCTCCAGATACTTGTAGGCCTGTGTCACACAGAACAGCCATTACTGGGTTAGCCCATGTGAGAACCAAGGGCCCATGCCCTACATCCGCTGCAGTGAGTTTCCTCAACACCCACCCCACCCCGAGGTCAGAGCTGTTCCTGCTTCTCAAGCGAGCCGGGGAAGGAGGCCTTCGTTCAAGGCACTTGGGTGCAATCTGGGGTTTCCCAGCCTTTCCAAGGGCGGGGGGGGGGTGGTGTCAGAACAGCTGGCTTGGGCTGTCCTGGTTAGTGCTGTAAATGGTGATCGGTACTATAGCTACAGCCACAGCCAGCTTCCTGAAGGCCCCATGAGCAGCCTGTCTACGAGGACCCACGTGTGATTTGGGACCATGCTCCCTCTGGGATCTGTTCACCCTGGATGCACACAGGGAGGCCCCAAGGAAGGGACAGATTCACATCTCTGTTTTTGTCCTGCACTCTGGGGCATATGCTTGTCAGGCTGGAGGGAAGGCAGCAATATATACATGGTTTATTGTGTTTCTTTTGACCAAGTATCCAGGGTACCCCAGTTAATTTGGCCTATGATTAATCTGAGTCTCTTGTGTGTATGGTCCTTGATCCTAAGCTGGTAAACTGTGGAATTGTCAGCTGTTTTCCTGTGGAACTTCCTCTGGTCCTGCCAGTGGGAATATGTGGGTGAGCACCAGGTGCCACATAGCTTGAAGTGGGGGGTCTGAGGCAGGATAGGCGTGCTTATATCTGCTATGCCTGCCCACACCTGCTCATACCTGTCATAACTTCCCATACCTGCCCACACCTGCCATACCTGCTACGCTTGCCCACACCTGTCTACAGCTGCTATGCCTGCCTGTACCTGCTACCACTTGCTATACCTTCTCACCTATAGGGAGGGCAGGAGTGGGGAGGAACAGGGCCGCATGTGGCTTCTAAGGCTCACCCACAGGTACACTTTATATGAATTCAGGATGTGACTAAAATTTCTAGGAGCTTTTAATTTTTCTTCATGAGGAATAACGATCAGCTCTTAGTAGTTCTTAAGGAGGATACCTTTTAGAGCAATTTTATTTTGGATAGATAAAGCTAAGATATAAAAAAATAAAAGATAAAGAGTATAAAGATAAAAATATAGGGCCGGCCGAGTGGCGCGATGGTTAAGAACTGGCTTGGGACGCCAGAGGGCCCCAGTTCGGATCCCACATATGAGGGCCAGTGACACTGCCCTCTACAGCTAAGATGCTGAACAACAGCTCAACCTGGAGCGGGGCTGCCGTGAGTCGCCGGCAACGGCATAGGCTGCAGCCCCTGCTGCAGTGGGTTGCCATGGGCTACCGTGTGTAGCCAGCAGCCAGCGTGAGCAGCCAGCAGCCGCTGTGAGCAACCGTCCAGAAGCCGGCGAGTGATCTGCCTCACCCGGGAAGAGCGCAATGATGGTGCCAACTTGGGCCAGTGAAGCAACGTCCTCCACAACTAGACTGAAGAACAAAACAACAGCAACTTGTCTGTTCCCCTTCCCCCAATTCCCCAGCACTGTTCCCATCCCCCCCAATTCCCCAATAAAAATCTTAAAAAAAAATAAAATAAAGATAAAAATATAAAGATATGGTTTTTGGAGGGATGGGAGTTGTGGGGTGGGCAGAGCACAGCCCCCCAGGAGTTCTCAGATCAGAGGAAGAGGAGACAGCTAACAGAAGAAGCTTCTGTTTACTATTTGCCTGCTGTGGGTCTGGCACGTGCTGGGCACACAGGACACAGCACTAAAACCAAGGCTGGTCCAGCGTGGGAGCCGCCGTGAGGGTGGCCAGCTTCTGGGGGATGAGGTCTGGCAGCAAGCAGAGCTCAGAGCACGTATGCTGAGGGGGAGGACGGGAATCAGGAGATGACGAGGAAAGAACCACGTGGTCAGAAAGGACCCAGCGGTTTCTTTAGGAAAGGGCAGGAGCATGGTGTCCATAAGAAACACATGGTCACCAAAGACAGATGAAGGGCAACAAAGAAACGTCACTGGATGTCCTGACTGCTGAAGACACTCGCTGTCCGACGTCAGGAGTCTGTGAGGACTTGACTCTGGTGACAGGGCAGTGAGAATGGACTGGGTGGGATGAAAACGAGGTAAGGAGTTTGCATATGAAATGAAGGGACATCACAGCAGCAACAAGGGGTTTTCTTTGCCCACCAAGAGGAAACTGGTGCATGCCTCGACTTTCTAAATGTATGTACAGATATATAAAAAAATTTAGACTTACTAAATCCACAGGCTTTAAACAAGGGTGGAGACAACAAAGAATTTGTCGAAATACTTCAAATGTGATTTTTCTGTTAATTTTTCAGAATGCAGTGGTCTGAGCATCTCCACCGTCCAAGTTTGTTTTTATTTTACTTTCTTCTCCTTGTTGTGATGAGATTAGGGCTATTTTCTCCCAACACAAACATGGGTGAGTGAGTGACCATGGTGGGGGACAAAGAGGAAACAAGTGCTCAGATCAGGAAATCTGGGTTTCATGGTGCTGAGGGGGAGCCGCTGGTGGATAACTTTCCTGTGAATTCTGGAAACCGCAGCTGAGCGAGGCCGGCAGAGTTCACTAGTAACATTTCTGAAACTTGTCAATATTCAGTTTGCGAGCATTTAGGAAGGGGAGCCAAGAGATTTCTTGGGGTCACTACAGTCTCACCAGGAACTATCTGCTGGTTAACTCAGCTGGTGGCTGAAGGAGATGCTGTAGGCGGAACACATGGGTTTGGCAAAATCTATGACACCCTTTGGAACACAAAAGAAAAACGCAGCCGGGTGGAATTCTTATGTTGGTTGTAAGAGGATTATGATAGAAAAGAATGAGGAGAGAAACATTTGGTAATAGCAGTGTTACTCCTATTAGACCAGTCCTCCCATTCACGATGATAAGCTGGGCAAAACGTAAGGATTGGAGAACAGCTAGGGGCAGGCAGATGGGAGGGAGGATGTTTTGAAGAAGGCAGGGAGCACAGGGTGAGTTTCCGGCTCTCTGTAACTTTTGTCACACAGGAGTTCCTAGTTACGGCCACTGTTAGAAGCTAAAAGGCAAATAGAAAAAGAGAAAACAAAAGGCACCTAGAAACCCACACCCTTATTGGCTTAAAGAACCAGAGTCAGGATTGGGGTCAATCATAGCAACTGGAAAGTGAGGAAATGCTGGGAAAGAAAGTCGTCAAGGGAGGGCCCAAATTCTGAGCATGAACTCTGTCTGCCCTGATCTCTGGCGGACCCTGCACTCTTCACGTGGTGGGGACAGGGCAGACTTCAAGAAGCCCGACTGAAGCTAAAGTACTGAGCTGAGGTTCCAGCTGCTGCCCACCATGGGGGAGAGTTTAGACTCTGAGTTGAGCAGATGGAAGGAAGGAAGGAAAGAAGGAAGGAAGGAAATAAAGAAGGAAGGAAGCAAGGTTGGCTTAACAGAATCCAGAGTCTCTACAATGGATTATCCCACTGGATAACATTGTACGTCTAGGATACACACACACACACACACACACACACACACACACACACACACACACCCTAGATATAAGAAACAGAAAAACTTGACCTATACTCCAAAGGAAAGGCAAGTAGTGGAGAGCAACTTGGCATAATCCAGATGTTGGAATTAGCAGCAAAGACATTACAGCAGCAATTATAACTACACTCAAGTATATAAAGGGAAATGTTTTTTAATGAATGAATAGGAAATTTTAGTAAATAACAGGGAACTGACTTTCTAGAACTGAGAAATACAAAATCTAAAATGAAAAATTTGCTGAAGAGGTAAACAGCAGATTGAAAACAACTGAAGAAAGTCAGTGTCTTTGAAGATAAGTCAATGTAAATTATCTAATTCCAATGATAGAGAAAAAAGATAGAAAACAATGAACAGTAATTAAAAATATGTGTCCACTTAATATAAAAAGGCCTGATATTTAATTGAAGCCCCAGAAAGCAAGAATGAGGCAGAAAAAAATATTTGAAGGAAAAAAAATGACTAATTTCCCAAATTTAGTGAAAGACATAAATTTACAGGTTCAAGAATCTCAGTATCAATACAATGACAATGCCTAGGCCCAACATCATCAAACTGCTGAGTACCAAATATAAAGAGAACATCAGAGGGAGGGAGGAAGGGAGACAGGGAAGTAGGGGAGAGAGCACGTGTGCTCTGGAGATGTGCAGAGGGTCCTGTCTCAGTCTTCATCTGAGTAACGACCAGTGCATGCATGTGAGGAAAGCACCTGCGTCCACAGAGAAACCATCAGAAAGGAACAGGTGGAACCATCCTCAAGATTGAACACACAGGCCAGGACTGGTTCACATTCCACCAGTCAGGGTGGGAAGACCTGCCAACACACTAGGCATCGAGACAGTTCTCAGAAGGGCACTGCCTTGGTAATGGGGTGCAATTAGCCCCAGGCTCAAGGCTGTTCTGAACCCACCTGACAAAGATAAAATACAGCTGCAAAAGGATCAAATTGTTTCCAAGTAACTCACTCTCGTCCCAGAACAAAGCTCAACAATATTTAAAAGAACACACACACACACACACACACACACACACACACACACACTCCATCACTCAACAACCTAAAAAATTTACAATGTCTGAAATCCAGTAAAAAATTACCAGGCATGCAAAGCAGCAGGAAAATATGAGCCATAATAAAGAATCAATCAATAGAAACAGATCCAGAATTGACCCAGGAGACAAGCATTTTACAATAGCTTTTATAAATATGCTTCTTGTGTGCGGGAAGGTGGAGGAAAGGCTAAGAATAATAAAGAGAGATGTGAAAAACAAAGGGAAAAGAACTGATTCAGACTGCCAGCGGTGGAAAATTGTCAGATGGAAAAGGTGGGTGGGGCTAAGATCAGAGTAGACAGAACAGGAAGAAGAAGATTGCTGAACATGAAGCAATAGCAAAAGCAACTGTCCAAAATGTGAAACAGGGCGGGCC
>NW_017731476.1:2878551-2893941 GCF_001890085.2 Hipposideros armiger
AAAAAAAAAATCAATAAACTAAGGAAAACGGATCGGGAGCTGTCTCATTCTGCACTTAACATCAGTCCATTAAAGCCTCTTAATCTGCTTTTAGAACCAAAAGGTGAGAAATTAAAAAACTTAAAATTGGTCCTGAAACTCCTTGACCCCGAGGATATTTCCCCAGGATATTACCCTGAGTCCTAATCCTAATCCACGTTAGGTACCATGGTTAACCCCCACAGCCTCACAGTTGTCCCACAGCCAGGACGACGATTGTGGTCAGGGTGCATGGACAGAGACCACCCCCGCTCTGCTCCGACCACCCGAGGCTGAGGGTTGCTTTCCATAGCCCTTTCTCACACCCCCACCCCGAGTTCTAGAGGCCGACTCACAAGGCTGGAAAAGGCAAGGGGATTGGGGACAAAATTTGTATGAAGGTAATTCCCATGGGTTAAATTCATTCATTAATAAGTTAATTGATAAATTCCATCATTTATTTAACAAAAATTTACTGACTGCTCAGCGACAGTATTACGCTAGAGCAAAGGTTTGTCGACACTAGTTCCTGACCAGGGAACAGTCTAAAGGGGACAGTGTGATGCAGAGGGGGACGCGGGGGCCTGAGGTGGTCAGGCAGGGAGGGGGTTGGCATGAACAACGGCCAGTGCAGGGATATACTCGGGGTCTGTGGCAGAGCAGTGTGTGGTGTGTGATCGGGGCCAGGACCAGGAGGGCCTCGTAAGCCTGCCCAGAGCAGGACTTGGTCCAGAGCCAGTGGCCAGAGCCTCGAGAGGGGCTCAGGCTCCCATCACAAAAGGACCAGCGAGCCCTGACGTGGCCACTCCAGGCAGACAGCCCTCCGGCTCTACAACACCTTCTGTCCCCAACACCCTGCCTGTGGTTGCATGGTCCTTGCTGTCCAATCTCTTCCCTTCTCCCTCCTCAGCCCAGGCTCAGCAGATATTCCAGAACTTCACACGTCTGAGTTGGGAAGTGCCCTTTAAAGAGCCCCACTTTGCACAAGTGTGAAAACTATGTTTGGAACTCTTCTTTTGAAAGTCTGTTCTCAGATAAGGAAAATACTTTCATTGGTTTAGGCAGAAGCTGAGCTGCTGCCTACACAGTGGGCTCTTGGAAAAGCTGGATCTATTGCCAATAGATAAAAACTAGTGTCATGTACAAATCTCGGTTCTCCTAAAAACAGAGAACGTGCTGCCCGAGCTTCCTTGCCACAGGCCCCAAGCTGCTCCCGTGGAGAGGAGCAGGTGTCTGGTCACCACAGTCCCTGCTAGTCCAGGGGTACAAAGGGCCCCTTCACTTAGAACCACCCTGCTGAACCCCTGCATGTAGCTGAGCAGGTCCAGGCTCCCCTCAGACATGCTCTCTCCTGACGCAAATCTGCCATTCCTCCCTGCTCCCCCACCAGATCTCTCTCTCAATGGTCTCTGGCTGTTTCTGGAACAATCTTCCCAAGAGTGTGTCCAGGTTCTGAGGGGACCCCTAAGAGGAGCTCAGACATGAATGAAGCCACAGCAATGCCCCGGGTTCCTGTCTAGTCATCTAGGGATTTCCTTTGAAGAATATTTATTGGAAATAGAACCTGGGTCTGAACTCTGCCAGGGAGGGGGTGCTGGAGAGTCAGGAGGTGCACGCAGGAGCCTGGGGGCCCCACGAGGCCTCCGAGGCCCGAGGTGCAGAGCACCTGGCCCCCCTCCCTGTGGGAACGCACCTGCGCGCCTGGATGAACCGCTTCACCAGCGTCATCTTGCTCTGCAGCTGAGCCAGCTTGGTCTCTTGGTCCAGGGGGCTCTTGGCCTTGGCCTTGGACAGGCACTTGTAGGCCTCAGTCAGCGCCCCATGGGCCTTCTCGTAGTTCTGGTATTCGTCGATCTCCACCTGTGCGGATGAGACCGTTAGGACTCTCAAGCCCACGACCCGCCCCCGGGCCCCGGAACTATGAAGAGGGGCTGTACCTGAGCACAGGCATCATAGAAGCCAGCCAGCAGGTCCAGGGCCCGCCCCTTGGTGTAGAAGCTGATGATGTTCTTCATGGTCTCCGGCTCCTTCCGCCAGTCCAGGGACTGCAGGTAGTTGGCTGCCATGATGTAGATTTCCTTTTGCCTCGAGACGCCCGCGAAGAACACGATTTTCTCTGTGTCCCCAGACTTGAGCAGCGCTCTCATGGCCTAGACAGAGGAGCCAGGGTCAGGCTAGGGGCTCAGGAAGCATGTCCCGTCACCAGCCCGCTGCTGTAGCAGACACCGCCTGCTGGGTCCATGACAGGACCAAGCTCAGGACTCGCGGTCCCCACAGGCGCCCTTCAGAGCCCGGGCTGGGTAAGCTCACCCATTTGGGTTAAACTTGGGATAAACAGAAAACCATGCGGTGGACACATGTTCCCCCCCACCCCCTGACCTTGCCCCCACCCCACCCCCAGCTGCCGGCCCACTCACCTTGAGCTTGTTCCCGGCCTGTGTGTACTTCTTAGTCGCCAGGTGGTACTTGCCCTGGCGCATACAGCAGTTGGCGATCTGCTCTAGCAGGTCACGTCGCGACTCTTCCGACAGATCCGTGCAGTCCTTGGCCACGGTCATCTTCTCGGCCATCTCCTCGGTGATGGTCATGTTCTGCTCCAGGCAGAGCTGCAGGGCCTCCTGGTACTGGAAATGCACCACAGACACCGAGACAGGCTGTTATCCTCCCGCCCGCCTGCCATCTCCTCACTGGAAGCCGGGCCTAGGCGCAGGGGCAGCGCATGACTGTCTCTCAGGTCATTAACATTCTGGAACACGATGAATGAAATGTGGAGCTCAAAAGAATCTTATACTTGTGGGAAGAAAAGGAAAACAGGAATTTTCTTCTATAATCCTTTTCAAATTTTAAAATTAAGGGGTTTAATTTTCTTTCTTTTTTTTTTTTTTAAAGATTTTATCGGGGAAATGGGGTAGGAAACAGCATTGGGGAATCGGGGAAGGGGAATAGACAAGTTGCTGTCCTTTTGTTCTTCAGTCTAGTTGTGGAGGACGTCGCTTCACTGGCCCATGTTGGTATTATCATTGCNTCCTCCACAACTAGATTGAAGAACAAAAGGACAGCAACCTGTCTGTTCCCTTCCCCTAATTCCCCAATAAAAAAATCTTAAAAAAAAAAAAAAGTGCAACAGGAAAAAAAATTCTAGGAAAAAAAACAGAAGAAAGTAAGTTGAGCCAAGGGGACAATATATATAAATAACTGGAATTCAGAAGGAGAGGAGAAAGGAATTGAGGGGAACTTCCTACAGGCTGCGGGGAAACACTGGCAGATCTAGGTCTGATCCAGGAAATGTATCTAGAATATATAAAGACCACAATCAACAATAAGACTGATTGTAACCTAGTAAAACAATGGTAAAGGATTTGAGCGTTCATAGGAGGGGACAGCCAGTGAGTCATCAATTAGTCACTAAGAAAGTGGACTTTAAAACCACAAGGAGATACCACTACCCACCCAACAGGACAGCTGAAATGAAGAAAGAGGCTGATCACACCAAATGTGGGCGAAGATAAGAAAATGTACTCTTGTGGGTTGTGAGCTAAATTAGTTACTTACATGGAACACCTTTTTTATTTGTTTCAACGAATGAAAGATACACTGTGGTTATTCAGACTTGGGTAGGGGGTAGACTTTCTCTCAAAAAATGAACAAAGTGAGCCTGCCACTTTAAGGAAAAGAGAAACCGACAGCATTTTTGCTAAAGATAAAATCCGAGCTGTCAAAGTAAAGTTAGAATTTCAGAAACCTTACGTACTGGCCACCATGAGCTGGACATCTTTCCAATATGTAAAGACGTTTCTGATGAGATCGGTGGTGATGTTAGCAAATGAGATTTTTAAAATATGTATAATGAAATGTCTGTTTGTATAACGCAGTGAACCAACATGTTCCAAATGACCAACACGATGTTACAAAATCAAGATAGACGAATGGGTTCAATGTGGCAGAGTACAAAAAGTACACTGGGATGATTTCAGATTTCTCACTGTAGCTAACTTTTATGAAATGGCACTTGTTGGTGTAGTATCAAAAAATATCTACAAACATCTGGGAAAGCTATTAAATACCCCTCCCACTCTCACATTAGGTGTGAGGCTGGATTTTCTTTATATATTTGAACTAAAACCACCTATTTTACCAAATTGAATGCAGAAACAGAAATTGAGACTCCAGCTGTCTCAGATATTTGCAAAAATGTAAAACAATGCTACTTTTCTCACTAAACTTCTTTGTTTTGGAACATATAGTTATTTTTCATGAAAATGTTATTTGTGTTAAGATATACTGGGTTATTTTATTTTTAAGCGAATTAACAAATATTTTATAAATTTATTAGTTTTATTTCTAATACAATAAATACTGGCAATTGACGTAAATGGGGTCCTCGATAGCTTTCCTAGCACAAAGGGGTCCTGAGACCTAATGTGTGAGAACCTCGCTGTTAAATTGAAATATCAAAAACCTTCCACAAAGAAAGCTCCAGGCGCAGGTACGTTCACGTATGCATTCTATCAAACAGTTAAGGAAGAAATGACACCAGTTTTACATAAACTCTTTTAGAAAATACAGGAGGTGGGCACATGCCCCAATGTGTTTTGTAAGACTAGAATAATGCTGATAAAAACCACGAAAAAGACACTTCCAACAAGGAGATCAAGTTTGGTAGTTTCTTAGAACGTTAAACATACACTCACCCTGTGACCCAGCAATTTCACGCCCTGGTGTCTACCCAAGTAGTAGCCATCTAAGAGGGAAGTGGCAGGACGTCGGCGCCTCTCAAATGGCTCCAAAAAATGCCCATATCACGTATAAAATAGAAATGTAAAAACACATATGCAGCATGAATAAATAAATGCGGCAAAATGTGAAAAACTGGTGACTCTGGTAAAGGGAACACTTGGGTGTCGCTATTCTTATAACTTCTCAGTTTGAAATTATTTCAAAATACAAAAAAAGGCTACAAAGTCAAAAACAAAACAGGATAGGTGCCTCTTCCACGGTGAGCTCCAGGCTCCTGCAGGTTGAGGGTGGGGCTGCTGCAGGGGGAGGCCCCCCTTGGGAAGCTGAGCATCCGTTATCCGGGACCCTTACCATCTGGAACTCCTCCGTCTGCAGGTAATGCTCCACCAGGAAGCCACAGACGTCCCCAATGCGGATGGTGCTGTCCAGGTCCGGCTCCTCCAGGAGCAGCTCGCACTGCTTGACTGACTCCTTGGGGTCCTCGCTGTACATCCTGCCGAGAGCACAGACAGCCTGAGCCATAACCCAGGACTGGGCTGGATGTCAGAGGTCAGAGCAGGCCCTCTGCCCCAAAGAGGAGCTCTTGGGAACCATGGGACAAAACTTTTCTTAATTGTTTTTTGTCTTTGATGAAGCGAATGAACTCACTTTTATTGAAATCTTTGAGTTTTTAAAATTAATCCTCAAACCCATCATTTAAGGTTGATGTCATTTTCACTAAATTTACAGAAGGGAAAACTTAGGTAGGTTCCAAGCCCTATGAGCTTTCCACACTGCTCTGCTGCTTCCCAAGGGTGTCAATGACCACGGCACATAGCCGACAACGCACTCTGAGACACAAGACCATGATCCTCACAGTCACCCTCTGAGGTATGGTGACAATCACTATTTCACTAGGTAAGAAGCGGAGGCCAAGCAAAGCTAGGTACACTGTCTACCATCAAATTCTCTGAGGACAGTCCTAAGAATCCAGATGCGCAAGGGAGCAGTCCCCTGCTCATACCCAGGCAGCGCCTGAAACCCAGGCTTGTATGTCTCCAAACGTCAGGAAGTGTAGCCCAGCAGCTGAACTCTGGCTTGAGAGGCCCCATGGGAACATTCGGGAACCGGAATCTGGGGACTGGAGGTGGAAGGCAAGGACAGGCAGCCACAGCAGATGCATCTTCCCTAGGTTCCCCAGTGATGTGAATGCACTGCAAGGTTTAAGAATCAATAAACTAGGGCCGGCCAAGTGGTGTGTTGGTTAAGAGCTGGCTTGGGATGCCAGAGGACCCCGGTTCGGATCCCACATATGAGGGCCAGTGACACTGCCCTTTACAGCTAAGATGCTGAACAACAGCTCNGGAGCGGTGGCTCCATCTCTGAGGTTCTCCTAAAGCAACAACTCAAGCTCCCCTTGAAGCCTCCCACTGAGGAGGTCACCCCCTGCCCTGAGATGGCACCTCCATCTAGAATTTTCCTCTGAGAACCTCTACAGCCATTTCACTGGGGCAGAGAAAAAACAAGCAGCAACCAGGGCCCATCCCAGGGTGAGTCCAGAGAGGCCCCTCGCTCACTAGCTGAGGGCCAGGCTGCAGTCAGAGCTGGTCTCCAGGTGCTTGGCGTAGTTATAGTACGTGGTGCGCAGGTGGACACGGTTCTGGAGTTCGGCGACTTCTATGGCTTTCTGCCACTGACTGGAGGCCTGGTAGAGCTTGTTGAGAAGGTCATAACGCTTGCATTTCTTGTACAGCTGCTCGGCCTCCTCCTGAAAGGAGGAGCGTGCATGTCAGCCCAGTTACTGCTCTGGCCACCACGCGGCCGACCATGGATGCTGCACGTGCCATCAACAGCCCATGACAAAAAGGCATAACACACTGAGGATAGTAGGACACTTCAGGATGCACTCTGAGATGTACAAGATGAATGCCACGTGCCAATGTGGCATCCCCGTCCCCAGGAATCGCTGACCCCACCAGGCCTGTCTCTAGTGGGGCTGTCGCTGCATGCCATGAGGGAGAAGACCCTGCCCCATGCAATGCCCTCAGAATGGTCTGCACTCACCCCTACAGAACAGGGGCAAGGGCTGACAACTCAGGTATACTCAGCTCCCCTATATAGCAGACACGTGGGTGCCTCCCAGCCTTCCTCTCAAAGGGTCTGCCCTCCACAGTCTCCACGTAGCCTTGGGCCATCTGAGCTGCGCTGGCCACAGCCCACACTGTCCAGCCACTCAGCCTCTGCCTCCGGAGTTTCATTAGCCTCTCTGGGCCTTCTGGGGTACGATGGGCCATGAGCTCTGCAAACGTGCAGTGGGCAGGGTGGAGACCAGGCAGAGGGGAGAGGCCTTGGGGGCTCCACACCTTTTTGGCTTAAGCTAGTTTAAGAGGGTTTGTGTTCCCTGCAACTGAACGGCCCAGATTAGAACACACTATGGCCTCCCGTCTGAAGTGGCCCCAGAGCCCAGCTGGCCAAGGAGCGAGGGGCGCCTCGCTCTCGATGGGAGGCCCACTGGTCCGCTGCCTGACTCACCAGCATGCCCAGTTGTATCGCCAGCATAGCCACCCGGGCCTCCAGCTCTGGTTCCTGCTCAGCTTCCCGCAGGGCGCGGGCTCCACGTGCATGGCCCATGTTGCCCAGGCACACCTTGGCGACGTCCAGCCGCTGGGTCTTCACACACACGCGTGCCATGTTCTCCCAGACAGCCTCGCTGCGGCAGAGGACGTGGCAGCTCTGTTAGCTTCCAGCCCCCCAACCTCGGGCCCCACCGTGACCAATGCCAGACAATGCAGGAGACCCAGAAGGACACCCACAGTCACCAAGAAGGGGGATGCTGGAGAGCCACACAGGCTCCACCCACAGAGCAACATGGCAAACCAGGGACCACATCCCCCCCAGAAGAAAACACACATGTTCCCTGGGTGCCGTGGCTGGTGCACCACCAGCCTTTCACAGGCCCCGCTCCCCAGGGGCTCTGGTACCCCTGCTCTTTACACGAGGCTCCCTCCCAGAACCCCAAGCTTCCTGCAGGCTACGGTGGATGGGGTCCCATTGAGAGAGAGAAGAGCCTTCTGTGTGCTAACAAATGCCCACGTCTCTTTCTTGCCTCAGTAGGTCCATCAGCTCAGCAAACACTAGCTTCTCTTCGTCACACCCACCACACCCACAGGGTGGTCCAGGACAGTCTCCCTGTCCCAGAGCTGAGTGGAGGTGACGGTCTGGGGGCGTGCAAGGCGCCGAGGAGTGGGACAGAAGAGCTGCACATGCAGGTGCCCAGGACTCCTGCTTCTCACCTGTCCCTGTGCCCATGTTACCATAGCACATGGCTGGGCGCACCACCAAACAAAAGTTCAGGGGGGCACAGGGTCTTCCTACTCGTTGTGTGGTTTCTAGAATGTTTTCTCTCCACAACACTGATCTGGGGCTCCTGGCCCACCAGGCTCAGCGAGAGCCTGGAAATGATCTCAGACACTAAATGGCCACCCTGTAGGAATGACGATACGCCACAAACTCAGTGTCCTCACAGGGGCTGCCTGAGGGTATGCTCTCTGGCCTCTCTTCTTGGTGGTCCCCAGGCCATTTGGGCCTGGTGCTGTCCACCCTGAGCTCAGACCCAGGCCTTTTCCAAACAAACATCTTGGTGTGAGCTCACCGCCACATGGACGAGCTGAGTATACCTGGTCAGCCCTCGGCCCCTGGTCTGTAGGGGTGAGTGCAGACTGCTCCCATCAATCAAACAGACGTCTTCCTATCATAAAACCTGCAGCCCACGCATATGCACACACGCTTATACACGTGGACCCACACCACAGGTACACGCACCCTGACACTTGGGCACAGACAGGTAGGGACAGCCACATGCCCATGCACACACACAAAGAAGATTCCCGGACCCCTCCCCTCGCATCCCTGGCTGCTCCCCTGAGGCCCTCCCTCCAGCTGAAGCCCAGCCTCCGCCAGGGCAGACCCTAGAGCAGGTGGGTGGGGCTGCTTCTCCCCACCTGGCCTCAGGTGAGCAGCATGAGGAACTTAGGGGTCTCCGCTCACAGGCCCAGGACCAGCTGCCTCCGAGAGGTGCAGCCAAGGTTCTGGTGAGAAAGGGGGTACTCCGGGCACGTGCAGGGTCCGACTTGTAGCCTCAGTGCTGCGGACATTTACCTAATGGCCCTGCCTGAGCCTTCAGAATTCTGATCATTAACAGGATCTGAGAGAGCAGAGGCCTTGGAACCCCACCAGGTCAGGGGGCTGCAGTTCAGTCTCCTGCCCGGGGCCAGCAGTGCAGCAGCGAGGTCTGCAGGGCCAGGCCCCTTACCCTTCCAGCAGCTTCAGGCAAGAAATCACCTTCTCTGCACCAAACTCTCCCCTTTTTTNCCTCCACAACTAGACTGAAGAACAAAAAAGACAGCAACTTGTCTGTTCCCCTTCCCCGATTCCCCAACGCTGTTCCCCTCCCCCAATTCCCCAATATAATCTTAAAAAAAAAAAAGGAATCTCCTTGAGTTTTGATCTGTATCTTTCTCCTTAATGACTGAGACTGAGTATCTGACCCTCAGGAACCATCCATGTTTCCCTTTTAAAGTAAACCATTCATGTTATTTGGTCTTTCCTTTTGAGTCTTTGGTAACTTTCTCATTGGTTTATAGTAGCTCTATATATATTAAGGAAATTAGCTTTTGGGATATAGGCAGAATATCTTTTTTCCCATTTTATTATTTATCTTTGTTTATGGTGTTTTTTTCCCCATGTGCCATTTTCTAATTTGTATTTGGGTGAATTGATCAGTTTTTCCCACTATGACTTTGGAGCTTAAATCATACTTAGAAAATGCCTTCCCTCCCTTTAAGACCGCACAAGACACCTCATGGCGTCTGGTGGAACTACTGCTATTTTACTGATATACTTGAATCTTCAACCCATCAGGAATTTACTCGGATGTAGGGGATGTGTAAGATTTAACTTGGTTTTTCCCAGTTGATACCTAGCTGTATCAATGCCAACAATTCATCTTTTCTCCACTGTTGTGAATGCTCCTGCATCACATGCTAAACGTGCATACATATACGGCTCTACTCCTGGATTTTTTAGTCCTTTCCACTGATCCGTAGGCCTGATCAAACACCAGACCCCAATTTTTCTAGCTTTGATATACTTTATGATTTGGGAGGTTCAATAACCAGTTAGTCTTCTTTTCCAGATTTTTCTTGACTATTCTGGCTTATCTGGTTTTCACTGTGAAACTACAGAATCTATTTATCAGCTAAAAAAAGCCCCATGGTGTTTCTCGTGGGGTCAGATAAAGTCTGAGGCTGCCTTAGGGAGGATCAGATGTACATCTGTTGGGTCGTTCTAACCAAGAACATGGTGGGTGCCTTTTCATTTGTTCAAGAATTCTTGTATCACTCAGTAGCGAGAGACAAAACTGTGTAATTCTGGCTGCAGGAAGAAAGATCTTTCAATTTGGACGAGCTAATTTTGTATGATTACCAATTTTCTGTATCTCCACTCAGTTTCTATCAAGGGGAAGGGGAAGTTTTCTCCTAAAAAAAGATTAGTGTATATACCCCTGAAAATGGCTACCATCAAAAACTAGAAAACAACAAGTGTTGGTAAGGATGTGGGGAAACTGGAACCCTTGTGTGCCACTGGTAGGGCTGTAAAATGGTGCGGCCACTGTGGAAAACAGTATGGCGATTCCTCAAAAAATTAAAACAGAGCTACCACATGATTTGGCAATTCCATTTCTGGGAGAATACCCAAAAGAATTGAAAGAAGGGTCTTGAAGAGATATTTGTACACCGTTGTTCATAGTAACATTATTCATAATAGTTAAAAGGTAGAACAACCCAAGTGTCCATCTATGGGTAAACTGATAAGCAAAAATATACATACAATGAAATATTATTTAGTCTTAAATAGGAAAGAAATTCTGCAATATGCCACAACATGGATGAACCCTGAGGACATTACGCTCAGTGAAATAAGCCAGTCACAAAAGGACAAAAACAGGATGATTCCATTTACATGATGACCCTAGAGCAGTCAAATTCATAGAGACAGAAAATAGAATGGAGGGTTCCAGGGCTGGGGGAGGAGAAGGGAGAGTTGTTGTTTAATGGGGACAGAGTTTCAGCTTTGCAAAATGAAAAGAGTTCTGGAGATTAGTTGCATGAAAATGTGAATGTATTAATACTTAACACTATTGAACTTTATGTACACTTAGAACACAGCTAAGAGGGTAAATTTTAAATTTCATGTTACCTGTACTTTACCACACAAGATGGTAAATGGTTTGTAAATACAAACAAGATGAGTGAAACTCCCTAGTTATAATTTGAAGACACCAGTGAAATGGGCAGTGAGTGAGTCCACACGCGGATCAGCTGGTCAAGGTGAGCTTGCTCTCAGCCCCTTCACCTCAGGCAGGCTGGAGCCACGGCTTCCTCATGAAATCATAATCACGAGAGATGGCGAAGCCACATCCACTGTGTTTGTGGAAACAGTGATCCTCGGGCTTCAGTGCCCGAGTGTGTGCCTGGTGCAGGCCCCGCCGACCCCATACCTTCTTGGCAGCCAGCAGCAGCTCCACCGCCTTCTCGTACTGACTGTGCTCAAGGAAGAAGTCTGAGCAGCGGGCCAGGAGGGCAGGGTCCGACTTCTCGTCCAGGTCTTCAGCGATGAGCTGCAGGGCCACAAACTGCTGGGTGGCGAAAGCCAGCTCCAAGGCCTTGGAGAAGTGGCCAGCCTGCGGATAGCAGGGCAACTCTGAGCAGCTGCCTGAGCCCCAGGTCCCGAGACGGCGCAAGGGGTCCCCTCGTACACAGGCAAGTCCCCCTGGTCCTGGGGAGCCGTGTGCTGTGGTCCCTCAGGTCCAGGGCAGGGCCAACCCCTCACCTTGTGGTACAGCATGACCGCCCTGTCCATCTGCTCGCCCTTTTCCTCATAATAGCGTGCTGTCTCAATCATGTCCTCGGGGGAGCTCAGCAGGGCCAAGTTCATGAGCTGGTCGTCCAGGCCATTCTCCTGTGGGGAGGGGTGGGGCGGCACTCAGGTCTGTGGGGGTCTTACCGTCCTCGCTTGACACAATCGTGGTTTCCAACGAGTGTCAGTCATAATGTTTTACTGGTACTGGGTTTGTGCACCAGAATTCTTAGAAGTTCCCTTTTTTTCCTATTATACAGAGCGTTACAGGAGCTATCTGACATAAGGACTTTCCACATTTTGGATTTTTCCAGAAGCGAGGCCCTGGACTGGAACATTATTTTTATTTATTTATTTATTTATTTATTTTAAGCTGAGCCATCCTGCCACCTGTTGGCAGCTCAGAGGCTGCTCAGCTCGGGCTGACTCGAACTGCTGTTGCTCAGAGCTCAAACTCTTGAGCGAGCTCTTAACCAACTGAGCCACTCAGCCGGCCCTTGGAACATTATTATGGATGCAGAACATTCCACAGCTTCCTGTGAAGGGCCTGCTGTTTACAAGGCCATCAGCAATGAGCCAGCCTCAGCGAGAGCGCTCAGGGGCCCTGGGAGACATCACAGTGACAACTCCGTGCTTTACAATCACCATCAGAGAGGACAGGATAGCGGAAGGAGGGGAAGATGCAAGTGGCAGGCAGAGTGAGGCCTGGGTGGTAGAAACCGGACTGGGCGGGGGATGTGATGCTTATGGCACAATTCTTTAAGTTTTCTGTTGCAACTCTCGTAACAGAATGTGGGAAATGGCAAAGATGCTACATTTCCCGCCTGCCTGGGTTTGACTGTTGAGGCCGCGGAGCTCCATCCGTGGCCCGGGTGGTGCACGCAGCCCCTTACCTTGCACAGACGAATAGCATTGTTGAAGGCCTGAGCCCGCGTGTAGAAGTGCACTGCCTGCCTCACCTCGTCCTGGCTCTCATACTGCCGGGCCAGGTGATAGGACGCGGCCCAGTTTCCGGTCTCGTTGGCTATTTTAGCAGCCTATAAAGACACCAGGGAGACCGCGGGGGCTCGGGCTCTGGCTTCCTGCCTCCCCCCGTCCCCCCGCCACAGGCCTAACTCCCAGAAAGTGCCTACCTTCTGGATGTTGCCCTGGAAGCAATGAATGCGGACCAGGGAGAAGTGGTCCTGTGCCAGGTTGTAGTAGTTCAGCGCGGCGTCCATCTCTGCCTGGCTTTCCAGATACTGGGCCCACCACCTCCACAGGGTCCTGCAAGCGGCCCACAAGTTCTCCCTCAGGTCCCCACTCCCACTAGAAATGAGTTCCCAGGTCCCAAATGACACGGGCAGAGGACACCTCCCGTGACCAGCAGCCCGGAGATGTAGAAGCTGGATGGACAAGAGTGAGGTCCCCCGGATCTGAAGGAACCTCACCCAGAGGAAAAGTCACCCCACCCGGCGTCCTGGGGACCCGCTGTAAGGGACCAAGAGGATGCTTCACACTCTCACATGTGGAACTCCGGAAGGAGGTTCCCTGAGCAGCCCCCAGGCCTCCAGCTTCCGCTTGCCACGGCCCCGCGCCCTGTGGGGGACACTTACTTGTCCTTCGTCTTATTGATGTAGAGCTCCAGGGACTGTAGGTCCTCTGACAGCATCCTGGGCACCTCGAAGCGGTGGGTGTCTGATTTCTCGTAGCTGTGAGAGGAGAGAAAGAGTAGCTGGTTCCCACCAGCTCAGCCCTGGTGTTGACTGTGTGCAAACAGGCCGGAGCCTCATTCCCCCACGGTAGCTCTGTGGCCCGTGGGCCTGCTGTCGGGAAGCAGTGGGGCTTCCGCGCTGCTTGTGAGCCTGCCCTGGACAGGGCTCAGTTGTGGCTGGGTCCCTGGGCACCAGCATCACCATGGGTGGCACCATGCCAGATCGGGGCTGCGGTAACACTACCAGCCGATCCTGGGCCTTGGAGGAGACTTTCCTTAACATGCCCAGATCCCGGAGCCAGGCTAGGTGGAGCGGTGGCTCCATCTCTGAGGTTCTCCTAAAGCAACAACTCAAGCTCCCCTTGAAGCCTCCCACTGAGGAGGTCACCCCCTGCCCTGAGATGGCACCTCCATCTAGAATTTTCCTCTGAGAACCTCTACAGCCATTTCACTGGGGCAGAGAAAAAACAAGTAGCAACCAGGGCCCATCTCAGGGTGAGTCCAGAGAGGCCCCTCGCTCACTAGCTGAGGGCCAGGCTGCAGTCAGAGCTGGTCTCCAGGTGCTTGGCGTAGTTATAGTACGTGGTGCGCAGGTGGACACGGTTCTGGAGTTCGGCGACTTCTATGGCTTTCTGCCACTGACTGGAGGCCTGGTAGAGCTTGTTGAGAAGGTCATAACGCTTGCATTTCTTGTACAGCTGCTCGGCCTCCTCCTGAAAGGAGGAGCGTGCATGTCAGCCCAGTTACTGCTCTGGCCACCACGCGGCCGACCATGGATGCTGCACGTGCCATCAACAGCCCATGACAAAAAGGCATAACACACTGAGGATAGTAGGACACTTCAGGATGTACTCTGAGATGTACAAGATGAATGCCACGTGCCAATGTGGCATCCCCGTCCCCAGGAATCGCTGACCCCACCAGGCCTGTCTCTAGTGGGGCTGTCCCTGCATGCCATGAGGGAGAAGACCCTGCCCCGTGCAATGCCCTCAGAATGGTCTGCACTCACCCCTACAGAACAGGGGCAAGGGCTGACAACTCAGGTATGCTCAGCTCCCCTATATAGCAGACACGTGGGTGCCTCCCAGCCTTCCTCTCAAAGGGTCTGCCCTCCACAGTCTCCACGTAGCCTTGGGCCATCTGAGCTGCGCTGGCCACAGCCCACACTGTCCAGCCACTCAGCCTCTGCCTCCGGAGTTTCATTAGCCTCTCTGGGCCTTCTGGGGTACGATGGGCCATGAGCTCTGCAAACGTGCAGTGGGCAGGGTGGAGACCAGGCAGAGGGGAGAGGCCTTGGGGGCTCCACACCTTTTTGGCTTAAGCTAGTTTAAGAGGGTTTGTGTTCCCTGCAACTGAACGGCCCAGATTAGAACACACTATGGCCTCCCGTCTGAAGTGGCCCCAGAGCCCAGCTGGCCAAGGAGCGAGGGGCGCCTCGCTCTCGATGGGAGGCCCACTGGTCCGCTGCCTGACTCACCAGCATGCCCAGTTGTATCGCCAGCATAGCCACCCGGGCCTCCAGCTCTGGTTCCTGCTCAGCTTCCCGCAGGGCGCGGGCTCCACGTGCATGGCCCATGTTGCCCAGGCACACCTTGGCGACGTCCAGCCGCTGGGTCTTCACACACACGCGTGCCATGTTCTCCCAGACAGCCTCGCTGCGGCAGAGGACGTGGCAGCTCTGTTAGCTTCCAGCCCCCCAACCTCGGGCCCCACCGTGACCAATGCCAGACAATGCAGGAGACCCAGAAGGACACCCACAGTCACCAAGAAGGGGGATGCTGGAGAGCCACACAGGCTCCACCCACAGAGCAACATGGCAAACCAGGGACCACATCTCCCCCAGAAGAAAACACACATGTTCCCTGGGTGCCGTGGCTGGTGCACCACCAGCCTTTCACAGGCCCCGCTCCCCAGGGGCTCTGGTACCCCTGCTCTTTACACGAGGCTCCCTCCCAGAACCCCAAGCTTCCTGCAGGCTACGGTGGATGGGGTCCCATTGAGAGAGAGAAGAGCCTTCTGTGTGCTAACAAATGCCCACGTCTCTT
>NW_017731476.1:2895436-2916443 GCF_001890085.2 Hipposideros armiger
AAAAAAAAAATTAACTTTATTAAGGAACAGTAACAGTGTGTTTTTTTCCAGGACCTATCAGCTCCAAGTCAAGCCATTGTTTTTAATCTTGTTGTGGAGGGCACAGCTTGCTGGTCCATGTGGGAATCGAACCGGCAACTTTGGTGTTATGAGCCTGCGCTCTAACCACCTGAGCCAACTGGCCGCCCTCCCTTCCTTATAATAAGCAGAAAATCAGAGCTTGTCTTTCCCTCATCCTCACGGGTTGGAACTCCCATGGGAGCTTCAGGGGTGTGAAGCCAGGTGTCTAGAAGCGCACGTCTGTATGCAGCCTGGACACTGCCACTGCTAAGGCAGGGGATCCCTGGAGCCATGAGGGTCTGGGGGCAGACTCAGACCCAGTGAACAAGGCTCCCCCAAATACTGCTGGTTCTAGAAATGACAGCTAGTGAGAGCACAAGGTCCAGGGTCAAATCTGGAATCTCGAAACAGACACCCTGTTCTCACCCACAGTTTCTTGTCAATTTTGTACAACTCCTCTCTTTCCACTAACAGAACTGGTGCAAAGTCGTCACTGCTCCTCAGAGACTTCTTGTTCCCCTTTAAACATGCCTTGGCTCTTTTGAGGTGGTGCCCCGGAGTGGGCATGGGCAGCGCAGGGAGGTGGGTGCTGGTCTGGGGCTCAGAGTTGCCTGGGACCTCCCAGGCCCGCTGTGCAAGGTGCTGGTTAGACACGAGGCCTTTTATTCTCCCTTTCCAAATGTTTTCCCACGATTGGAACCTTCTTTAAAATACTCTATGCCAACGGTATGAGACGATGGTGAGGGCGAGTGCTGGGGGTGGCCCCTTCCTCTCTTGTCTTAAAAGCAGATAGCTGATATCTGCATCCAATTAAAGTGGAAAAGAACCTGCACAAACAGAAACCTGAAAACTCCGTCCCAGAACTCTTCCCAGTGGACAGAGCCAGGTTATGTGTCTCCCCGTGTGGACGGCTGTATGCCTGGCCAGCATCAAGCACTCTTGGGGGCAGAGGACAGAGGGTCAGGGACCTGACAGGGTTTCACTGTGCTTCCCTGGGGTAAAAGCACTGGGCATACTGTGTGCACATATTCGACAAAGGATTCTGTCCACCAGATCACTGAAACGTCCAGTTATTTCCACACTGCCCTCTGTCCTGGGAACTAAGTATCCACTAAAAATAGCCTGTGCTGGACGCACACCCTCAGAGGTCCCTGCTGGGCTGAGGCTGCCCGAGGGGACTGCAGTGGGCGCAGGCGCCTCCTCACCCAGCTGAACGCAGGACTGCCCAATAGTGCAGGCCCAAAGGGCTGGCTGTGTCCTCCGCTGGCCTCTGCCGATGGCCACCAGCACAGCATCAGCGCCGGTCCTCTCCACAGGCAGCCCCACCTCCAGGGTGCACTCCTGGGGTTTGTGCATCTGACACAAATTCCAAGAAGTAAACACCACCTAGTCTCTATCCAAGTCTTGAGAGTTTCCTGTTCTCCGAGCCAGTCTGTGGACAGCACTCACATCTGCACTTCATCAACCCAGAGCGGCGCCTATGCGCACAGCAGACGGGGCGGCTGGAGGGCCGGCCAGATCCAGCCCCCAGAGGCCCCTCTTCTCGGGCCTGCGCCGTGGAGACCCCCAGTCAGGGCGTGGGTGACTGGAAGACAAACAGCCTCACAGTCTACTAAGCGGAACACACGGTTGCCAAACCTCCTGCGCGTCTCCGCTTTAAGATAAAAACTCCTGTTTGTCCGTGTGCTAGTACATGCTGGTACTGCAGCTAGACCCCACGACAGAACCCAAGACCCACGATGCTGGAGGACAGGACGGGCCCTTCAGGTGGCTCAGGGAGCAGAGCCCATGGCTTGGCTTCCGTTCCCCTGCAGAACCCCCTAGTCACAGGATGGATGAATGGACATGGGGGAGGGGTTCTCTGAAGACAGTGTCACTCCTAACTCAAGTTCAGCTACTAGGACTGCTGCCCCACCCCCCAGCTTCCCACTCTGCCATGAGCCAGACTCTGGGGAAATGGCTGAGGGTGTAGGACCTGATGAACTGACAGGAGCACCCCCAGCCCCTGCCTAGGATTTCCTGGGGGTCCTGGCCCCCCTCGCCGCCCAATCTGGAAAGACAGCTGGATGTTTCTGGCCCAGCAGCTGCTCCTGGGACAAGCAAAGCAGGTGCTTCTGTATCTGAAACCCTGTGTTGCTTTTTATCAGAAATTAGCCATTTAGAGACTACCTAAGAATAAGTGATTTACATAAGTAAGGAGGGGAATTGGTTCCCTTCTGATGGAGACTTGGGAAAACTTCCTTTTCGAGGCCTCAATCCATTGCACTGTGGGCTCAGGAACTCTATTTGAACTGCTGGCCCCCGTCTTCCTCGGAGAAGGGGCTGCGTGTGGGTACCACCGGGCCCTGCCTCATCCAGCCCCTGGTGCTGCGAGAACAGGTCCACAGGGAGGAGGGGAACAGGAACGGCAACTTTTCTCCTGGCACAAGCCAAGGAAAGACGGAAAGTGGGAAAATCCTAAAATAGGTCAAATCCCTCAGGGAACTGATGGACGGACATTTTTCGGGACCCACAACTCTCCCAAGGCCACCTGCCTTTCAGGAACACAGACTGGATGATGTGGGGGGGACTCGCCTTGCGTGCTGCACCTACAGGCACCATGCAAACATGAAATGGAAAGCACTGTGGGCAGGGGCTCTGGGGGCTTCCAGGGCGGGCGGGCCCCTGCTTGGCGTCCACACAGACTGGGAACTCTCCGGAGCTCTAGAAGCGGGAGGTGAAAGGGGAGGGCTGAGACCAGCCCAGTTGTCCCTCACTGAGGTCATCTCATCATCTCCGTGACCTCTCTGAGCCCCAACTTCCTCTCTTGTGAGTGAGGGCACTCCTCCCTACACCTTGGGGCAGCACGTGCTATTACCCGGAGCCCCAGGGGTTTTACTGCACATCGTAGATGGGTGCTCACATACCATGGTGCACATGTGCCTTTTTATTCATTCGCAGCTCTGGGGTGCTGGCTGGGTGAACGGCTCTGTGCTGGATGTGGGTCTGCGAGGTGGTGTCACAGACCCTCTTACTGTGTTGGTCTGCCGGCTCAGAGACGCTTGAGCAGAACAGACGGAGGTCTGTACGAGCCCCCAGCAGCTGAACGGCTCTGTTCAAAGTACACCAGCACACCCAAGAAATGGACCTGGTCCCCTATCAGCTATGCAGTTTGATAGTCCCATCAGCAGCCAACAGCCCAGGCCAGAAGCCACATTTGTTCAATCCCCTTCAGGCCTCCCTGGACGCCCTGCATGGCATGTCCAGGGCCCTGCCTTCTTGATTCTCGAGCATGATGCCCTGGATGCCCTGGTGTGGCTGTTCCCTAGGTGAGGCCCTTGACCTGTCAGATCGAGGCAAGGGGGTCTGAGCTGGAAGGTGAGGGCCTATCTCAGGGGCCTGTTCATTACAGCTGGCTGTTCCGCTACCCTGCCCTCCAGGCAGTCCCCTCCTCTATCTGTATCTCCCTGTGACTAGGGCAGGCCATGGCAGACTGCTTGCTGGGGAAAGGACCAAGGGCTGGGCGGGTGGCTGGTCAGCAGGGCCCTACCTGCCCCGAGCTTCGGGCCGCTGTCCCCGGGCCCAGGCCTCGTGAGCACCGTGCCCAGGGCACCGTGGGCAGCACTTGCCCCTGCAGCTGCTCCACGGTACCTGAGCGCCTGACTGGCCGTCTCCAAGGCAGCCAGGTGGGACCGTGGGTCTGTTCTGGGCCGGCACCACAGGCCCTCCCTTTTGGAAAGGAAGACGGGGAGGAGCTGGGGAGGAGGGTCCCAGAGTAGGACTTCAGAAGGCCCCCCCTGCCTTTCCTATCAGGAAACACATCCTGTTAGTGTCTGGCTGCTGTGGCCGGCAGCTATTTGTTGCAGTTGGATACGCCCTCCAGCTCACCAAAAACAGCCTCAAAAACAACCATTTCCTCTCTGCTGAGAGACAGGGGGAAAACGCACGCGCGCGTGTGCGCGCGCACACACACACACACACACACACACACACACACACACACACACACACACACTCACTTCCCTGCAGCAGGCTCTCTGCTTTCCAGGACCAGCCGTTTTGTGGCGGAGGCACCAGGCAGGGGCTTGGGCAGCACGGAGGCTGCTGAACCCACTGCTCCCAGAGGCCCTGCTCAGAGCCCGGCTACCGTGCGAGCTTTGCTCTGAGCTCAGCTGGTTCCAAGGAGTGAGGCCCAGCTGACCCCACGTTGCCGCCTGTCTCTCGTCTCCAGTGACTCTCGGTTCTCCCGTGTCGGGAAGAAGAGGCTTCCAGCCTCCCTGGGCCTCTGCTTCCCAGGACGACAGCGTGCTCAGGACTTGGGGCTCTCGCTGGTGCTCTGCTGCCTTCCCGGGATGGGCCACACAGCTGCCTTCACCTCAGGCCTGGCCCTGCTCCAGGTGCAGGAAGGAGGGTAAGGGGGACCGTGAGACGGGCTCACCTGCACCTGTCACACGGGCCTTCCTGACCCTCCAAGAATGAGTGGTGATGTCCTCTAGCCGCCCCTAGCAGCGTCTCGGTTCTCCCTGGCCATAGCAGCTGACTGGGTCTGGGACTTTCTCCACGACACGCGGACGGCACTGGCAGTCGGCGATGACCGTCCAGAAACTGGTGGCTACGGCCGTGCTTGTGGCCCTGGTCTCTCTTGTCCTCAACAACGCGGCAGCCTTCACCCCCAACTGGGTGTACCAGACGCTGGAGGACGGGCGCAAGCGGAGTGTGGGGCTGTGGAGGTCCTGCTGGCTGGTGGACCGGGCCCGGGGAGGGCAGAGCCCCGGGGTCAGGCCTGGGCAGGCGGATGCACGGGACTGCGAGGCCCTGGGCTGGGGCTCCGAGGCGGCAGGCTTCCAGGAGTCACGAGGCACCGTCAAACGTAAGTCTGCTTACTTTTCTGTCTACTTTAGAGAGGGCGGGGCCCGACAGCCCTGCGCAGCCCGTGGCAGACATGGGTTGTGTTTGCTGATGGGTGAGGGGTGCTCGGCTCCGAGGGGTGACACTGGCTTTTGGGGAACCCGGGCAGGCCTGGAGCTCAATGTCCACTCTTCCTTGGGGAGCCACCGGCACATGTCAATCCTGCTCAGCCCAGATCTGCCTCTGCTCTTTCATGACAGTTCTCACGCAGCAGTGGGCTTTTCCCTGCCATTCATGCAGAGCTAAAGGACAGATGCGTCAACCAAATCAAGGAAAATTCGTTTTTCCTGGTGGGAAATTAAGGTTGTTAATGAGAAAAATAAACAAGCTTAAGAACACATGGCTGAGTTCTGACTTCATTCCGCAGTCGTCAAGGTGGTTATGGTGGTTACGGTGGTGAGCAGGGCAGGGGGGGAACCCTGGGGCTGATAGTATGTGGGCTCAGGAGGGCAGAGCCCTCACCCCTTCCGCCCCGCTGCCTTGTCACGGGCCCTGGTTGGTCATGCCGGGCACTGCGCCTATCACTATTCTGGAAGGTGAGAACTTGACTTTGAAAGTAGTGTCAGATTTGCGTGCACGGAGGGAAGGTTCCTATGTTTGAAGATGCTTGTCATCTAAACAGTCATGGTGGCTGATGGGCAAAGGTCTCCCTGTGATGACTCTTTAAACTGCTGAGAGGGTCTAACTCACAGGTAGGCGTCATCCATTCTAAAGGCAAATGCTAGCCTTTAAGGAAATGTGACACACCAGGTTTTGGCTGGGCCTTTGCTAGATGCTGTCAGAGGGTGTCCCTAAAGTCCTCACACAACACAGGCATATGATGTGCTTGGTGTGTGTCTGTCCCCAACTGCCATGGGATGGGCTCAGAAGAGATGTGAAGGAACCCAAGGTGGGGGATGGTGCCCAATTTCACAGACCAAAAACGCAGGCTGGAGGAGGCACGTGGCTCAGCCGAGGTCCTCGAGGGCATGCAACCCTCTTGTGCACTCAGAGCCCCTTACTGCAGCCTGAGGGGGTCTTCTGTTGAGTGGTGGCTGTGACCGTCTGTCCCTTCCTCCTCCTTTGCAAGCAGAGAACAAAAACCTCTCTTTAAAAAAATCAAAGTGCATGAATGATCTCAGAATTCTCTATGAGCTCTCTGAGCTCAGAGGCCTATGGAAAGCCGGATAAAATGCAGCTGGACTTGGGTCTCTTGCTGGTCGAGAACCGTTCTTCTGGTTTGGAGACTGTCCTGATTTGCAATGAAAGCCAGTGGCCCCGCGGTGGCTCCAGTGTGGACTCCCCAAGCCCCACACCTCTCTACCACCCCCAGCCTGAGGCCTCCCCATCCCGTCCATCCCCATGCTGAGGTCTGGTCACCTCAGGCCAGGAGGACACACAGCTGGCCCTCACCTCCCTGACCACCTGAGAAGCTCCTTGACTAACTTTTAAAATATCCTCTCACCATTAGCATGGCATTTGTGGCAGCTGACTCTTAGTGAATCTCTGAGCATCAAATACTTGTCAAGAACAAGGGAAATGTCTACAAGAGCTTCTCTTGAGAGAGACTGAATGGAGGAAAGTGAGCGGGCTTCGCACCAGCTCTGTGGGACTGAACATGACAAATAAGTCGGTGTCTGGGGCCTGGTGGTCTGGAGCTGGGGCTGCTGGCCGCCACCTTAAATCAAACCGGTGCCCAGTCTTCTTAACCCCAGCCCAAGCTTCCCCAGATCTAGCCGAGGCGCAGAGATCAGGAGGAGGGAGCAGGAGTCCTTGGATAATGCCCATTGGCTCTGCATAAACACCATTTTCGCCACCCAGCCATGACGGGGTGATGGGATCTGGGCTGCAGGGCTGACAGTCCCTGACAGCACAGTCACACAGTTCAAGCCCGAGCATCCATCCAGGGGCACCAAGGGGAAGCAGCACATCCCTTGTCACACGTCACTCACGCTGCTTTGCCCAGAGAGCCAGGCTTTCCTAGAGATTCCAGACATCGTGAGAGGCAACCAGGGCAGCAGCTGGGGGACAGCGGATAGGCTCCCGTCAGCTCTGTGCCCGAGGTTCTGGCAAGGCCCCGTGGAGCTCAGAGGTGCTCCAGGCTCACTGTGGCAGACATCAAGAGCGGCTATCACCCAATATTCTCAGCTCTGGTCCGGGGCCTCCGTGCTGCTGGGCATCCTGAGTGCGCTGGGTCGGGGGCGCGGGGGCCAGTCCAGGTCCTCCAGCTGCCCGCAAGTTATGCTGGGTCCTGTCCTTGAGGATGCTTGCTGGGCGGCGTGTGGTGATCCTGACTTTTATTATTGATCAGGTGGCTCTTTCCTCCCTGGGAAGTTTGGGGGGTGACTCAGGGGACTTGAGGTGCCCCTCTGGCTCCCTAAAAGACCTCACAACCTAAATCCAGGGTTAGTCTTACTCTGTTCCTTGTTTTCTCTGCCATTTTTCATCTTTCCATATTTCATGCATTCTGTCAGGTCCTCAAAGCTCTTTTTTCTGAAGCGAGGTGCATCACGAATAAACATAATTAAATCTCAGGCAGATGGCTGGAGCCGAGCTCCCAGAGGAAAGCCCCTGCCCGCCCGCCCATGGGTGATGATTCCCTGCTCTCTGGCCCCAGGTGGATGGCCTGAGTCTCACTGGAAAGGCAAAAAGACGGGGCGTTTGGTGAAGGGAGAAGCATAGTTGTACCCCATCTGTTTGGCCAGATGACATTCATGCCACAGCCTCACTGGGCTCCTTAAAATCCAGGTGCTACTATTGTCCAGGCTATGCATACAGGTAGTGCGAGAACCTGTGAAACCCCTGGGCATGGTGTATTCCAGCCAGGACAGGTCCCCTCTGGGCTGCTGGAGAAGGGAGCACGCATGGCTCAGAGGATAGGCAGGCAGAGAGGCGGGTCTGCAGGCGATCGGTACCCAGTTCATCCTTTATACCCTCTAGATAGACATCTTCAACACGGGTTCACAGGGACCTGGTGACTTGGGCAGAGGCCCCTGTGCAGCATGCAGTGGGGACGCCACATGGAGCCACTGCCAGGGTGTGTGGCATAGGGCTGGGTGCTCAGAGCTGCCAGGAAGGGTGGAGCTGGGCTGAGGAGCATGACCGGTGGGCATGGCAGTGAGCACCATGTGGCGAGGGACCAGCTGGGGTCCCCGGTACTCTGTTCCTGGCTCCCGGGAGCCTAGGTCATGTGGCCTCCACTACACTACTGTGCACTCCCCGTGGCCATCCCCCGGTGCTCATGTCCACCGCAGGCCACGCCCCTTGCGGGCCAGCAGTTCATTCATGTCTTTGCTCACCTGCGAGACTGGGCTTGAGAGACTGGATGGACTTGTCTGGGCCTGACTGTGAAGCCAGCACTCCACTCTCTGTGCTGTCAACCTCCACTGTGTTTAACGCCCTCGTCTCTGAGGTCACTGCCACCTCCCAAATGCTACCATCTTTTAAAGATCTCTGTATCATCATGTAAATAATAACACAGTTGCAAAAAAAATCAACTGCGAAGAAGATATAAAGAGCATTGTGAACAGCAGCCTCCGTGAGAAGCTAACCAGTTTTCCCAGACAAAGCGGGAAAGGGCTGCCTGGGCTCACCCCATCCTATGGGGCCATCAGGCTGGCATCGCCTCCAGGTGCCCCCTGAAGACTGCACGAGGAGCTAGGAAGGTTCCAGCAAATAGCCCTGAACCTGGGTTTATTAGCCCACGCTGACGGCCTCAGCCTTAGGGGAAGGGAGGAAATCTCACACCCCAGCGTGCACAAGCCCAGTGTCCCCTATGCTAAGGCTCAAAGAGCACTGACTGTCATTCTCCCAGCATTCTGGACCCACAGCCAAACCAGGCCTGGTCCTGCTCATATCACGGGGGCTCTCATGACCTCACCTGGCCCCTGCCTCCCGTCTCCTGGCGCTGTAAAGGGTCAGAGGAGTGTCAGCATCTTTGGAGATGGCAGTTATGTTCCTGTGGTTATTCTGAAGACTACAGATGCTGAGCTCAGTTCCCTGGGAGTGTGGCCCACCTGGAAAGGGGGCTGTGCCTTTGAGGAAAGTGAGTGAGAGGGCAGAACCCACAGCGCTCAGATTGACTCAAGGTGAAAGAGCTCATTTGGTGGTGACTCTCATGCATCTAGTGGCACGCCTGCGTGCACACTCTCTTTCTCTCCTATGCTTCTCGGGTGCTAGGCTTTCCTTCCAGAAGCTGCCCTGACTTGCCAGTAGCCAGGGCCTCTGCTACCATCCTGCCTCATCCATGCTGACCTCAGGGCCAGTGGTGCCACCCCCAGGCCAGAGCAGGCACTGGGAGGAGGCCTGGGATGCGGGAATGGCGAGATCCTTCAGGCTCTGAATGACAGAGGGACAGCGAGGAGGAAGCAGCTGCAGATTGAATGGGCAGGAGGAGAAGTGTGCTCTGAGGTGGGAAGTGGCACAGCACCTCCATTTGACTCGGCTCCACAAGCGCTAAATATGAAGGCTGCCCAGCAGTGCAGAGCTGTGAATCAGCCACTATCAGGTGTTAGACCTCTCGACCACACTGCCACTGCAGCTGCCACTGCCCCTACCTTTGAGGTTCATCCACGGGGCTGCTCTGTCCCCCCTCGGTCCTGTGTACATGTCCCCTGTGCCTCACTCCTGGACCGGGTGTGGTTGTCGGGGCTCGGGGGTCAGAGCGCAAGGAGCCCGGGGTTGTGGCGGGGAGGGAAGGGAGATCAGTGTGGTTCTCGGCGCAGACAGATGAGCTGAGAGCAGGAAGAAGAGAACCCCAGCCCAGAGGGGCCCTGCCCTGACCCCCCTTTTCTCCCTCTTGGTCCCTTACAGTGCAGTTCGACATGATGCGTGCCTGCAATCTGGTCGCCACGGTGGCTCTTGCTGTAGGCCAGCTTACCTTCGTCCTTGGGATGATGGGCCTACCCCTGATGTCACCCGATTCCCAGTGCTGGGAGGAGGCCATGGCAGCTGCGTTCCAGCTGGCAAGTAAGTAGCCCGGGCCCCCAGAGGGGCAGGCAGAGCCCTGGCTCCCTCAGCTCCTGTTGGGGCTGAAAGGCCCATGGTGGCCTTCCAATGTCAAGGCGACCTCCTGGGTCACCCTGTGCTCCGCTTGTCGCCCCACCGGTCACCATGGGCGGAAGCAAGACAGAAACATGCACGTGGTGGGGGGTAAGCACTGAGGACGCAAGCGGCACCGCCTGTCTCTGTCGCCGTGGCCTCCGGCCCTTTTCCACTGTGAGACAAGGTGCTGGCACGCGGGTGACGTGCTCCACCTTCCAAAGTCTTAGCTATCTGGTATTTTCTCTGTCCCCCTGCAGCCCGTGTGGTGGGTTGCCTGGGTTTATGCCCTCTCAAGAGGCCACAGCAGCTGGGAGGAGCAGTGAAGCTGCCTGCCCTGGGGGGAAGGGCGAACGCGGTCTTGAGCCCATGCCTGGCGAGTGAGGCATAGAGCAGCCAGGCCCAGAGCCATCAGGAAGGGAGCCTCTTTGGAACAATCTGGAAGCCACCAGGGCTTCTGGGGGCGACTGCAGGCTGAAATGGGGGCATCGCATGAGCACACTTTGTGGTCTTGGGAGGGTGAGAGTGGTGGCATCATTGTGAATTTGGAATGGAACTGTTCCAGGAGGTTCCATGGTGGCCATGGAGGCACTGTCACCCCCAAGAACAGGGCTCTGCTCTACCGGTCTCCCTCAACGTCTGTTTCTTTCTGCCGCCATCTTAGGGTGAATCGTGGAAACTTGGGGAAGGTCAGGCTTTCCACTTCCTATTGGGGAACAGTCAGGTCAGTGGTCCAGTGGGCACAGAGACCGAAAGGGCCGGGGCGTGGAGGCATCAGCAGCCGACCTGCTCGGTGGAGAATGGCAACATGTCCCCATGTTGAAGGTGCGATTCCAACAAACCCCATAGAGGAAATGGCAGGAAGTATGAAGTGAATCATTCCAGGAATAATAGATCCTGGCTCTTATCTTTCTGGAGAAACACAGTTTCCAGAATGAGGCTGACAGACTGGCAGATGTCTGTGTGCTGGAAAGTGCCTGGGTGGGAATTAGAAAGGCCCTTCTTCACCCTATTCACGGAAGGTGGTGTGGTCGTGGTCAGGTCACTTCCCCACGACCCAGGCTGGACCTCAGGAGCGGGTACTGAGGGCAGAGCAGGGCAGAGCATGAGGTCTGGCATGAAGGGGGCTGGGTTTCATCTTGGCTCCATCACGTATTATCCATGGGACCCAATTCACCCCTCAGTTTACCCAGCTGCAAAGCAGGGATGATGGGTACCCCCCATTGGACTGATTTTGAGAATTAATGAGGCAGGCTGAATGGGATCTCGGGTCACTCCTACCTCTGTCCCTTCTCCATGACTGCAGGTAAAAACCCAGACATGCCAAGTGATAGGGACACGTTTAGGAAAAGCACCCATTTGCCCTCTGCTGACCTTAGGGCCATCACACAGAATTGGTTTCCCTGCCTCACTGAAATGGCCCCTCTCCATCAGATGGGGTTATCTCAAATTCCATCCCTCCAAGAAGGAAGTGGAAGATTTTGAAATGTGATGAGAAAAGCTGGATTAAAAACAGATATTTTAGTGGCGTTAAGGAAATGAAAAGTAACAGTTCTTGCTCTGAAAATAACTCCTCCTAGCAGGATAATCAAATTGGTCATTGCATGTCTTAAGAAATGTCTTTGAAATGCTTACTTAGAATTGTTAGGAGAAATACTGTGGGTTTGGTGTGCAACTGATATCTCACTTCCTGCAAACTCTTATTTAAGAGCAAGACAGTGTTTTGTTTACTAGTAATATTTTTTAAAAAACTTGCAAAGGGGGGAAGCCCCATTAACTGAAATCAAGCTGTCTTGCTGCAACCCTGAGCCGGGGGGGAGGGGGGGGGGAGGGGATGGTTGCCCAAGGTCTCTTGGGGGTCTGTCCTGCCGGGGTGGGGTAGGGGTACTGTGCTCCTCTCCTGAGCATGTCCAGGCCATCACAACCTCTGGGAAGGTTGGACCAGGCTCTATTAAAAAAACCGTGAGACAGACAGAAGCCGATGGAAAAAGCCAGAGGCACCAAGGGGCAGCCCATGGCTTTTCAGATAGTTCCCCTTGCCTCCACAGGCTGCCTCTCTCGTTGGTGTCTGACCATCACCCCTAACAGGTCTGTTTTGCCCAAAAAGGAAATGCATTTGGCCCTGTTTAGACTTGTCTCATTGACAAACAGTACAGAATGCAGCTATGTGCCTTTCTTCTATCATGCTGCTAATTTTAGCGTTAGGTTTTTTCCTGTGCTCCGGTCTGTTTTAAACAGTCAGGGGGAGACTGAAGGGCGCCAGGATATCCTGTCCCAGGAGGGGGAAATGCCTGCTAGTACCTGTTACGCAAGCCAACCTTGAGTCCCCAGTGCCTGGGCCAGAGGGTGGGCAGGGGAAGAGAGCGAGGAAGGGAAAAGCACATGGTGTTAACCCGAGGCCAGGAAAAGCTGGAACCAGTCTGAGACACTGACAGGACGGCCGCCTGGCACTGCAGCCGGAGGGGACGGGAGGCTGCTCACTCGCTCATTCATTCCACAATCATTTCTGGGCACAAAACACAACCACACGATGCCAGGCCTGGGTATGTAAATAGACAGCCCCCCACTACTTAAAGCAAAGGCTCCGAAGGATCCTGCCATAGTGAGTGACACTGGGGAACCCAATGAAACGGCCGTGTTCAGGGTAAAAACGTGACTATCAGCCATTTCACCTGGTTTGCTCTGTTGTGTTCAGGCCACCACATGTAAGTTTCTAATTTCTCTGCAGAATTTTCCAAGTGTAATTTTAATTGACTTAAAGGGGAAAAAAATGCCTTTCTGTTCTGTATTGCACCCCCCTCCTGTACGCTGAATATGCTGTGAAAACGCTGCGTTTTCCCTGTGGTGAAAGCTCTCTACATGTTAGGGACACAGACCTGAGGTGCCCAAGGTCACCCCCTGTCCCCCGCTGGGTGTCCAACACTCTGGAAGGCAGGGGTTGCACAGTGGCCGATGAGATAGGTCCAGTCACCATGAGAGGCTCTGTGCTGTCGCCCAGGCCACTGTCCTCCCCTCCCCTTCCTCTTAGTTCTTTCTGTTGTAACCAGTACATGGCAGACACCAGCTGTCAGGCTATCCTTTCTTCTCTCCTCCAAGCCCTCTTCGGCCTGTCACTCAATCTGTCAGTGATCTGACCTGGAGGCGCTGGAGCCCTCTCCGGGGGGCCCAAAGCAGCTAGGCTGCGACCACACGCTCCTCGTGTTCTGACAGCAGAGGTGTCATGAGGGCCTGTTGTGTGGGGGCCGATGGGCTGCTCTAGGCCCAGAGCCAGCAGCTGTGGTGCTCGGGCCCCTGCCTTGCCAGATGGTTTTTTGGTTATTTTAAAGAAATTTTATTGGGGAACAGTGTGTTTTTCCCAGGACCCATCAGCTCCAAGTCAAGTAGTTGTTTCAATCTAGTTGTGGAGGGCACAGCTCTTTGGCCCATGTGGGGATCGAACCGGCAACCTTGGTGTTATGAGCCTGCGCTCTAACCACCTGAGCTAACTGGCCGTCCCTTGCCAGGCGTTTTAAGTGCTCCCTTCCCACAGCTTCACATCTGCGTGAGCTCCGATCTGGCTCGCTCTACAGACCTTCTTTTCCTCCTTGACTCTCCTGGTTCCTCCTCTCACTGCTTCTCCATTCCTTTGTGTCTGTGGCCTCACTGCTGTTTGCAGGAAGGCGCAGGCAGAGCAGGGAAAGCAGTGTTGAATGGGGGTCAGAGGATGCCACTGATGAAAGGTGAAAGGTTATTCCCCGCCTCTGGCTACTGCAGATGCTGACGACACACGCTGGACACTGGGAACACAGAGGAGAAAGCCAGGGTGAGCTCTGCAGGCAGCTCGGCTTGGCGGGCAGCTCGGGGTTCCTGAGGGTGGCTGAGCATTCCCACAGGTGTCAGGGTGACAGCGGACTCTGGAGCAGGTTGCCTGGCTCTGATGAGTCACTTCAGCCCTCTGCTCTTCGGGCCACGGGGCGAGCTATCGCAGGTCTGCAGTCACACTTGCTGCTACCACCATTCTGACTTCCCACGCTCACCACACTGAAATGTCATCAGTCCACAGACACGTCCTCCGTGCTCTTTGTCAAGATTAGGGCTTTCCACGTGATCCCACTGTGAGTGCCACAGCCCAGCCAGGCACTCCCTTGACCTGCCCCATGGGCAGACTACCCTCCTAGGAAGAATACTGGGGAGAGGGCTCTGAAATTTCCAAAGCATGACCCTCTTGCAGCCCCCCAGGTGCTCGCAGGGGTCCCTGGACCCTCACTGTTGGCTCTGCAGGACTGACATGTTTAGGCAGGACGGACGATCTAGCGGTTATTCAGGGCTCTGTATTTGGGTCAAGTTGCGTCTTTAAAGGGCAACTCTTCGGCCATTGCTGGGCCTCCAGGGCAGTACACTGTATCGGAGTCCAGCCTGAGAACCTTGGGACACTCCATGCCCAGTCAGGCTGGGCACAGAACCGGCATCCCCTGTGGCTCACCATCCCATCAGTGCATGCTGGCGCTCTCCTTGGGGTGGAGGACCTGTGCACCTCACTACTGAGAGCCTACTACTGGGCTAGTAGGCACGCCCCCTCATCTTGGGAGCCAGTGTCTCTCCTGATGATGAGATGGGGTCATGCGACAGGGGCCATAGGGCCAGGCTTCTCATCTGCTCCCTTCCCTAAGCCTCTCTCTCTCATGCCCACTGCTCATTAAAGTCCGTGTATATACCACCTCCAATCCTTTTTGCAAAAATTGCAAAATACTAGCATGTAAGTGAAAGAAATTCCCTAGCATTGCATTCAATGACCCTAGAAATGGTGCCCCAAGCTGCACCCATCTGTGCCTATGACAGCAGGAACATTCTGAGAAAAAGCACAGTCCCCTTAGCAATGTCGTAACACACAGTTTTTAGCCCAAGCAGTCTGCCTCCTTTTTTTTTTAAATATTTTTATTGGGGAATTGAGGGGATGGGAACAGCACTGGGGAATTGGGGGAAGGGTAACAGACAAGTTGCTGTCCTTTTGTTCTTCAGTCTAGTTGTGGAGGACGTTGCTTCACTGGCCCAAGTTGGCACCATCATTGTGCTCTTCCCGGGTGAGGCAGATCAGTCTCTGGCCTCTGGACGGCCACTCACTGCGGCTGCTGGCCGTTCATGCTGGCTGCTGGCTACACACGGTAGCCCATGGCAATCCACTGCAGCAGGGGCTGCAGCCTATGCTGTCACCGGCGACTCATGGCAGCCCAGCTCCAGGTTGAGCTGTTGTTCAGCATCTTAGCTGTAGAGGGCAGTGTCACTGGCCCTCATATGTGGGATCCGAACCGGGGCCCTCTGGCGTCCCAAGCCAGTTATTAACCATCGCGCCACTCGGCCGGCCCAGTCTGCCTCCTTTTAAACACTGGCTTTAGCCACTTCCATTAAACACAGGTCTATTAGCCACAGACTTATCAATGTGTTTCTTCTAAAGCATGCAGCCCTTGCTCTCAGGCGTCCATGGATTTCTTATTCCAATATTTGATATCATTCCTAGTTTGTGATTTACCAGCTCTCATCATAAGTAACCCTCACCCTCCATCTCTGCATAAATTTGAGTTTAGCCTCCTCATCAGTCATGCGGATGGCCCTGGACCTCTCTCAGACTTACAGTTTTTCTCAAAGTATAATAACCACAGTGAAATTATGCAAAGTACAAACGTAGAACCATTTTTGCAGAAGTCGGCTGTGCCATGTTTCATTATGAACTGCCCTCATAATGGCCTCAGGCTCTCCTGGGGGACATTCTCCAATGATTCCTCATCTCCTTTATGGAGCTCCCAGCAAGCCCCGGCTTTGTGCTTTTTCTCTCAAATAAGGGAACCTTCGCTTGTCCATTTCCGGCTGCCAGCACCCCAATTTCCACAGCCTGGCACTTCAGAGGGTTCAGTGTCATCTGCAAACTGAGCTCTCCCTCGCATACACTCTGTAGCTGATGGACATCAGCCCTCCTGAGAAGCACTTCTGGCGCCAAGCTCTCTCTCTCACCTCAGCCAGTCCCCTCCTTAGTAACACAAAGCCTCTCCAGTTTAAGCAGGATGACTAAGAATGCAGTTTACTGTGGAACCTGCTCAAAAGCCACTTTAAAAGCCTCACATGGCTCCTTGTCTGCTGGCTTCCTCTTTCCACTTCTGGAAATCATTAGACTTTTTCTCATGATGGCAAAACCTATAAACACATGAAAGGCCACTTACTCCCCCCACCCCTGAGAATGCTGGTTCTATCAGCCCTCCAAGGTCATTTGAGGTGATAAATGGTAATTGTCTTGGCATCGCAGGAACTGGTAAGGATTCCTCTGTCTTCTTAGATTCAAAGACCTTCTCATAGAAAGACATAAGTTTTTGTTTTTTTACTATAAACCAGTGTGTTGTTTTGTCTGGACAGTTTGCTTTTCTGTCTTCTGCACCCATGACCTAAGCCCCAGTCTCCATCCTAACCACACCTCTCATTTCTTCCTTCTCCTCCATTTTTTCCATGCAGCTCAGAGCATTGGTTCTTGTGGAAGTGCATGATTGCATCAATCGTACCATTTTTAACTTTCCTTTTTCCAGAATCCCTCCCTCTAGGGAGAAACACAGGATCACCACCGTTTTTTCGGCTCACTATGTTGGAAGATCCCAACCAGAGCCGTGCCTTAAGCGGGCTCGTTACCTAGTCTGCTCTGTACATGTTCCCTCTAGATGTTGTCACACCAGCTCTAAGTCACAGGCGCCTGCTTTGCCACTTCTGCCACTGGGCATGCCAGGGCAGGTGTGCTATGTGAAGAGGACAAGGGTCAGGCCCCATGGTCTTTCCACTTATGCCACCTGCGTGTGCTGACAGTCAGTCAAAGGAAGGTCCTGTGACAGACACCGACGCCCTAGGAAGCAGTCAGGAAGGAAGAGAAAGGAAAGGGCGCTCTGCAGGCTGAGCTGTGAATCATGCTGCCTGCCCCACAGCCGGCTCACAGGAAGAAGCTGCTGGCTTTGCAAACATAAATCCATGAGGATGGAACCGACTCCACGTGCAGAATTCGGTGCGTTTGCTAAAATGCTCCCCTTCAGATTTGTTTCTGGACAAACATTAACATCACTGAAAAGGCTTGAGAGAGAAGTCTTCCAGGGACAATTCTGAGAAGAGAGGGGGGTCTGCACATCAGGTAGTGACAGAAATGGAAAACCTGAGGCTGAGGCCAGCGCAGCCCGGTATCTACTTCCTCCACACTGCTCCTCTCCCGCTAGCCGGAGAACTCTGTGAAAGCAAACGGCTGATTTTAGAAGAATGTCTGCATACAGTGATGACTGGGTGTCAGGGTTGAGGCTGGAATGCAGCGAGGCTGGGAGGCCACACGGGCCGTGTCTTTTCATATCTCTGTGGCTTTTTACTGCTGACACGTGGCATCCACAGAAGACCCCTGGGTTCTCTGTCTGTTCAGTACCTATCGCCCCCTTTGGCCCAGGGCAGGGTTGGATGCTTATCAACCAGGGAGCCAGCGGACGCTCTAGCAGTTGGGATGAGGCAGAATGCACGTGTCCCTGTGCCAGGGATGTGGCCCAGGCTCTACCTGCAGTTCGGTGCCTGTGCCCACTGTTCCTGTAGCTTCTCTGCATCTTCCTGACGCAGGAGAGGGTTTTTCTAAGTGTATTTTCTTAACGTTAGGGAAACAAACCCCTTCTCTGATTACATGTGTTTTAAGTTGAATGAAAATAAACTAAAAAAGCCATGCCGGTCTTTATACAGAATAAGTCATGTCAATATAAGTTTTAACCTTTTTTCCATACTATAGGCACTTCCTGTCTACTTCTCGGGGGGGAAAAAAGCCAGCTAAGGTGCAGACTCTGAATTACGCCAGCTAGGCAGCGAGACACCCATACCTGTGCTGCAAACAGCCCAGGGTCGCTCACTGCTGGATTTTCACCAGTTTTCAAGACAAATGATGACAGAGGAGGACACTCGGCTCATTCATTTTCACTTTGTAAAAACACCAGGTCTCAGGTTCTGTTCTGATCCCGGCCCTCTTTATCGCTTTCCTGCTTGTGTTTTTCAGGATGAGGAGGCTATGCCCAGCGTGTCTGTGAACTTAGACTTCTATAATCAATTATCCACCTCCTGAGTGTTCTTTCATCTTATAATGGAAAAAACCGACATGCTCTGAAACCTGAGTTTGTGTACCTTGTTGGCAATATAGCTAAACATAGGAAGGAAGTAATAAGCAGATTCCAACAGTTGTAAAATCTTAGCTTACCCTATTTTCAAAAACCTATGATACTGATCTGAAGAAACGAAGTGACAATACAGTTGAGTAGCTCTGCAATGCTGGGGAATTTGAGTGTGGGCACAGGGCAGAGTCTGAGTCCTGCCTTGGCACTGCCCGGGGATCAGAAGCTGGCAGCTGCTCTGCTCACGCACTCTGTGGAGTGGTTCCATGAGTTAACACTTTCACCATTTAAAGTTCAGCGTGACCCTGCCACACACTGGTCTCCGGTGTTGCAGGCCCAGCCCAGTGCTGGGAGGGCTTGCCCAGTGGCCGCCCCCGCTCTCTGGCACGGTGCTGCTTCCTCACGCCCACAGCATGCATCCTAAATGCCTCTCTTTATGAGATGGGCCATGTGGTAGTGATTCATTTCATCTTCATCCCCCCAAGAAGAATGCCAGTTCCCCAAGGACAAATCGACGGCGCCTTAGCCCCCAGAGCACACTCAAGTGGAATCTCAACAGGTCTGCTGAACATGTCACACGTTAGCTAAGGCCCAGCAGCCCTGGCCCTGTGCTGAGTAACATCTGTTCAGTCACGGCTAATGGGGTCCTGTCATTCCTCTGAGGGGTTTTGGTCATTAAGAAGCTCAGAGGACTTGACTGTGGAAACTGTGATTCATCACATCTCCTTTCCCAGTGACCAAGCTGCATTCTACTCTGCATTATGGGCTCTATTTGGATTTGTCGCAAATAATTCACTTAATAAGTAATTACTGGGAGGCAGAGATCAATGGGCAGGCCACACTCTAGCTGCAGGGACAACTGCAGGAGGCGCCGTGCTCTGAGCCAGAGGAGGCTGACATGTGACTTGACCACTAAGCTGAGTGGAATCAGGGACGGGGACAGCAGGCAGCCCTTCTCCTCAGGGCTGACAAAGTACAGGGACAGCAGCACCTGGAAAGGCCTACAAAGAGTGGAACTCGGCATCTCAGAGGTGTGGAGAAACACTGGTGTGGCTGCAGCCTGACAGAGACGGGGCAGCCATGGGGCAGGGGAGGAGTGTGAGGCCAGGCAGGGCTAGGCTGAGGTGTGTTCTAGGGCCAAAGACGCCACAAGGGCATGTCGTATGTGGGGGCATGTGACAAGTGTCTTCAGAGCTGATGGTGCAGCTGTGGGAGAAGCCTAGGGCATGTCAAATGCATTAACATCCGTTACAAGGCCGGCCGGCATGGCATGGAAAGGGGAAACGCACAAGCCTATTGCCTGTGTCATGATGGACCTCAGGAAGGGCTTGCAATTGAAGGATCTATTGTAGTTGCACTCCTACAATATTCTAAATGTTTTATTGTAAAATATACATGCAAAGGACTAAAGGAAACATGCGTATCCTGCTAAAGACGTAATGAGGTGACCACTGAGAAGCCTCTGGGTGCCCTCCTGCGGCACCCTCTCTTCCCTGGGATGTAACCACTGTCCTGCGTTCGTTTCAGCCACTCCCTGGTTTTTTAGGCTTTTATTCCCTCTCCAGGGTTTCTTAGAAAGCGGCCTGATGGCTGAGCCTGTGTGGACCGTGCACAGAGAAACACATGTGTGGTAGCTGTGTCCCTGTGACTTCTCAGGCACCACCGCGTCTGGGGCTCACCCCGATGCAGTGTGGCTCAGGCTGCTGAGCACCTGCCCCTTTCCCGCTGCCCGCAGCTCAGTGTCTCCTGTGGATGAGAGTTTCGGACGTTGCTGATTTGGGGCTGTGGTCGTGTTTCCTGTGATGGGCAGGAGTTTCCTTGGGTGCAATCCTGGGAGTGGAACTGTGGGTCACAAGGCAACACCGGGCTGTCTCGAGCTCCGACTCTGCCTCACACCGGGTCCGACATTTGGCGTTTTCTCCCTTTCTAATTCTGCCAGTCTGGTGAGTGGGTGAGTTTTAGTCCTTTCCAGTTTAGGGTCACTTCTTTCAATCCAGTTCTCATAATTCCCAAGTCTCCACTGAAATGTTTGGCCATGAAATTCAAGGTCCTCTCTCTTCATTCATCAGTTGTGTAAGCCAACCCCAGGACAGATAACTGAGCCGCGAGAGGGGGTTGCCCTGAAGGCCGTGGGGAGGCTCAATTCTTTCACTCTGTTCTGCTTCGAGGAATGACGTTGGAGAATTGGAGTTGAGGCCACATAACATAACAGATTTTAAAAATGTTCTTATAAGACACACAAACTGAAAGGACGCTTAGTGAAAAATGGGAGAGAACAGGATTCGACCGCAGCAGAGGGTAAGCGTCTGTATCCCTCCGCGGCGGGGGAGTGGTGGTGGTGGTGGGGCGGTGGTCTCCAGCCCGCCAGCTCCACTGGCCTTGCTAAGAGCGCCTGGCACCCGGGGCCTTGCTCCTCTCCTGTCAGACATACGCTGGCATCCTAACTGGCTCTCCCGAAGTTCCCATCCTGCCCCGTCCTTCTCAGTCTTGTTGCAACCAGACGTAACAAGCCCCCTTGGCTGACAAGACATGCCCAAAAGACATAGTGAAAATGAGGGGACACACAAAGTACTTCCATTTTCATGACACAAAACACAAGCTGTAGTTCTTTACCCCCTAACGCGACACTCGGTGCCATAAAATCATGAGCAGAGGGTGCACCCTTCACTGGGAGACAGAAATAGCATAAGTTTCTTTTTGTCAGTGTGCATGACAAACAGAATTATTTTTAACAGAAAGCAAGCATCCAGCAGCTTTCCACGTATAACAAGCTCCACAAGTAGTGCAGAGAATTGACACAGAGATCAGTCACCGTCACCACTGTTTAGGACATGGCCGAGGTAGATGGATGTTTTTTTTTTGTTTTTTTTTTTAGCTGAGCCATCCCGCCACCTGTTGGCAGCTCA
>NW_017731476.1:2921239-2932373 GCF_001890085.2 Hipposideros armiger
GAAAAACACACTGTTCCCCAATTAAAAAAAAAAAAAGGCTGTGAAAATCCTCACTTGCCAGGTTTGTTTTGTAAACTAGAAAGAGTGTTTACTGTCAAGTCAGACATGGACACACAAATGTGCAAAGGTCTTAAAATGACGTAACGCCAGCACGATTTCAGGTGGAATTTTCTGAAACGATAACCTGGATGAGCGGCGTGCCCTCCACTGGTTTTTCTCAGAAGAACCATCAACCGAGTGCAGAGCTCCCAAACAGGTGTGCGTAGAGGAAGAGTGTCCTCTGGCCCCAGCACCAGCATGATTTTCGTGTGCTGCCTGATGCCTCCTCGCACTTGGCACCTTGAAATACAACCTACTGAGGGACTGGCGTGCTTAAATGTTGGCTTCCTTCCCGCCTGCTGGGTGCTGCGCCCGCCCGCTCTCCTCTGGGCTGGAACCCACACACACACCCCTCTTCTCCACTGTCTGCTTCTTTCTTTCTGTGCAGGAGCCATTTCTCTGGTGTCCGCACAAGCTCCCCAGTGTAAAGGGGGGTCATATTCCACCCTCCTGGGACCCAGCGCCCCCTGCATGTCACTGGTCTTGAACCTGCTGCTACTCTGTGACTTCTGCAAGGCTAGCCTCTACCACCTGCCTCCAGCTCAGTCCTGGCAGCTCCTCCATCTCCCTGCTGCTTCTCAAGTTCACCTGCAGTTCCCAACTTCAGGGGGTGCTTGATGGGCCTTGAAATGCTGGTAGAATGTGTCAGACCTAGGTGTGGATGGCGCAGGGCAGAGCATAAGCAAAAGCCCTGAGGAGGCCCGCGGTCCAGGGCGGCTTACATTCAGGGTTCATGGTTGTGTATGGGCTGCAGGAGGCTGGAGTTTGGGCGGATTTTGCACTGAGTGGGAAACCTCCAGAAATGTGTGTGCAGAAAAATGACTGGGGCACTGCCACTCACTGTGGTTTAACCATCCCAAGGCAGGACCTGACGTCCATCAACCTTGCTGCGATCTAATCAGAGCTCTGCTTCCGTGAGCACATCTGGGAATTCTGAGAGAGACACCTGCGGGCCCTGCTTCACCTGCTACCTGCCCCAGCAGTCGCCACGGCTCTCATCACAGCTCTGCTAGGGAGGGACTGGGCCACCTGCCCTGGCTGCATGCTTGAGTGTGCGGATGACAGGAACCGCCCGGACTTGGCCGAGGGACGTGACTACAGGTCAGTCATCAGAAGCAGCACGGCTTTTAGAAAAACGCAATGCTTAACACATTAAGCGCGGCATCAGTCCCTGGGGACTGACAGCGAACTTTTTGTTTGGGCGACATTGGTGAGTGGGACCAGCAGTATCAAGGTTAAAAAAGTAAATGTAACTTTAATGAAGTTTATTAAAACATTCTAGGCAAAGATGTGGTTTAGATTTGCACATATTACAAAAGGTAACGACCTGTTTAGTTAATTTTCTAGCTGCATTGCGCCGGAATGTTTTTGTATTTGTCTTGTAACATTCAAAACAATATCTACGCACTTTATGCGCCTTTCCTTCTTTTTTTTTCCAATTGGTGAATGCTTCTTCTTGTATCGACCCTCTCAACATTTTTGGTATTATGGGTAACAAATCTTTTTGAAAGTAATCACTGTGAAAACTAAATTCTCTCTGCTCAAATAGATCTTTACACTTCTGTGGCTTTTTCTAACTGATCGTCTCTTGGAGGTCACCTTCTTACCGTTCCCAACCTCATTATCTTGTGTTTAGAATTTGTATACTTTTGCATTGGCTGCACCATTGTGCACCTGTTTATACTCTAACTCAACACCCAAGTGGTTGCCGGCGTGCCGACATGCCGGCCCACCGCCTGAATGGAAAGCCCAGCAAAATCGGCTCCGCGCTTAACGTGTTAATGGCCATTCATCCTAAGAACTTTAGGGTCAAATTAAAAAGACTGCCTAGGGGCAGCCGGTTAGCTCAGGTGGTTACAGCGCAGGCTCATAACACCAAGATTGCCGGTTTGATTCCCACATGGGCCGCATAGCTGTAGCTGCGCCCTCCAAAACTAGATTGGAACAACTACTTGACTTAGAGTTGATGGGACCTAGAAAAACACACTGTTCCNCACGGCTGCTCAGCTCGGGCTGACTCGAACCACTGTTGCTCAGAGCTCAAACTCTTGAGCGAGCTCTTAACCAACTGAGCCACTCAGCCGGCCCGGTAGATGGATGTTTAATTCATACTTTCTGGAAGGTACAGTGATGAGACCATGATGCTTGTGCTTTTAGAAAACTCAAGCCTGTCCGCCAACCCCACCCTGGCACACCTCCTAACACAGTTACTAGAACCTTAGCTGGCATCATGGCTGCTCTCTGCTCTGGGACCATGCTTGTCGTGCATGACCTGGTTTCCTGAGGAAAGCAGGGTGGCCGTGGAGTGTGGAGGGACCAGCATGAACAGATGTATGGATGTCACAATGCAGGGCAGGAGAGGGGACCACAGCAGTAGCAGCCTCTCAACCTGGCCCGAGCCCAGGGCAGGGGACGTGGACGAGCCTCGGCAACAGGACAGTGGTAGCCTGTCCTTCGTCCCAGCCGTCGGGGCTTCTAACCCAGATTCAGACCTGAACTCTATCAAACATCAATGCCCCGTTATCCTAGTCGACAGATCCTGGGTGCAAAACCTTGGCTTTCCTACTGTAAAAACTAATAAAATCAAGTCTTTGGAACTCCTTGAAGGTAAAAGCATGAAAGCAATAATTCTGTGACATTAGTTACAAACCGAATATAAAGTCCTTGGGAACCGTGGTCAGTGTGGGAGTCAGGCCAGTCCTAGCATGGCCTCCTTCCCTTCTCTGCTATCGGAGTTTGCCGAGAGAAGAGAAAGTTTGGAGGGAAAATAGGCAGGGGCAAAGCGGGTATAGGGGTGAGTGGAAAATTCTGAAACCATATGCATCTATTCAGAAGTGAGAGGAGAAACCTAACACGCCGGCAGGAGACTCGGAGACATCTTCAATCTCGGCTTCTGCCCCCTCCCCAAGTGTGCAGGCTGTAGGCTGCCTCGAGTTTTGAAAGAAAAACTCTTGTTTCCTCTAGAAGCAAATGCTGAGAATAAGAAAACTCTTTAAGAAACAGGAATTTGGACTAGGTACCACTCTGAGTTGTTCCTAGATAAGATTTAGGACATTTCTCTGTTTGCTTTCATTTTGAATGAATAAGCGTTTATAAAAGTCAGAGAGGATCTTACACAAAGTTATTGCTGGTTTTGTTTGGGGTGAGGGAAAGCGAGTGTCAGTGTCACTTCCATGGGGAAGGCAACTAAGGAAGCAGCCTGACACCTGGAGGAGCCCAAGGTGAGTATGCAGGACCAGACTTTGTTACGAAGCCCCTAGAAACTATCCTGTGCCAGGACTGAGAGGATGCACACCCCCACCCCACCCCCAGCCACCAGACCCAAAGGCCATAAAACCCACGCAGGCCTAACAGAGCAGCTCAACATGGAAGCACCAGGACCCAGCATTGGGGTCATCGCCCACTCGGGGAGCACAGATGGTCAGGGAAGACGCGAAGCTTCGGCTCTGTGTGGGCTCCATGTTAGGAGTTCCACAGGCCTCTTCCTGGCTCTGAGTAAAGCTTTCTCAACACTTGTCTTTCGTTTGCAGGTTTTGTCCTGGTCATCGGACTGGTGACATTCTATAGAATTGGCCCCTACACCAGCCTATCCTGGTCTTGCTACCTAAACATTGGCGCCTGCCTCCTGGCTACCCTGGCGGCGGCCATGCTCATCTGGAACATTCTTCACAGAAGAGAGGACTGCATGGCACCCCGGGTGATTGTTATCAGCCGCTCCCTAACGGCGCGGTTTCGCCGCGGGCTGGACAACGACTACGTGGAGTCCCCATGCTGAGGGCCGCCGGGGAGGGGCCCTGCTTAGGACTTTATTGACTGTTAAGGAACAATCTAGAAACCAACGGGCTGCCTGTGCAGAGGCGGGTGATTCGTATGGCTTCCTATATATGCATATGTACGATACACAGGTATGTTTACTGTTCTATATAAATATATTCTATGATCATATATTGTCTGTGCCAGCCTCCTCCTGACACACTCACAACCTGACTTCACGCTCACGCATGTCGCAAGGAGGAGACTAGCACCTGAGAGGCACATGAGGAGCGGCGGCTGTCCGGCTCGGCACCCTGGTCTGGGGTTAATTTATTCTGCGTCTGCAAAGAGGGGCGTCCGTGGCCATCTTTACTTTGGTAAAGCGAACACCTGGGGAGATTTTTCTGGAACTGGCCATGCTCTTCCTCGAGTGGCTCAGAATTTATAGCCAGAGGATTACAGCTTTACGACAGGATGGAGTGAATAACGTCTGTTTGCGCCGGATTATTTTTCTAAGTTAAAATAAAATGCAAACCTGTTACCACTGTCTCAAATGTGTGTTGCCTCCATCTACAGTGCCACAGAGTGAAAAGAATTTGGCCTGTTTTCTGTCATTTTTGTGGGCTGGTGGTAAGAGAAGGGTTGAGACATTTTTAAAGATCTGGCGGGAGCGTGGCTTCGGGTCCCTCACGTCCTTACTCAGGCTTCCATTCACCTGAACCTCAGAAGCCCATGTTCCTGGACTGTTCACACTGTGGCACTATGATGGTGGATACACAATTGGCAGGGTAAGAGGGGAAAAGTCTATTTGTTTAAAGAAATTCAGAGATCGGTTCACTCTCTTCCCCTATAAAATCTTTAGCCTGTCAGCCCAGTGCTCCGTGGGCTACAGAATGCCTTCACGATGCTACACTGATTCCAAACAACCCAGCTCCTAAATCTGTGAGAGGTGAACAGGCCGAAACTTGCCAGGCTGAACAGGAAACACCTAACAACCGGCCACGCCCCTGGAGACTTGGGACAGGGGACAGGGGACAGGGGAGAGGACTGCCTGGGCCACATCTACAAGCACAGTCCTCTAACAGCACCACCTAGAGGCAAAACCACTGTTGCCATACTCTGGCCCAGCAAACTGATCCAGGGAGCTGGTGGGTACCGAGCAAAAGCAGGGTAACACCCTGGCCATCACTAACCCAAGAAACGTTCAGCTTTGTTACTTTCAACCTTCCAGAGAAGTGAGGTGACCAAATTTGAAGCCATATTGCCCCAGGATAGTCAGAATGAATGGCAGGTTGGGGTTGGCGCTTTAAAAACCATCAAGCCATCGAGATGATTTAAAAGCATCTATGGCCTGACCATCTCTGCCGTCAGTATAGAAACATCCAGATTCCTGGCCTACAACCAGTAGACTAATGGGGAATATTTAGGTCTCAGCTTCCTCCCTCTGAGCTTCTTTCCGACAATGGACTTTCCCCCAAATGATATGCTAAAAATAATTGATTTTTAAAAGAATAATGGAATATTTAAGATGTATAATTTTAATAATATTATGTATATGACTATATAAATGTACATTAAAGTTTTAAAGTTGGCCACGTGGTTGATTACGGTCTGTGGTCGTGTTTATAGTAAATGAAAAGTGATTGGAGAAAGGCTGGGCTGTGCCATCCAGCCACTCTGGGCCACTTCCCAGACTAAGAGTCCTCTTGTTCACATGACCAGTGTAGAAAGGGCCTCCCAACTGGGACAAGGTTTGGCCACACTATTTTAGAAATGAGACAAGGGACTAGGATCACATGCTGGTTTGAAAAGTGCTTCCGTGTTACAGAAATTACCACTGCAAATGAGGGGGACCGGTTCCAGGTAATTTAATTTCCCATCTTTCTCTTTCCACTTTAGTTTCATTCTTCAATCATTTTTCTACCCTTTCCAGATTAAAATCTGTCAAGTGCACTTGGGAAGATTTGCTGACTTCTCTCAGGAATATAGAGGAAGCTGCTTGTCGACAGCCTTTGATTGAAAACTTCTTTTAGATCAATTTAAATGTGTTTTTCACTCCACTGTTTTGAGTGTTTATTATAAAACCCTGTTTTTGTTTAGTAGCAATTCTTCCCAGAGGGATGGGAAGTATTATAAGTATTTAGCAGCTGCAGAGCTTCTGACTAGGAAGTGTCCAGGACACTATAAAATAAATCAAACTAATTAAATACCAGCCCAAGAGGCTACGAGCACCAGGCTCACCCACTTCCCAAAATGCACTGCTCTGTGACGGCACAACCTGTGTGACCTGGTGTCTGCAAGCACAGTAGCGTTTCATTTGAGTGAAGTACAGCATGACAGTGTCACAGAAGTCAGTGATTCTTACACTCGCATTCGGAAGGGGAGGAGAGATGTAGAGAAAATACTCAAAGGGTGTATACATCCCTTTGACACCTCAGTGAATGGAATTCTTACCTTTTGATGAGTTTGATAGATTTGAAAGCCTCATCCATGTCTCCGACAGTGACGAAGAAGCTGAAGTTGAGCATGGTGTCCCGGGTGGGTTTGTCGCAGTCCTCCAGCCCCACGAAGTCTCGCAGGGGCCTCCTGCCCACCATCTGGGGGATGGAGTGGTGCCCCGAATCTGCCCAGTCGTCTCTGTCTGCTTCTCCCGGCTGAATGACAAAGGGCACTATTTACGTCTCCGTTCATGTAAAGCTAATGCCTATGCTAAGCCTCTTCTTCGAGCAGCATCAGCTATAGGGGTCCTTCTGCAGAAAGGCACAGACACTCAGCAAGAGGCCCTGCCACATGCAATGAAGTTATCAGAGGCCCTGGTCCTCATTCAAAGTTACCAGAGCTTTTGGCTTTGGTTTCAGATAGTGGATGAACAAAGGCTGTCCATGTGCAAGAACCCACCTTTCAGCCTCTGCCTCCCTGATGTCAACGTTTCAATAGTTATAAAATGACTGTATGGGGCGGCTGGTTAGCTCAGTTGGTTAGGACGCAGTGCTCATAGCACCAAGGTTGCTGGTTCAATTCCCATATGGGCTATTGAAATATGCCCTCCACAACTAGAATGAAACAACCACTTGACTTGGAGTTGGGGGGGCCAGTTAGCTCAGTTGGTTAGAGAGCATAACTCATAGCTCATAACACCAAGGTTGCCGGTTCGATCCCCATGCCCTCCACAACTAGATAGAAACAACTACTTGACTTGGAGCTGATGGGTCCTAGAAAAACACACTGTTCCCCAATTAAAAAAAAAAAAAGGCTGTGAAAATCCTCACTTGCCAGGTTTGTTTTGTAAACTAGAAAGAGTGTTTACTGTCAAGTCAGACATGGACACACAAATGTGCAAAGGTCTTAAAATGACGTAACGCCAGCACGATTTCAGGTGGAATTTTCTGAAACGATAACCTGGATGAGCGGCGTGCCCTCCACTGGTTTTTCTCAGAAGAACCATCAACCGAGTGCAGAGCTCCCAAACAGGTGTGCGTAGAGGAAGAGTGTCCTCTGGCCCCAGCACCAGCATGATTTTCGTGTGCTGCCTGATGCCTCCTCGCACTTGGCACCTTGAAATACAACCTACTGAGGGACTGGCGTGCTTAAATGTTGGCTTCCTTCCCGCCTGCTGGGTGCTGCGCCCGCCCGCTCTCCTCTGGGCTGGAACCCACACACACACCCCTCTTCTCCACTGTCTGCTTCTTTCTTTCTGTGCAGGAGCCATTTCTCTGGTGTCCGCACAAGCTCCCCAGTGTAAAGGGGGGTCATATTCCACCCTCCTGGGACCCAGCGCCCCCTGCATGTCACTGGTCTTGAACCTGCTGCTACTCTGTGACTTCTGCAAGGCTAGCCTCTACCACCTGCCTCCAGCTCAGTCCTGGCAGCTCCTCCATCTCCCTGCTGCTTCTCAAGTTCACCTGCAGTTCCCAACTTCAGGGGGTGCTTGATGGGCCTTGAAATGCTGGTAGAATGTGTCAGACCTAGGTGTGGATGGCGCAGGGCAGAGCATAAGCAAAAGCCCTGAGGAGGCCCGCGGTCCAGGGCGGCTTACATTCAGGGTTCATGGTTGTGTATGGGCTGCAGGAGGCTGGAGTTTGGGCGGATTTTGCACTGAGTGGGAAACCTCCAGAAATGTGTGTGCAGAAAAATGACTGGGGCACTGCCACTCACTGTGGTTTAACCATCCCAAGGCAGGACCTGACGTCCATCAACCTTGCTGCGATCTAATCAGAGCTCTGCTTCCGTGAGCACATCTGGGAATTCTGAGAGAGACACCTGCGGGCCCTGCTTCACCTGCTACCTGCCCCAGCAGTCGCCACGGCTCTCATCACAGCTCTGCTAGGGAGGGACTGGGCCACCTGCCCTGGCTGCATGCTTGAGTGTGCGGATGACAGGAACCGCCCGGACTTGGCCGAGGGACGTGACTACAGGTCAGTCATCAGAAGCAGCACGGCTTTTAGAAAAACGCAATGCTTAACACATTAAGTGCGGCATCAGTCCCTGGGGACTGACAGCGAACTTTTTGTTTGGGCGACATTGGTGAGTGGGACCAGCAGTATCAAGGTTAAAAAAGTAAATGTAACTTTAATGAAGTTTATTAAAACATTCTAGGCAAAGATGTGGTTTAGATTTGCACATATTACAAAAGGTAACGACCTGTTTAGTTAATTTTCTAGCTGCATTGCGCCGGAATGTTTTTGTATTTGTCTTGTAACATTCAAAACAATATCTACGCACTTTATGCGCCTTTCCTTCTTTTTTTTTCCAATTGGTGAATGCTTCTTCTTGTATCGACCCTCTCAACATTTTTGGTATTATGGGTAACAAATCTTTTTGAAAGTAATCACTGTGAAAACTAAATTCTCTCTGCTCAAATAGATCTTTACACTTCTGTGGCTTTTTCTAACTGATCGTCTCTTGGAGGTCACCTTCTTACCGTTCCCAACCTCATTATCTTGTGTTTAGAATTTGTATACTTTTGCATTGGCTGCACCATTGTGCACCTGTTTATACTCTAACTCAACACCCAAGTGGTTGCCGGCGTGCCGACATGCCGGCCCACCGCCTGAATGGAAAGCCCAGCAAAATCGGCTCAGCGCTTAACGTGTTAATGGCCATTCATCCTAAGAACTTTAGGGTCAAATTAAAAAGACTGCCTAGGGGCAGCCGGTTAGCTCAGGTGGTTACAGCGCAGGCTCATAACACCAAGATTGCCGGTTTGATTCCCACATGGGCCGCATAGCTGTAGCTGCGCCCTCCAAAACTAGATTGGAACAACTACTTGACTTAGAGTTGATGGGACCTAGAAAAACACACTGTTCCAATTAAATTTTCTTTAAAAAAAAATAAAGACTTCCTACATGGCAAACAAACTATGTTCTGGACTACAGACATCAGGTGACAGCCTGTCTGTGCCATACCTCTGACCGGGATGAGAGCTCTGTGCAGTGATGTGGGCTCCCATGAGGAGCTGCCACTGTGTCACGTCCCTTATAAACCTGGTTAAAGAGGACACGCAAATGAGGAAGTATCATCACACACACAACTAGAGCTTAAAATAAAGAAAAAAAAGATGTTGAGGAAACTGCAGAGTTAAGGTGACAGAAGGTAAGTGGGGAGCCACCTTACACTGCATCACACACATCTCCTCTCTGGGGCAACTAGGAGAGTGGGTGCAGAGGAGACAAGAAATGAGAGAGAAAAAGGCTGCGTAAATGTGGGGGAGAAACCAAAGTCCATAATGTGAGAATAATGGAGGAAAAATACTCGATAGGAAACATTTAAATGTTTCTCACAATTTTCTGAGTTCTCAAATCAAAGAGAAATGAAAATGCCTAAGGAGTAGTAAATAAGGATAAAATTCAGAGAAATGTCAGTCTGGTGAAACGAATCTATTTCAAATATGGGACTGAGAAAAACTGTTTTGACTCCAGAATTTGGGAGTTAAATAAGACCCTTCCCAATCTTCACAAAGAAATTCCATTGAACACAAGTAAAGGTCAGTCCACGCACTATTCACTGTGCCAATGGCTGTATGATGTTGTTTTATGTGGTGAGCTTGTGTGAACCAACTGTGCTTAGATCCACTGTTTCAAACATGCGCACCATCATATGTTCAGTTTCAGCCGAGTCTCAGAATCACAGACCCACATGCAACTTGTCATATCACATTCACAGATGGGGGGTCATGGAGCCGAGGAGACCAAGTCCCAGGGAAGGCAACTAACACTTCCAAAGTGACCTTGTTGGGGCGCATGTATGTGGGTGCTAAAAACGACCCTGTTCTCTCACAAATGTATGTAAAAACCCTACGTGCGTGTAACTCACACACATGTGGGTAAGGACAGAAACCTCCTGAAAAGGCATGCACCAGCCTGTTCCCAGCAGCCATCTCTGGGGGCTGGGACTATAGAGACTGGCATCATCTTTGGTCTGTATCTGTAGCTTCTAAATTTTCTACAGTGGATATAGGAATACATAATTTTTAAAAAGAAGCTAGAATTTAAAAAAAGACAGGAAAGCTGCAGGGTGTGGTGCTTTCAGGGGAGACGTTGGGAGGACACCTGAGTGACACCAGGACCCTTTTCCTCAAAACAGTGCTGTCTGTCTTGAGAGCAAAGCCACGTCTAGTCATTCTCCTAACATAGGAGACCCCATATTCTTTGGAATTTCAGGGGACAAATCAGAGCAGATGGTCTGCCTTGCTTAATGCGAGCCTGGGAGACCCCAGCCCGAGAGGGGGTACCCTGAGGACAACGCCTAGCGCTTGTGGGGTTCTTACCTTTCTGGTGAAATAATAATGGGGTACTTCCATTCCCAGGAGAGACTGGTAGGCGGGAGGCTGGGGGAAGCTGTCCTGAAGCAAGAGGCCGTGCTCGTCAGAAACAAAGAAGGACAGAATCAACACGTCCGCCTGCGAGACAGAGGGGAAAGTATTGTTCTGTTTTTAGTCTGGCAGTATACTTTTCTATTTTGTGTCTAATTCCCATTTGCATTGCTGGGGTAGGTACATAAAACACAGAGAAAATAGGACGAGCACACGCAGATGCAGATAAGCCGCTGTCCTGGGCATATGGCCGCCACACCAGCCAGCCGCCATCGCCATCTGCTGCACTTTGGAAAAACTGAGGCATCTTCTCAGGATGTGCCTCACCCAGCTTGAGAGCCGCTAGGCCCTTCTCCCTGACTGATTTCCTTGTAGCAAACACTAAGCATTCCTACCGAGTTGGTGAATGAAACTGAAAAGACCTCTTGTGTTTCAAAAGATGTGCCCTTTGGTTTCTTTAATGATTTAAAA
>NW_017731476.1:2932748-2964178 GCF_001890085.2 Hipposideros armiger
CAACGTCCTCCACAACTAGACTGAAGAACAAAAGGACAGCAACTTGTCTGTTCCCCTTCCCCCAATTCCCCAATAAAAATCTTAAAAAAAAAATCTATCTATCTATCTATCTATCTATCTATCTATCTATCTATCTATAGATAGATAGATATATATATACACCACTCAGAGCAACGATGACAAAAAGATTCTTGCCTCTGCTTTGAGGAACAAGGAATAAAAGAGAACAGGCAAGGGACTCTGTGGACCCTGTCCCTGGGGATTCACAAACAGCAACAACAGGCCGCAGCCTCTTTAGAAGGGGGGTCGGAGGTGGCAGGGGGGGGGCAGAGCCTTTCCTTGCTGTGTGGATTCTTATAATTCCTCATCATCTTCATAAAGGACCAAAAGCGCTATCTGATCAAACTTCCAAGAAGCGGCCTTCACACATACACTCTCTCATCTTTCACTCATTATCCATTTGCACATTCTTATGTCTTGTCTAGACTTGTCACCCAGCCCTCTATCTTAAAGAAAATTCCCCAGGCTATGTCTTCACTTCCCTCAATCCAATGACACAGGCACCACCTCAGTACATTTTACCACTCAGTGTGTCAGAACCAAGGATTGGATTTGCTTCAGAAAAATCTCAGGGTATGGACACTGGTTGTTGATAATCTCAGGGAGTCCAAACTCTTACCGTCCTGGACGTGAAATTCCTTGGGCAGGGAGATAAGTGTCCCAAAGTTAGAGGGCTGCTGTCCTTTGCTGATTTACTGAGGACCCTACATATAAATTCTCTTGGAATAAGACGGGGTAGAGAGAAGCACAGCAGACCACTAGATTTTCCCAGGGAATTCTAGACATCCCACAAGACATAAGACTTGGAAAGTGTCAGGGTCCTGGCCCCTGGGGTGGGGGGAATGGAGCCCTGAAAGTCATCACTATGGGGGAGGGAGGCCCTGCGGAGCCTGGGGCGTGGGGTGGCAAGAGCTGAGAGTGGTGACTGAGGCGAGGAGGCCACTTCGGTGGGAGTCAGCCTTCTCTGAGGGTAATGGCATGTTGTGGAATGAATGAGGAGTTGGCATCCTGACTCAGTGCCTCAGTCACAGGATGTGCTAACGTCAAGGAATTAATTTGTATAAACTGTTTCAATAAAGAGCTCCGTCCTCAAGAGAAAACAGCCGGTGCCAGATGAGATAAAGCACAGGGTATGACCCTGAGTCCAACCAGACAGAAAGGGTAGGGCTGGCCCCCTGGTGTGTACCCGGAGGGGAGACGGACCCAGGCATCCTGCAGGGAAAACCTCTGCTCCATGTGAATGAATTTCCCTGTAGCTTTCCCATAAACTTTGTTACCAAGATTGTGAGCCCACACGTCTAAAGTCCCCGTGAGTCTGAACATCGATGCGTCCGTGCAGTACCGTGGGGCCAGCGCTGTCCTCGGCGTGGACCTTCCTGTCTGCGGGCTGCAGCTGGGCTCCTGGGACCTCCTGCACGACCTCGCACACAAACAGCCTGGGATCACTCTGATCCCAGAAGTGGCTCCTGGGCACGTGATGAGCCAGGCTCTCATCCGAAAAGGCAAGGTTCCTGAAAGAGAGACCCGTTCAGAACACTGAGTTCCTGTTTTCAGCCTCCGGAAACACCTTCAGTCAGGTCTCCCATCGGCGTCAGGAGGCCATGTCTGAGTTCCAGGCTGCCCAACTCAGGTGCACCTTCCCACAACGTGCTGCGATGCAGCCTGTCTGATTGTATTCTTTCCGATTTAAAAAAATTGGTTCTAAGAGCCCCAGTGGAGTCTAGCTGGAGAGAGACAGATGAGGTGGCTTTTGCTCCCGAGGTCCTGAGGAGGGTCTCTGATGTAAGCCCCCAAGTCCAGGACCAGCAGGTGGACCTCGGGGTAGGACAGCACCCCCTCCTAGGCAGTTTCCGGGCCTGGTTTCCGGTCTCAGCTTTGACATGTGTGGTCCCTCCCACCTCTAAATCTCCATGATTTACGGGCCCAGAATGAGACGAAGAACTTCAGGGAGACAAAATGGGTTGGGAGGCAAAGAATGGATCAGAGATTAAAAGAAGGCAGGTGCCTGATGGAAGACAATGAGTCTCACTTGACTGCCACCTGAAGGAGCAATGACAAGTCAGGGATGGGCTCCTTGGGCCCGTGTGGGCCATGCAGGAGCAGGGGGATCTGACCCTATGAGAAACCAGTGGCCCTCACAGATGTCACAGTTCCAGGACCGAGCAGAAAGCAGGGCAGGTAGACCAATGGTGGTACAAACCAAAGCGTTTCTCGGGACCCATGGAGCACCAGGGGCACCTCAGGACTAGCCTGGTGAGTGGTGCTCAGACACAAGGACGTGGCCCCGACACTACTGCAGCTCCTGGGAGGGAAGCATGATCGGCAGGCAGAGAGTCAGACGGAAAACATGACTCAGAGACATTTTAAAACAAGAACACCCAGGAATTAGAGTCATGGAGAGTGGGGGTTAAAGGAACGGTTAGTTCTGAGGTTTTGGACCAGGTGACCCAGGAAAGTGGTGCTATGGACAAAAACAGGGTCTCTGGGGAGTGAGGCAGAGTTGGAGTCTATTTCTGAGGTGGCGGCAAGAAACTCCAAGGACATTTGGAGATGGAGAAGAGGAGCCAAATTTGGTGAGAAGTGAAGATGAGCATGTTTAGTAGGTGTGAGTGTAAGTCACCAGGTGAAAGAAGGTTCCAGAAAGGGATTCTGAGAAGAGAGGTGGGAGCGTGAGGGGCAGGCAGGACAGGGGAAGGAGGGGGCTATGACAGGAGCAAAAGGAACAGGGCAGCCAGAGAAAGGCACGGGCTAGGCCATTCCTGAGAAGCCCGCTCTCCCCTGAACCATCAGCCTGCGGGCTTCTCGCCTCTGCATTCGCTTTTGGGGCTTACACACCCATCTGAGCGTTGACCACGCAGCTGATCTAACCACGAGAGCCAGTAAAAGCACTGAAATTCTATGACTATTTTCTTAGTAGTAGAAGGAACTCCAAATATACGTTACATGAACTCCCTGAAGAAAGACAATTATTTTTTCTAGAAATACATTTTCTACAAGACACACCCTCCCTGCCATCAGAGATGCTGATGAGTCTGAGGTTCATTGCATTTCTATCATGTGATTTCGGGCCATTTCTGGAGACACCTCGGAACCTAATTCTAGAACCTCAGAACCTAGAAAACAGATGAAGGACCCAAATCTATCCCAAATGCCTAAGTGTGTTTCTGCTTCACTATAATTGCTGGGGTCTTTTGAAGACTGAAGTATAACTTAGCACAACCTGCCTAGAAGTTAACAAGTAACTGAATAACATTTTCAACAGTTTTTTTTCCAATAAAATCCTCCCAAACCACAATCTTACTTCTTAGTTTCCTGCCCAACAAAGGACAATGTCTCTTTCCAATCAATCTGTCCTGTCTTGAAGTCGAAGATGGTTACCGTGTCCGTGTCCACATCATAGAAGCAGATTTTTGAATCGGGGCTGTTGTCAGCCTAGGGGAAGAGAAAACAGGAAGCTCATGGTGACCGCACAACCAAGAAAACACATTGCGGTGCCAGTGACCCACAGGCCACTCTGGCCGGTGTCCTTCCAGCATTCAGAATTTGAACATGAGTTTACCTTTATCCCACTGACTGGTTGCTGAATTGCTACTTTATCATTTCCGAGCATTGAAAACAGCCCTGAAAAACTGTGAAGGTCAACTACAGCTGTCTAGCTGTTCTCGATACTGACTTGCGAGCCATGTCACCTTAGCTGAGGTGGATTAACCACCGGAACAAGGTGGAATCTGGATTTTGATAAACCAGTTCTGATTCAGCTGCCTGGGGGCGGTTTGGGCGGCTGAGAAAAGTTCTGCGTGCAGAGGCTGCCCGCCCTCGGGGCATCTCCCAAGGGCTCTGGGTTCTGAGTTCTCACTCCCCCCACTCCCTGCATACATTTTCTTTTATTCGGCCAACCCCACAGGCGTCTGTCTCTCTTGTTCATTCTTCCCGAGTCCTGGCCACTCTGCCGTCCATCCGTCAGGGCTGCGAGCAGGGATCTCAGCCCCAAGGAACGTATCTCAGTCCCCTCATTCATCAAATAGAAAGTGTTAGGTGCCAGAAGCCACAGCTGCTACTGTGACTGCCACCACCATCGCCATCATCTCTTCTTTCTTCTGGGTCCTCGCACAAGAAAGGTGTGCGTGTGCACATACAAAAGAAACCGAGAAAGGGGAACCCGCTTGGTTTCTAGGGGCCACAAATGCCAAGAGCTTAGGTAGACTGTCAGAAGCTTTATTTTAGGAGATATTGAAATGGTAAATGGGACATGAGAACTTTAGAAAAGAAAGGCAATACATTGAAAATTGGCCAAAATTTTAGACTAAAGAAGATATTGCAAGCTTAAGAGCAGGGGGGAAATCTCAAGTTAAAATCATCAGTAGGTTTGACTACATAAAAATATAGGTTTCTCGTCGTCACAATTCCACGGCAAAATGGAAAACAAACGACGAAAGGGGGGCAGCATCTGAGACACACAGGATGAGCACAGCTCCTCTCCCCAGTTCAGCGTTCACTCTCTAGACCCTGGACCCCGCCTGTTGGAATTGGGGGGGGGGGCTGCATCCACCCCAACCTGCCTCCTGCTTCCCTCTCTGCCACCTTTCCTATCCAAAGCCGACTACCCTCCCCCTAGGAACTGCCAATGGGGGCTACTTTTCACTGTAGGCCCCCCTTTTTTTTATTTTTGCTTTTACCACAGGCAGGTATTGCCTGCTCCTGCTGCCCCCCCTTCCAGCCTGTGCTGCCCCCATTTTCTCTCCCTGGACCTTCACGCTGCCTTCTCTTCTATCTCTTCTCATCAGCCATTAACCTCCCTCAATCTCACTCTGCTCTTAAGAGTCAGGTCTCCAGAGTGAGTGGTCACTGCACTGTCCCCACTCCTCACCCCAGCACCATGGAAATGGCCCTCCCCACAGCCTGTGGACCCCGCTTCTGTTCCTGTGTTTGGATATCCTGGCACTGGCCCAGATACTGAACAAACGAGTGACATGTGATCTCCCGGCATGTGATGCTTGACTGACCTTCCCCATCTCCTCGGCCGTCCCCACCACCCCAACCTGCCACTCCCTCGGCCTCCCCAGGTCCCATCGTGGTCCTCGGGCTGTAAGCAGCTACTCTCTTCCTCCCGCCAGACTGCCCTTCTCCCGCCAGACTGCCCTTCAGAGACCCAGGATTGTATTTTTTAACTGCCCACCTGCTGCCTCTCAGATGCCTCAAGCTCAGCACACTGAAACAGGACCCCCCACCATCCCTGCAAATGGCTCCGTGGCCAGCTTCGAGTGTTACAACCAGCTTCTGCCCTCCCCTGCCCCACAGCCAATCAACCCCCACACATTGGGGATGGCTGGGAGGGTGCCAAGGGGACCTCGGCACCCTGGGTTCCTTACCCACCATTTAGAAACATCTCTAGAAAGACCACACTCCTGCCTCCACCCATGTCAGGGTCAGCTCATGTGATGGCCCAGTGACCATGCCGGCCTCGGCTTCGCCCTGTGACAGTTGACCCTCAGCAAGACCACACTTCTGCCGATGGACTCACCTTCTGGTGCCTCGACCAGGCTGCGCCCCCACGGTGCTCTCACAGCTTGGCTCAACCCTCACCTTGTCTGGGAGGCTCCCGACCTCCCTGGACCCCGACTCCGCCCTGTTACTCTCTGTCCTGGCACTGCTCACTGTCCTCCTAGCTCTCACCAGGGTTATAAAAATGTACTTTTGGCTCATTCTTTGATCAATGTCTGTCCACAGGGAAGTGACCGAGTCCTCTTGTTTCACTGAGTTTGTATCTGCAGTGCCCAGCAAAGTGCCTGGTACACGGAAGCCATTCCATAATCAACTCTTAAATAAATGAACACATGAATGAAAACACCAAAAAATCCTAGAACAGGGTGAACATGCTCTCAGTCACCTTCCCTTCAGACCCGCCATGCGGCCACCTACAGCATGACGTCACTCCATCTCCACGTGAGAGGCTCAAAGGTGCCTTCAACTGTCCTGTTACCCGTTGGGCGGAGAATTTAGTTGGGCAATGAGAAGAGACAGAAAAGAGAAGTGGTTTCTTCTTCTCTGCAAAGAACCCACTGTTTCTGATTAAATAAGCAATGAAGAGAGACAGGACAAGACAGAAGCTGTGCAGGTGAGGACGCACCAGGCAGGGGAGAACACAGGTGGGGTCAGGAGGGGAAGCCCTGGAGAGGGGACAGAAGAGGAAGGAAGGGCAAGGGGAGCTGGGACACAAAAGAGCCGCACAGAGTGGCCTCCAGAGGCAGCGAGTAACAGAGACAGGAGTCTGGAGAGGAGGAGCAGAGGCAGGCCCCCTGCGGTACCCACCTTGCTGAGGAGGATGCTTATTTTGTTGCCGTTGGCGTTACATCTGAGGGACGCAATGCCCCCGGCTCCAGGGACCAGCTCCGCCAGGTTCTTGCAGCTGCAGTGCACCTTCGCCTCTCTGCAGGGAGGAGGACAAGGACCTCAGTGCAAACCCAAGGCTCACGGTGCAGAGCAGGGATCCGCTTCTCCGAATGAGCCGAAACCTCGGCTCACAGAACTCAGAGTTCCCCAGCGGCCCAGCTGCTCTCACCCTGGGCTTCTCTGTGTTCCGGGGAAACCCACCAGGCTCAAAATATAGGGTGAGAGTTTAAAGTTCTTAAAAGTTCTTCGCTCCTTCTGAGCAACTATGAATATGCATCCTCTTCCCCCTCTTCTTACACAAAGTAGCTTTTTAAGAATGCTGCTCCGCCCTTGTATTTCCCCTTGAGGTGGGTCTGTGCTCTTTCCTTTCAGAACGGTTGCTTCATTACATTTATAACAGTTGCATAGTTCTGCATATCATGATGAACTAAAATGTATTTAATTCCTCCCGGTTAGCTGGTTCTTCTCTGCTACCAATAGAAACGATACTGGGTTTGTAGTGGTAACTCATCATGATTTTTTTTTTTTTACTTTTTTCACCTTTTCTCAGTTCCTAAGACGCTCTCCCTGTCCCAGGATCCACATGACGTTTGGTGGTTACATCTCCTGCGGCTACCACTGGGATCCTGTCTCAGACTCTCCTGGTTTTGATGCCTCACCAGTTTTGAGGACTGGTCAACTGTTCTGTAGAGTGTCCCCCCTCTGGGATGTTTCTGATGGTTTTCTCAAGATTAGAGTGGGGTATGGGTTTGAGGAAACCCCAGAGGCACAGTGTCACTGTCATCACGTCATATCAAGGGTCTGTGCCATTGACAAGACTCATCTCTGTGATGTTGACTTTGGTCTCTCTTGTCTGGAGTCATATCTATAAAGTCACTCCTTTCCCCCCTCCCTATACTGTCCCCTTTGGAAGGATGTCACCATGTGCAGCCCACATTTACAGAGTGGGGAGGTCTGCTCCCTTCCTCAAGGGAGGAGGCTCTACATAAATTATTTGTAATTCTTTTGTACAGATTTGTCTCTTCTCTATTAACTTATTCAATCACTCATTTCTATCAGTATGAACTCACAGATATTTACTTGCTACTCTGGGTTATAACAATGTTATTTTACTTATTTTGTTGCTCAAATTGTTTCAGCTTTGGCCCCTGGGAGCTCTTTCAGTTGGCTCCTGTGTCCCTTTGACATACCCCGTCATTGTATTCTGCTCCAGGATCATCTGGTACATTTCCTGCCTCAGTCCTAGAATCAGCCATTTCTCCAAGGACCTTGGTTCCATTTTTTGGAGATGCTGTTAGAAACCCCAGGGTGGGTACTGGTATGCCGGTTGCTCTGGGGGTGTCCTGGCCTCCAGGCCCTCAGCTGGCAGAACAAGGCAATGTGTGTGCGCTAACTGGTGTGTATGTAGACTTATCTGTAAATGTCTTCGTATATATCCATCTGTAGCCACACTAAGCTAAACATGACCTTAAACTCCTATCTCCATCACCGCAGGGGTCACGCTCACCTCCTCCCATTTGTCTGCAAACTCCCAGCAGTGAGGACCCAGCTCCACCACCCTCATTGTTCACTCCCAGGGTACCTATGGGATTGTCACCCTGTTCCCTTGTGGGAACTGTCTCTGTCAGCTGGAGGGCCGTGCTGTGTGCATTCCCTGTGTCTTTAGTCTTATAGTCGCCACCCATTCCCAAAGTGACTTAGATCAGCCACACCCCCTCCAGGGAGCTGGTTTCACACATTTATAATACAGGTAGGTTGTTTTGTTGCCTTCTGTATTCCATCCCGGGATCCCCCAACCTAAGAGATTTTTTAAAAATTTGCACACACTAAGGCTCACTTCGTGCTGTAAAGTTCTATGGGTTTTGACAAATGCAGTGTTGTGTATCTATCACATAGAAGTTTCATCACCCTAAGAAATCCCCGAGCATCACCTGTGCAAGCCCTCCTCCCTTCCCCATCATGCAAAGATTAACAATTCCAGCCAAGATACAAGGTGTTTCAAAAAATTAAGTGGCGTGTGACTATTGAAATGAGAACACAGAGCGTTTTCTAGTGCCTATGCATTTTCTACTCATCACAGTATCTACTCATTTTTAAAATGTAATGTTGCCTGAAGCCGATTTCTATTAACATGCCCCCCCCCCGCATTTAGCCTCTTTTCCCATTAGATAAGAGAAAAGCCCCAGTATGACTGGAAAGCTGAATTCTCTCTGAGGGGGTGCCCCGGTATGACCGAGGCCGATAAGGCTCCCTCTGAGGAGTGTCTCAAGGTGTGATTGGGACCTGTTGAAATGCAAACAGTTAATCTCCTCTTGGGAGGACACAGTAATCAGGCGTCCTAGGGGCTAGGCGGAGGATATGCGAAGGCATGCGGATATGCGAAGGCATAGCATTTGCTGGAACATAATGGATATGTTAAAGGAAAAAGGCTTTGAAGCACAGGCCTCAAACTGATGCTAATTTGATTGACAACAGTCTTACTTCTTTGAAAATTCTCAATTAAAGCGATGCACAGACCCGATTCGGGGCTCGCTCAGATTCTCTGAATGAGTCCCTTGGGCTTGCTCAGTTTCTCTGACTGAGTCCCTTGGTCTCCCTCTTAAACTTTACTTCTGTCTCTGACTCTTTATTCAATCTACGCCGCCCCTCAAGAGAAACCCGTTTGCCCTTGCCACGCTGGACGTGACAATGTAATACTTTCATATGGACAAAAATTGTACCTTCGGGAAAGATCGAAGCTTTTAAAGTGAGCCAAGTCCGTCCCTACAACCAGGAAATTTCCACAGATGTCAAAGAAGCATGGGTTCCCCTCCGTCTCGGAAAACGGCAAGAGCTGTTTCACAGTACCCTGAGGACAAGGAAAGGACAAGAAATTCAGAAAAGCAGCTTGTGTAGCGTTTCACTTCTGTGACTTAACGTTATTCACAGAGAATCTCGTGTGCTCCACTCATGTACTCAGTGTTTCCTGGTGGCTCAGTGTGTGACCAGTATCCTGAGGGATTCCAACACGACACAGAAGATGGGGCCCTGCCCTCGGGGATCCCTCATGCTTACAGTCCTGAAGGGAAGACAGACAGCAGCTGGGTCAATGAGCAAATACGGGTATAACCTCAACCTGAGACAGCGTTAGTGAGGTAACAGTGAGGATGCTGAAACAAGAAAGTGCCAAGGGCAGTGAGATGGTCAGTTCCATCTGCCTGGGTTGATCCAGGAGGCCTTGTCTGCAGAGGTCCTACGTTAAAGCCTGATAATATTGACTCTACTGCTAGCGACACACAAGGGCGCCCTTGGGTGGGGAGGTCAGTGAGTGGAAGGGATGGCAGTCACATCCCGGGTAGGTTCCATTTGGGGAAACACCCTGAATTGTACGAATGATTTCAAGACACGTCTGCTTTCCTGTACATATATCATGCTTCACAAAAATGTTTGAGAAATAGGCCTTGTCTGGAGGCACTATTTAAACGGAGAATGGGGAGAAGGGGCCAGCTGTCTGGGGAGCCACAGGCCAGCATTCCAGGAAGAGGCGGAGGCACGTGCTGGAGCTGGGTGGAGCTGCTCTGGGTCTAGGAACCACGAGGCCCCTGCAGCGGGAAGGGATGTGTCATGGGGAGAGGGGCATGCATCGAGGGTGTGGGCAAGCAAAGGCCACGTGGGGCAGTGCTGGTGCAGGCAGGGTCCGGTAAAGATGTAGAGTCAGATTTTGTTCAGAATGAAGCTAGAAGACTGAAGGGTTTTGAGCCATGAAGTAATTTCATATCAATTATATTTAAAAACAACTTTGTAGGGGCAGCCGGTTAGCTCAGTTGGTTAGAGCACAGTGCTCATAACACCAAGGTTGCCAGTTCGATCCCCACATGGGCAAGTGAGCTGTGCCCTCCACAACTAGATTGAAACAAGTACCTGACTTGGGAGCTGATGGGTCCTGAAATAACACACTGTTCCCCAATAAAGTTTTCTTTTAAATTTGTAAATGTCATTTAAAAATGTCAATCTTATCAACACTTTGGAAAGAGTGACCACAGTCACCTGGGCACAGCTTAGGCTCTGCAGCATGTCTTGTACACGGCTGACCTTACTCCTCTGAGTGGATAGAGGCTCCTGGCTCCATTTAACCAACGTCCAGTGGAGGAAGGCCTGCACCCTGCATGGCACTGGGTTGGGAGCTGAGCACTGCACAGTGAGCGGCATGTCTCCGGGAGCTTCAAATAGGGGCAGCAAGTCAGAAGGGCAGAACCGAGGGCACCGTGGGGCCGAGCCCAGGCAGCAGTGGATGCACACTCGTAGTTCCAGTGCACAGACGAGTGAGGAGGCAGGCTGGATGATGGGGTACATGCCAACAGAACTTAGTTGGCTCATGATGCTCAACAGAGAGACTCCGAGAGCAGGTGAGGAGGCAGGAACCTGCGCAACCTGCCTAGGAAACTCGGGGAGCGGGGGCCAGGGCGGGGGGGAGCAGTGGAAGAGGAATTCCAAACTGAGGAATCTAACTTCCATTTTGATGCATCTAGCAGGAGCTTAATATACACTTGTGGACCAAGCAAACAGCTGCCTGAACGCAGGATCCAGATGAGTCATGGGAGACTGCTGATTGGGCCAAGGGCGACCCCATCTGTGACAACAAGATGGGGCTCAGCCTCCTTTGCTCAGCCTCTTTCTCTGCCTGCTCCTTAAACACTGGGTCGCCCAGGGCGCAAAGTTGAACTCATCTTGCTTCTACATCTCTTCAGCTACCATCTTTACGTCCATGCATTCCAAGTTCCCAAATTTACTGCTTTACAGCACTGACCTGGCTCCTGACCTCTAGAACCTATATTTCTAACTTGCCCTTGGACATCTCGGAAGTGTGTCCAAGGCGCATCAGACTCGCGCCTTGTTGCCCCAAACCTGCGCTGCTTCTGTAGTTTCTATCTTAAGGCACCACGATCAACCCAGATTCCCAAACTAGAAAACTCAGGACACCTTCAATTCCTCCTTCATCAACCCCACTCAACTACCAACTGGTCCCTCCCTTCCTGTTCGGGCCTCGGCTCCCAGCCCGCTGACTGGTTTCAGGGCCTCAGACCTCTCACCTGTGGCACCTCCTACCTGACTTCACTGTTTGCCAGCTCCCTTAGTCTTTCCCACTACACTGACCCAGAAGTTATCTTCTAAGAGATAAACAACATAAACCCAAGAGGAAAAAAAAGCCCAAACGCAGCCTGTCCCTCAGAGCTTCACAACCCCCACTATTTTCAGGGTGAGGGCCGTCAGTCCGGGCCCTCCTGCCACATCCCCCACTTCTCTGCTCTCCCCTCGGCTTCAGTGTCCACCAGCATCTGTCAGACACCAGCCCCTTCCTCAGCTCAAGCCTCTGCATAAACAAACCCTCCCCTGGTGCCAGGCACTGCTCTTTGCCCCAGGCCACTCACTGCACAAAGCCCTGGGAACAAGTGGGGCTGTACGTTCCAACCTAGAAAGAGGGCCCGTTAGAGAATTGGAAGGTGCACGACAGTGGTGCAGTATTGCCTCGCTGTGAACACAAATGAGCAACCACCACCATGGTTTGTGTGTCTACGTCCGCACAGGTGGGGAGAAAGGTCAGGAAAGACACGGCCCAGGCTTTCAAAACGGGAGAGAGTCACTAACCTTTCCTCATACACTGGCATTATATTATTAGTTACAATGGACATATACACCTTTTAGTTAAAAAATTAACAACAAAAACCGCCCAGCTCCAGGACATCTGTTGTGAGATGCCCTCCAAGCTCAGCAGGCGAGGCGCCTTAGTTGCCTCCATGTTTCCCAGCAGACCATTTGCCCCTTCCTAACAGGCACTGGCCCTTTCCCAGTGTGCTTTCCACCCTTTCCCAGCAGGCTGTTCTCCCCTTCCCAAAAGGCCCTTGCTTTTTCCCAGGATGCCTTTGGCCCTTCTGCAGCAGGCCGTGCACTCTTTCCCAGTATGCGAATAGCCCCTTCCCAGCATGCCGTTTGCCCTCCAGCCCTCCAGTGCCCCACAGGTCGTCTCTCTGCTGACACAGCTGACCCCTTCATCTGTATAAGACTATGGCCCCTCTCTGCCTAAGCTTTATGTCCATGGCAGATGCCTCTTACATAACCATCTTACAAGGTAGGCGAGCTTTCTTTGCATGGGGTGCCCCGCTGGACTCTAGCCTCCTTCCCTCCAGCCTCTTTGCTTCCCCTCTGACCTTAAGGCATGGGCAGGCAGCTGAGTCTGCACTTTCCCCCAGGAGGGCATGTGGGGCTGTGGGCCCCATGTCAGGCCTCTACTCCCATGTATTTTCCATCCCCCTCTTACTTGAGTGTGCTCTTTCATTGTCTGAACCCCACTAGAATGGAGAACTCCACAGAAGCTCCCGCAGGCACTGCTGAAATGGAGGAGTGGACGGGCAGCGCGAGAGGGATAAGGAGAGGGACACCAACGACCCAGAAATCAAACGCCAGATCCCAAGAAAGAACTGAGAGCTACACAAAGCGGTTGGACTGAGCTAAAACCAGTGCCAGGATAGGTATTTTTGACCTTGACACAAAATTCCACTGCGCGTACTGGGTTGAATGGCGGCCGCCAAAAAATATGTCCACCTGGAACCTGTGAATGTGACATCATTTGGAAAAAGGGTCTTTGCAGATGTTAAGGATCTCAACAGGAGACCGTTCCTGGATGATGGGGGGGGGGACCCTAACTCCAAGGACAAGTGGCCTTATCAGACACAGAAGAGAAGACACGGGGAGAGGACCATGAGACGAGGATGTGGCCCAGGAGCGCCGAGGACTGTCAGCAGCCACCAGAAGCTGAAAGAGGCACTTGATGCATTTTCCCTCAGAGACTCAGGGGGAGCCAACCCTGCCCACACCTGGATTTTGGACTTCTGGCCTCTTTAACTATAAGAAAATAAATTTCTGTTGTTTTAAGCCACTCAGTTTGTGGTAATTTGTTACAGCAGGCTCAGGAAACTAATGCACCACATTGGCGCCTGGGTTCCAGCAAATGTGTGAGGGATGCGAACAGGCAAGGGCTTCTTTACTCTACGCCACCAGGAGAGAACAGGAGAGCGTGCTGGAGACCTGTCATCTTGAAGGCACGCACTGCTTCCATCCTGGCCTCCCCCTCAGACACCCACAGAGAAAGGCCTGTCCACAGATATTCTGTCGCGCACACGTCCTCCCGTTTCACAACCCACGTGTTCAGGGTTCAGTGATCGAGTCCTTGCCACTACAAAAGGCCCTTGTCCTGCGTCCTGATTTCTGAAGTCACAAAAGTCAGGGATGGAGGAGCCATCCCAGAATCCATTTTACAGCCACGCCGCTCCTGGTGGCGGGAATCTGACCTGGCTGGGTAAAGGCTATCAGCGGGCTTGGATTCGAGTCAGACGGCACTTTTAACTCTGCTCTCATTGTCTTTTATCATCACAGCCCACTCGCTCTAGAGCAGCAATTTACCTGCCAGGTTCGAACTTGAACTCGGTTTAGCTCCACCGTGTAAACATTTTCTTCATGCATCGCTAACACTGGAGACTCACACAGGAAAGTACCTAAAATGAAAGATAAACATCACAACAGCAGCAGCTAACCTTTTCACACTTCCTCAGAGTTTAAGAAGCATTCTTATGCATGCTCCCTAATTCGCCTTTGCCATTACAACAGTGTTGTGAGGGATGCGTTTTTTTGCACCTTGCAGATGAAGAAAGCAAAGCTCCAAGGTGCAGGGAACTGCCCGAGGCCACAGCTGGCAGTGACAGCTGTGTAGGCTCTGGGCCTGGTGTGGGGACTCAGTGCTGGGCTCCCTGCCCTGCATCAATCATTAATGATGTCTCTTTGCTCCCATGTGGCAGCTGGTGCTTCCGGCAGCAGAGCACCTATGATGGCACAGTTGTTTAAACAAGCTTCTGGTTATCTTCAATAGAGCTTCGGAAGCCACAAGCCTGAGTCTGTCTCTAGACAAGTTCATATCTGGTTAAGGAGATGATTACACACAAAACCCAGGAAATATCTCAGCACCTGCTGCGCTTGTCCTATTGGGTAGATAAGTTCCTCCTTGGGGCTGGCTGAATGGCTCAGTTGGTTAAGAGCACGAGCTCTGAGCAATGGGGTTGCCGGTTCGATTCCCACATGGGCCATTGAACTTTGCCCGAGCTGAGCTGCCACTGAGCTGCCAACAGGTGGCAGGATGGCTCAGCTGGTGAGAGCACGTGCTCCTAACAACAAGGTTGCTGGTTTGACTCCCGCATGGGATGGTGTGCTACGCCCACCCGCAACTAAGATTGAACATGGCACCTTGAGCTGATCAGCTGTGAGCTGCCAACGGGCGGCCAGATGATGATGACTGGACTTGGAGCTGAGCTACCTGCGCCCTCCACAACTGAGACTGAAGGACAACAACTTGGCTGTTCCCCTTCTCCAATACCCCAATAAAATCTTAAAAAAAAAAAAGTTCCTCCTTGTCCCTAAGGGGGGTTTACACTAGAAGACAGAAGATGTGAATTACCAGCACAATACAAGGCGGAGCAAGAAGAGTGTTATAAGAGAACTTTAGGCAACAAAGCATTAGAAGAAAAGAAAAAGAGGGAATAATGAGGGAGAGAAGTGATGACCATGGAAATATCTCCAGGGGGGTGGGGGGGTGAGGTGTTCAAACGAACACGTTGGGGGATTCCCCTTGGAGCAGTGTACTGGCAAGTCATCCTGTGAGATGACAGGGCCAAGGTCAAGAGGGGTGAAGGTAAGAACTGAACTAGCTGAGGAGCATGTCCTGATGGTGCCTGTGCAGGCTGGAAGATGTCCCCCGAAGGCATCAGGTCCTAATCCCTGGAACCTGTGAACATGAGCTTAGATGGCCAAAGATATTAAGGTCTTGAGATGGGGAGACGATCTTGTATTGTCTTGCTGGGCCCTAAATACAATCACAAGTGTCCCGATGAAGAAGGAGGTAGGTTTCAGAGCAATGTGACAATGGAGGCACAGGCTAGAATGATGTGACTCCAAGCCAAAGATTGCCAGGAGCCACCAAAAGCTGGAAGAGGAAAAGAACCCATTCTTCCCTAGAGTTCTGAAGGGGGAGTGGCCCTCCTGACGCTTCGATTTTGGTCCAGTGAAACCGACTCTGGACTTCTGACTTCTACAACTGTGACAGAATAAGTTTCTGTTTAAGCCACTCAGTTTGTGCAGCCCCAGGAAACTCATCCAGGCGTGTGCTGGAGGCAGAGGATAAAGGCAGCCCTGTGAAATGGACGGCTGGAGGGACTGAAGGGATGGAGAGGGGTGTTTGACAATGAGGGCGCATCTCTGATAATCCACCCTGAAATATGCAGACAAAGGCTGGCCTTGGTCAAGATGCTCTGGGGCTGACTGCTCTGTGTGGTCTGGAACCAGTTCAAAAGCCGGTTCCTTGGAAAGCTGTGGTTGTTTGCATTCCTGCAGTTTTGTCCAGGAAGGCTTGCTGGCCCAGACCTGGCTGTACATTTCAACTACCTTGACTGGTTTCAAAAGGTACAGCCTGGGAGGCCCGAGAGGTTCTGGCAGCTCAGGACCAGAGCTGCAGCACTGGCTCTGGCAACACAGGCACAGGCATGAGAACAGACACGAGAGTCTCCCCATGGCCCTGTGCCAGCCCTTTGCCCACACCACATGCACCAGCACTCCCCTACGTCAGATGATGAGAAAACAAAATAGGGTGCTATGAGTCCCCTCTGCTGGAGGGAAGAGACTCCCCACCTGCATTTCGTAATGTGGTGCCAGAAGGTTCAAAGATTGCCACCTGTTTTCCATTCCAGACAGCGATAGCATCCTAAAAAAAAAAAATCATGAAAATTAAAAAGCAACCCTTACCGTCTGAATGACCCTAACCACTGACCAGGTCTTTCCTCTCCACTGAAGACCCCCAACCGACCGCACGGATCACCCTCACAGTCACCTTGATGGCGAACACACCGCTGATGTGCATGTCTGTGCGCAGGCTGTGCGTCACCCCCGTGGACAGGAAGGACACGCTGAGTACGCTCGGGGAAAGCTGCACCACAGCCACTTGTTGGTGGAAGTGCGACGACATGGCCTGTTCGCTGAGGATCACCACCGAGCTGATGTTGTTCACGGCCAGGAGGTTCTTCCTGGAACCCCACTTCGTGCCCACGTCGCAGAGAAAGCACCAAGAATATTAACAAAGGAGGAGAGAGACAGTGAGGAAAACATGGTACCCATGAGGACTCATAAACAATTTCCAAGCACTGTTTCTTCTTGTTGTTACAAAATTATTTTTAAAATTTGAGAGTGTAAAATGTGCACTTTGTAGAAAAAATGTTAAATACTGACTCATGATGCGGCAGGTAGGTACCTATATGGCTGCTTTAGCTTCTGTCTGTTCTGACTGGTTGACCATCTTTTAGAATTTACTTTTCTGGTGTTCGTTTAGGGATTTTTTTTTTAAATACATAACAAATGTACACAATGTCTTAAATGATTCGGTTTTCCTCTGGTGATATGAAATGCCACTTTCACAATTTCATATTAAACTTCCAAATCTATACAAAGCTGTTAGTTTTGAGACATAGTCTGGTATATTATACAGAAATGTTCTGATGTTTATACATTTTTTTTCTTGGCCATTTGCTCTCCCAGATGGGTTTAGAATTATTGTGTTGAATTCTCCCAGAAAAATAAAAGTCATTATTTTTACTGGATGTACATGTAATTTGTAGATTTATTTGGGAAGAAATGACACTTTTACAAGATCAAGGCTTCTCTTTGAGGAACACAATATCTAACCATTTATTTAGCTTTTTTTTTTTTTAATGTCCTTTAAGAAAGTTAGTGTTGCTTGTACTATTCTTTAAAATGGCATTTCTTTCATTACCAGGGGGGATTACACATGTTTTCATGTATGTGTATTCTACTAACTACTCTTAGATAAATTATCTCCATCAGTTTTTCCATTGAAATTGCTAGTATTTTTCTTTTTTTTTTTGAAGACATTTGTTGGCAATTTATTTTGACCATACATGGAACCATAATAAGTCTATGGTATTTTTCTAAGTGTTACTATATTTGTATTTAAACCAACACCTGATATTTAAATTTTTTTTCCTATTTTTGTAATAGAGAACTTGTAAACCAGATGCTATTTTTTTTTTGTCCCCTCACCATTAACAGTTTATTTTTTAAGACCTCAAAGTTGACTTATATCAGAAAGCATCATGGCAGAAACTAACATATCAATTCAAGTTAAATGCCTTTCCCATAAATATTCCCGCTTTCCGTGTGTTGTTTATGAGAGTCTGAGTGATTGGTGCTATGGGATTCACTTTTTTTAAAATTAAATTATTTTTATTATGAAATACACATTTTTTAGAATTAGTTTCAGCTGTACAACACAGTGCAATAGTTATACTTTTTACCCCTCGAAGTGACAACCCCCCCCACCAATCCGCCGCCCCATGCTAGTATTTTTCTTATAAATGTGAGTTTTCTTCATGTCCTTTATTCTAAGGTATCACTAAACATTAAGTCACATATTTAAAATAATAGCTTTCTGGGGTGACCGGTTAGCTCAGTTGGTCAGAGTGTGGTGCTGATAAAACCGAGGTCGCTGGTTCCATCCCCACATGGGCCACTGTGAGCTGTGCCCTCCCTAAAAGAATCAACTATGCTATTGTAGCATGAAAGCAATGTGTAACCAATGACCATGGCTGTTCCCCAATTAAAAAAAGCTTAAAATAAAATAAAAATAAAAAATAAAATAATAGCTTTCTGTGTAAAGATCTCTCCTCCCATAAAAAAACAAGAACACTTTAAATGTATACATCAACTGGAAGAGTTATATGTCAACTTCATACTAAAATGAAGAAAAGAATATGCACTGAGAATTGGGAAATACAGTATTTTAGAGTTTAACCCTTTACACTCTTTAAAGTGAATATTTATACCCAGCTCAGTTTTTCTTCAATTCTAGTCTTGTTCCCCATTGCCCAGTATGAAATAAGTTTTTATGTACTCAAGCTTGTTAATCTCTGCTTTTACAACTGCTTTTATTACCTCAAGTCTGAGAAAGTTATATTTTCTCTACAGATCTGATAATATTCTATGCTATTTTTAGCCAGTTATTCTGTCTTAATTCGTAAAATAATCAACTCATTAATTCACCTGGAAACTATTTTTATAAATGATCTGTGAAGGGGATCTGAAAGTAAATTCCAAAATTGCTACAAAGTATCCCTGAACTATTTACTATGTAAGTTTTCCTTTCCTGATTAGTATAGGAGTAAGTAAATTTTAAATTAAAGATTTACACAGAGCAGATCTGAGAGGCAACTTCCACAATGGCCAAGGACCCAACAAGCATAACTGAAAATTATAAAAAACCACCATCGAATTATCTGGAAATTGGGCATAAACCAAATGAAGAAGCACTTATTCAAGAAATTCTACTAAATCTGGTAAGAACAACAGAGTCTGTGGCACTGGAGCCACTCCCCTACCCCCCTTCTGCCCCCCAGCTCAGCATCACTGAAGCTCCACTTGGGTAGCTGGCCAACAAGATGGGCTCCTCTTCCAGCTCCCGGTCCAGGGCTGTAGCGTGTCCAGTCACGGGAGGAGCTAGCCTCCAGCACTGCTCATCCCCCAAGCTCTGTGTTGCAGAAGCCGATTCAAGGTCAGTGGGGCAGGGAGGTGGGGGCTCCCTCCTCCCACCGGCCCCTGCTCACAGGCGTGGTAGCCTGAGAAGACTGGGCCCCACGCCCTTGCCCAGCATGCTCACAGGCAAAGGCTCCATGCTGGGAGAGGCAAGCCCAGAAGACCAGAGGCTACTGCACCCAGCTCATAAAGCAGGGTGTTATTTAAGAGAAGCTGGCCACTGTCCCCACGCCCAAACTCCGGAGAAGAACTGAGGCCTTCCTAAGAACAGAGAGCTCTGAAACACTTCCCCAAAAGAAGTGACTTCATTCAAATGGAATGTGGGTAGTTCAAGCCTAAGGATGCTCTTGAAAGCAGTGGCGGTTTTGGTGGTAAGCATTTAGAGGAGGCTGGTAGCTTCGTGAGAGCAACAAGCTCAGCAGCAGGCCAAACAGTTTACTGGAGAAAACTGGGGCAAAGATACCTAGGAGGAGCCCTCCTGGGGTCAGAATAAACCTCAGACACAGAACTCAAAGCCCAGCCCTGCCCAGATTCAACTGGACCAGACTGGGGAGCAACTGATGCCCCAGGATGTTGAAGAAAACAATAGAGCTGACAACTGAGGGGCCTAACACGGCCTGTGATACTGGACAGAGGCAGGAGGCTTAACAGAGAGGTCAGGGAAAGAACAGTCAGGGGAGCCCCCCCCTAAAAGCACTGATGTCCCAGGTTGACTGTGTTCGTGCCCCCATTCTCTGAGGAGTAATGTCAGAGGCTTCACAATGCAAGCCAAAGAGACGCCACTACAGTGGTCCAGCCAGCCAGTCACTAAACAAATAGACAAACAAACAATAGTGGCAAGCCCTGGAGGTGAGAGGGGCATGAGGGACAGTATCCCAGAGGTGACACAGTTATTTTAACTAAAATGTCTAGCTTGCAACAAAAAAATGAAGTGTCGTGCAAAACAGACTATGTCTCACACAAAGGGGAAAAAAAAAGAAACTGCCCGGAGAGGGCCCAGATATTGGACTTGACAAAGACTCCAAAGTAGCAACTAGAAACATACTGAAAGAATGAAAAGAAACCAGGCTTAAAGAAGTAAAGGAGGTGTGATACAATGTTTCACCAGAGACAAATTATAAAAAAATTATCAAATGCCCCAAAGAAATTGAAACACAGAAACTTGTACACCTATGTTCACAGCAGCATTATTCATAATAGTCCAAAAGTAGAAACAACCCAAATGTCCATCAGAGGATGAAAGGATAACAAAATGTGGTCTATTCAGACAGCGGAATGTTCCTCAGCCATGAAAAGGAATGAAATACTGACTGACATATGCTATACTATGGATGAACCTTGAAAACATAATGGTCAGTGAAAGAAATCTCAGATCCATGCATATTGTGTATGATTCCACTTATATGGAATGTCCAGAATAAGCAAATCCATGGAGACAGAAAGTTGATTAGTGGCTGCACGGACCTGGGGAGGGGGAAATGGGGAGTGGCTGCTAATAGGTATGAGATTTCTTTCTGGGGTGACGAAAATGTTCTAAAATTTATTGTGATGGTTGCAAAACTCTGTGAGTATACTGAAAACTATTTGGTACGTTATATATCTCAATAAAGCTGTTTTTAAGATAGATAGATAGATAGATAGATAGATAGATAGATAGATAGATAGATAGATAGATAGATAGATAAAAAATAGAGATAGCTATAAAGGGATGGGTAGACAGAGAAAACAGATATAAATTACTACCGATCCACAATCCCTTATCTACAATTCTGAACTCCAAAAGGCCTTTATTTTTATATAGTCTTTTAAGTGGAATAACTGACAAAAATAGGTTCAAAATCAATTACTTCCTCCACTTTTGCAGGACACAGAATGAGTGCATCTAACGCCTTGGTCAGTTGTACCTTTATCTGTGCGATGTTTCCTTCGAGCTCAGTAGGGGTTTGAAGGGTCCACTTGTCTTTGCCCTCCACTCCTCGGCTGCTCTGGGGGCCTGGCACTTTTCTCCACATGGCTACTCTCCCTTTATCGGTACCGGCTGCCAGAAGACCTACAAATGAAAACAGAGTTCACAGTCATTGACTTGAATGGGGTAAGAACAGCAGCAAGCTCCCTTCTCTGACCACCCCCTCTGAAATATCATCCCATCAGTCCTCCACCCGGTAACTCTCCAGCCCTCACCCACTGTATCTTCCTTTGCAGAAACGGATGACACCCTGGCGATACAGTGTGTGCATATGTGAGTGTGGATGGTGGGAGTGTTGGTGCTGGTTTCTCTGTCTCCGTGAGAGCAGGGGACCACCTGCCTGTTCAATCTGCTCCCCCAAAGCTACAACTAGCACGTGGCACTCAGCAGGCATAAAATAAATGCTGATCCGGCTCATCTATTCTTTCTGTCCTCTGTGTGTATGTATACACATATACACATAATGCATATAATTTACACATATGTATATATGTGTCTAAAGTTTCCTACACTTTCTTTTCCTTGGGGTTTTGGGAGGGAACTAAGATCAACTGCATACAGCCAGGTTGGTCACACTTTTGACTAAACCCCTTGACCTTCCTGTGAGATGAAAAGCCTTATTGTTACTTTCTTATTCTTACCTGACTTGATTGAAATGACTTGACATAGTTTATGATTGAGTTACCAGTCTTTGACTAGCCACCATCATCATTTTGCAGTCCACAGAGCCAAGCTTGAGGTTGGCTCTCTTTCTCCCTTATGCCAGCCCAAGAAATCTCACCTTTGACTTCACAGTAAGAGACACAGTTTATAGTCTCTCCTTTTTTGAAACAGAACTTCTCCTCTGGACTCAGCACATAATTCTCTCCTCGTTCTAAATCCCAGAATCTACAAGGGAAGCAAGAACGCCCATGGGGGCGACTGTCAGTGCGCTGCCGTCAACTCTGAGCGGCCTGACCGACTTGCAGAGTGAACTGGAAAAGTCAGGAAGAAGTCATGGTCGTTTAGACATTGATATGAAGAGCAGGCGGGTGTTACATTTAGAGCTGTTTTGTGACCTGTTCATAATCAAAGGAAGCAGCTATTAATACAAGAGGGTTCACATGTGACACTAGGTCACAATGAGAACGAAGGATCTGCAACCGGAGAAGGCCCGGTACCATGTGCAGCTATAGCAGCCAGACGCCAGAGAACGTCACACATGGTTCTGTCCATAACCGGCTCAGAAAAAACAGGCGGAGGAACTCCACAGGCAGACATCGGGAGAGCCACCCTTGTGGGGGAAGCGGGGACACCTGAGGTCTCTGGTATGTTTTGTTCTTTGATCTCAGAGGTGTGTCCCAGCTGTGAAAATTCTTATAATTTGGGTATTTTTTGTCTGTATGTTACACCCAATAAAAAGTGTGCTCAGAAGAGACTGACTTTCCATCACACACGAACAGGAGCATCGTCTCACCTGAGGGCTGCTTCCCCGATGGCGGTCACCAGGAGGCTGCCTTCAATTAAGGCAATGTCTGCCCGATGACCCATCTTCCCACTCAACTTTACCTGTATAACGAGAAACATCCCCAAAGAAGCATGTCACCTTGATGAGACAGCGTGTCCCTGCTCATGAGCCTGAGTCTCTGGTCTGCAGTGACTTTCAGGAGACTCACCCATGGAGGAGGGGCAGGGTGAATACGGGCACCTGGACAGGCACCCCCAACTTTCCAGGATGCACAGGCCAAAGCCCACAACAACACTTGCACATTAAACAGTTAATAATGGCCGCTGCCCAGGGCCTGGTGCATAGCCAGCACATTTCTAGAGTGACTACCAAGCTGAGCCACATTCAGGCACAACTGCCCCCTCCAAGGCAGGTGTCACACCCCATTTTGCAGGGAACAAACCTGCCCAGGGCCCACTGGTCAGTGAGTGGCTCAGGGGGGATCTGAACCCAAGTCCACGTGATTCAGTGACCATGTTTACAACTGCTAGGGGATAAACAACAGGATAAACACTGACTTATAAAAAATCAACCCCTCCATAATCTACTTGAGCATTTTTAGGGGAAGTCCAGTGTTCCTTGGGGAACCAGCAGGAGGGCACCTGACATGGGGACACGCTGCACCCGTCCCTTCACAGCGTCCTCCAGGTGGTGATGGCCGGGGCTGATGCCATGAGGCGCCTTCAAGGATGTCGAGCTGTTTTTCAGTGGCCACAGTGAAACATCCTCTACCCAAGGACAGTGGCTGTCACACACACTCCTTGGGTGAAAGAGATGCACGTGTGGCTGAGGGGCAGCTGTGACAATGCGCATGGTCAGTGAGCCCCCTCTGTGCCTTGTCTGCACATGGGTGGGAAACAGGTTGATGTCCCTCCTCACATGGTTCCACTGAGGAGGTCGAATGGGCTGCTTCAAGGTGACAGTTATTCTGTCACACCCAGGTCTGTAGGCTGCAAGTTACCAATTGTGGGGGGGCAGGGAGAGGGGGAGAAGGGGGCACAGACCTGAGCAGCCCAGACTCTCAACCTGTCTGTCTGCTGACACCCAAAAATCTCCTTCATTCACAGTTTCCCTCACCTGTGAGCTGAATGCCATATAATAAATAATGGTACTAAACAGTTCTGTTTAGTGGCCTTGGAACAGGTTTGCTAAGGAACTGGGAAGGGTGGTCAGATGAGGACAGGAGGACCGGGCAGGAACACTGCCCTCCCCCCGCCCTCCCAACCAAGGCCCCTCCCCCACCCACCTTCATCACTTCTTCTGCCTCCCCCTGGGGAGTCACCAAATACAGGGACAGCAGCAGGTTCTCCGTGACCACCACCAGCGCCTCCCTCTTCTGGATATAGAACAGTGTTTGGATGGAGCTGTCCGTGGACGCTGCCTGGGTGGTCCTGCCTTTCTCGTCCACGTAGTGCACTGTCCCTGAGGACAAAGGGGGCAGTCACCAGGCAGCTTGGCAATCACCAGCAGCCAGGTCTATCTCTTTAGCTCTTTAAAACTAAACATCTTCATTGTAAAAATTTGCAAGGAAAACATTAAAAAGCATCTGTACACGTGCATGACCTCACAGGCTGCCATCCCTGAAATCAGCTCCGTTGTGTCGGGTTAGTTCGGCCTTGACTCCTGCTGCCTCAGCCAATCCTTCCTTCACCACCACAAACATCAGAGGACTCTAACGTCCATAATGACGTCCCGCCTGACTGCAGCCTCGAAATTCTGTTCATCTTGGTCCCCTGACGAGTGTCATTCATGCCCTGAGGCCCTGGGTTACCACCTCCCGTGGCCACCAGGTCCTGTCACCTGTGTCCTGTGCATGGCTGGTCGGCCATCTTGCTTTGTCTAAGCCGCAGGGCCTCTCCAGCCTGGAACACCTCCTCCTGCCAGCCCCTCGCCCACCTCTTGGCTTCTCTCTCAGGCTTCTGGGCTTGGTGGCTGGACCCTCCTGCCAGATTCTCAGGAATTTGGTTCATTGCTGCTGCTCTCCAGAGCCTCCTCACCCTCCTGGTCTCCTCTCATCTTATTCCCAATGGATAACAGGAGTGCTTATGAAACTGAAAAGTTCAGGGTTCTCTAGAGGCTAACTGGAGCCATGAGGAGCACCTGCTAAGCACCTGCTGTGGCAGGCTCAGTCCTAGGCACGTACATGTGTTAACTCCACTGACGTTTCCAGCGAGCTCTTGTGGGTACTCTTACTTTCCCTGTTTTACACATTAGGAAGCTGAGGCATCTAGACATGGGACCATTTGGCTCCAAAGCCCACAGCTACCGCGAGCAAGGCAGGACTGACACTCACAGCACACCTCTCCTCCAGCTGCCAACATCTCCTTCGCGCGTCTCTTTCCCACACCATCTCCTCCACTCTTCCTAAGGGGCCCTAGCACTAGCGTCTCCCTTCCCTGCACCCCCGTTGCCCATCTGGGGCACCTCCCCGAATTCCCTCGGCTGTCTCTTCACCCGCTGAAATGAAAGGTGTCTCAAATGCCCCCAGCCCCTTGCAGCTATCATCTGTTCTCTTCTTCCCATCATGGTGACACAGCCTCCTCGAACCTCATCACCTTTGTGCCAGCCTCACTTTCTTGGCCTCTTTCCCCCAGCAGACCCACACGTGTGAATGCCTCATGTGAACGTAAGACTCTTTTTTTCTCTTAACTTCACATTGCATTTATCAGCTGCCATGGGGACAGACTGTCTCACTATTTACACTGAGGAGGAGTTGTGTTAAAATCAAGACAGATGGCATTCAACGTGGACCACTGACAAGGACTGGTTGGTGGTTGCAGGCTGGAAGCAAAACCCACTCCGTCCTGTTCACTCTCCATTCCCAGAGCTTAGCCTAGTGCCTGGCAATGGAAAGGGTGCTTCATAATTACAGACTGAATAACAAGAGTGCAAGAAAAGCCTCTTTGCAAGACTGTATCTGTCTGCGGATGCACACACAGCAAGCAGTCAGGATGGACCTTCTGATCGATGGCTTCCTCATGAAAACCCTTCAAACACAAATAAAGCTCAACTTTTCTCTAATCTGAACCAGGTGAAGCCATTCTTTGCGTGGATAAATAACTGCAAAAAGCTGAGATTGGCATGCATACAGCCAACTTTATGCAGAAACACTATTCGTTTAAAATCTTTATCAGATGCCCTTAAAATGCCTCTGTCCTAGAATCCCAATGTTAGTTTCTCACCATCCATCAAGCTGACAAAGAATGACAGTCCCTCTTGAGATCCCATTTTCAAGAAACTTCCGAAGCCACTTTTCCTCCAGTTAAACATGTCCAAGGCTTTCTCATCACCGCTCACAGCTGCCTTCGCCAACTGCACGAGGTCCCTGCAAGCAAATGACACCAGAAGTCAGGATTTCTTGCTGCTCTTCATAAGAAGGAGCTGTCACTATAGACGCATGGAGAGTGACTCACTGCTGTGACCCCTCCAGGGTCAGGAAGAGTCATACCACAGTCCCTGACCAAAACCCCACAAGGATGTAAACACAAAGGCCACTCCGGGAGCTCACACTTACTCGCCAGGAGGGGGCAGCCGGAAGATGCAGTGAGTCAGGCATTTTCGGTACTCGTGTTTCAGCAGGGGTGTGCCCTGTACTCGGCCCCTTTGGTCCAACCTCCACAAGAGCAGGACACCAAGCTGGAAAACGCAATATCATGTGTGGAGGAAACATTCTTACTAAGTGACTGGTGGAAAGCAAGTTACACTGTGAAATAGGACATATACTTATGCATCTTTTTTCTTTTTAAGTGAAACTACTACATGGAGCACTGTGAAAAATCCAAACAGTTCAAAAGTGTTCAATGGAGAAACCAGAAACTCTTCTACTCGTATGTGCCCGCTCCCATTCTTGTTCCCTGGAGATAATAACCATCACATGTTCAGTTTTTAAAACAAACTTTTAATTTTAGAACAGATTCGGATTTATGGAAAAGTTGTGAAGACAGTTCCAAGAAGTCCCATAACCCCACCTAGTTTCTCCTATTATTAGATAGTACGTCAGAGTGGTACAGTTCTCGGAGTTAATGAGAAAATATCAATACTTTATAGGAGCCAAAGTCTTTAGTCACATTTCCTCAGTTCCGCCCCAACGCCCTCTTCCTGACCCAGGATCTCATCAGGACCCATGTGATGTCTGGGTATCCCGTCTCCTTAGGCTCCTCTGGGCTGAACCGTGTCTCAGACTCTTCTGTTTTTGATGGGTCTCCAGTTTTAAGGAAGTCTATTAAGCCCTTCTCATCACATTGTATCAGGAGTCCGTGCCCTCAACATGACTTATCTCTGATGCTGAGGTCATGTTTGTTGGGTGTCTCCACTGTGATGTTCCTCCCCACCCCCGCTTTCCATCCTGTACTGTTTGGAAGGAAGTCACTACGCACAGAGGAGCAGAGTAACGTCTTACCTCCCTGAACATGGAGTATCTCCATAAATTATTTGGAATTCTTCAGAACGGGAGACTTGCCTCTTCACCACCATTATTTGCGAGGTCTGACAATTATGTTCCTGAACTTGTTGCAATAAAGTTGCTAACCTTTTTTGATATCAGAGGGATTATTCATTATGAATTTGTACCAACTGGACAGTTAACCAAGTTTACTATTTGAAAGTGCTGAAAAGGCTGCATAAAAAAGTTAGACAACCTGAACTTTTCACCAACAATTCATGGCTCTTGCATCACAACAATGCACCAGCTCACACGGCACTGTCTGTGAGGGAGTTTTGAGCCAGGAAACAAACAACTATATTGGAACACCCTCCCTACTCACCTGATCTGGCCCCAAATGACTTCTTTCTTTACCCGAAGATAAAGGAAATATTGAAAGGAAGACATTTTGATGACATTCAGGACATCAAGGGTAATATGACAACAGCTCTGATGGCCTTTCCAGAAAAAGAGTTCCAAAATTGCTTTGAAGGGTGGACTAGGCGCTGGCGTTGGTGCATAGCTTCCCAAGGGGAGTACTTTGAAGGTGACCATAGTGATATTCAGCAATGAGGTATGTAGCACTTTTTCTAGGAAGAGTTCGCCAACTTAATTGTCCAATCTCGTATTTATTCAATCATAGATTGTATCACTACGGAACTATGGATATTTATTTTCTACTTTGGGGTATAATCCAATACTACTTTACTTATTTTGTTGCTCCAACTATTCTAGCTTCAGCCACTGGGAGCTCTGTGGGCTGGCTCCTGTGTCCCTTTGACACACCGGGTCATTGTGGGTTTTGTGAGCACTTCCTTACTTCCTGGCACTACAGATTCTCTGGGCTCACCGTCCTGCCCTAGTCCTAGATTCAGCCCTGGTTCCTTATATTGGAGGAAACCAATAAAACTTGGGTCTGGGTGCTAGGTGCACTGTATGCTCAATTTTCAAGTTATCAAAGTCCCACATTAATGGCACAGATAAGTGTGAGAAAAGTTCAAGGCGGCAGGGAGAAGACAAGACCATTAGAACTGGTCTTAGGAGGCTCCAGGATTAAGGACACGAGCTCAGCTTTGCCGAATGGCAGTATTTCCATCTGAATCTGTCTACAAGGTTCCTTTGTTCTGATACCTAGACATTCCTCAAGGTATGTTTCCTGCTCAGGGTCCGTGGACACTTAAGCACAATACACTCTTCCTCCCGCCCTGCTTTCAGTCAGCATTGATTCCAAGATCCCCACAGGCTGGCTGACATCGCTTTGCTGTATGTGGAGATATGATTTTCAAATAAGTCGGCTTTACAAGCAACTTACACAGTAAGATCTAAAAAAAGTTATGTAAGATTGAAAATAGTATGGAACATGAGTATGCATATGCATATGAGACGAATAGTATATATCATCAAACGAATTTGTCTTGACTTTGTCAGCTTTATGAAGAATAAAAGCACGATTGGTTCCTTTGTGTTTGGTGATTCTTTTGAAAATAACATTAAAAAAATAATGCTTGTGTAGTCAAAAAGACTAGGACAGAGAATCGAAATGTTTCCTTCCCTGCCACCCAGCCTCCTCCCTAGAGAACAGTGCTGTGAAATCCCGTATGTCTGATGGCGTTTGTTGCACACGCAGCATCTGCAGAGACATCCCTCAGCTCTCTGCCCATTAAGTCCAATCACCCAGCACTTATTTTTTAACACAGTAATAGACTTCACAGAGATCATATTAGCACACACAAGCAGCTAGCTGGCAACTCAGCCAGGTTCCTGAATACAATCAAGACACACTGAGCATGTCGTTTCTAGGCTGTTGCTTTGGGGAAGAACTTTTTTCATGAACACGCTCAGAGGTCCTGGACCCTGGGAGCAATGACTTCAGCTCAGTCATGGGACCGTGCCCCTTGTTTTGACAGAAGGACAGATGCAGCCCACCATGACCATGAATTAAACTTCCACTGATTCCCAAGAATGCAATGAGTCAAACGTGCTCTGTCTCAGGTTGCAGCTAAGCGGGTGGAAATGCAACACGAAGAGGAGACTTAAGAGGCAAACTCGGAAATGTCCCATCTCCGCTGTGGCAGCCTTGCACCTCTTCCCGATTCTAAATGGTTTTTCTACCTCCCACTACTCCTGCAGGGCAATTCTTTGTGTTCAGAGCTGTCACTTCATTATCTGTCATTCCTTCCAAGTTTCTTCATTCACCGTAATTGTATACAGTAAGGTTCTAAAGAAAAGTTACCCCTAAGGTGAGAAATGAGCCCTTTTCGTGAAGAGCCAAGAGTTTAATGTATTAAGGGACTGATGTAAAGTTAGAGCGTTCTAGATGCGACTTGTTGGGGACATACTGTCACTGTGTTAGGTTCTCTATTTTATCATAACCCTAAGAACATGGCCTTTGTCATGTGTGGGTTTACCGGATCCCACTCATGGCTCTGCGAGATCTAGTTCACGTGACATTCTCCCCCTTTCTTTACCAGTGGAACTGCTAATGGACTAATGTCACACAACATCCGCCCAATGTCCCTTTTCTAGGGCTCCTCCCACCTCCCTGGGCAGCACTGACTGCTGCACATGTGGGCACTTGGCCTGAGCAGCACTTGGGACAGAGGAGGAGGGACAGGTCATTTCTGAGTGGGGGTTGAAACGAGAGTAAGTGAATTCCTAGAGATTCTGCCTTGTGGACAGAACGGGACAGAGAGAGAGATCACTGCCGCAGAAGGACCACAGAACCGCATGAGCTGGCAGACAGATGTGTCCGTCAGCACCTCACTCTTGGTTCCAGACAGTCCTGAAGTCAGCTGTGCTCCTGTCCCTAGAGACCTGGGGACATTCCGATGGCCCCAGGTTAATTGCACCTTCTTGCTTCAGCTAATCTGAGTAGGTTTCACTCCTAATCAAATGCACCCTAACTAGAGCAGGGTCTCTGGGGGAGGACCCGAGAAGAGCCTCCTGCAGCAACGCCTGTTCACTCCAAGTGCTTATTCATTTGTTATTACTTCTCTTCCTGCTTAAGCCCATTACTAAATCAGGACCACGCAATCTAGAGTTTTTTAGAAGGATTAGGTATTTCTGCTCTTGAATGAGATGAGTCATGGGACTTGGTCAGCAAATGTCTGAGTTTCATTTCATGCCTGACAATCTACTTTGTTAATTGTTTTTTAATACATACAGTCAAGATGAGAATGATGAAATTCAATGATCCCGAATTCTTTTATTCCTATAGGAGATTTGAAAAGCATTCCACAGCAGGGGGTGTGTGAAAGGTCACCAAGGAAGTTGGAATCTGGGGCCAGGGCAATGTTATGAGGAGGGAATTGAATAGAAAAATAGAAGAAAAATCACCTGGAAAAAACGAACAAACCAACAGAAAAACGGGCAAGTGGTACGACCAGAAAAGGAAATGTCAATGGCTGTTGTAAGGGATAGTCATCCTCAACAGCAAGAGAAATGCAAACGAGAACACAACAGATGTCACTTTTCCAGGAAAAATTCTGAACTTGGATACAATAAACTGTGGGGACGCACACGCTGGTGGGTTGGTGTGAGCTGGTACAAGCTCCATGGAGGGAAGTAGGGGAACACTCACCATGTCACAAGTGCACATGAACTAAAGCCCAGCAGCCCCACTTCTAGGAATTTCTATAAATGCCCACATGTGTGAAATGACAAAAGCACACGGCTGGCCACTTTGTCAGTGTCTGTATAGCAAAAGACTAGAAACCGCCAAAATGTTTATCAATGGGGATTGGGGAAGTAAATAACACTTGTAGTACGTTCATAAAATGAAGGGCAGGTTAAAAAAAGAAGGAAGTTCACTGTTTACTAATATGGAGAGATCTGCAAAACACATCATAAAATGAAAAAGCCAGAGAGAGAGAACAGAATCGTATACTATCACATATGTGAAAAAAGAGGATGATAAGGAAACAAGATCCTCTGTATGATAGCTCCAGCCAAAAATGTTTAATCTAAAGAGACAAGCAAACAAATCTAAATGGAGGGGCAGTCTACACAATAACTAATTTGGACTCCCCAAATATCGATGTCATGAAAGACTAAAAAACAAAGAGATAGAGAAGAAACACGAGACCACAGAACTGTTCTCGATGAAAGGAATCTAAGGAGAAATGACAGCCAAACACAATGCATGGCCCTTGACTGGGTGTTGGGTTAGGACAAAGTACGCTATAAAGGACATCACTGGGGGAACTGGAGAAATTGTCATGGACTGCACACCGGGTACTATTGGGCTGTCGGAAAAGTCATGACGTATTTTTTTCTGTTTTTTGTTGCAAAAATGCGTCATGACTTTTCCGACAAACCAATATTAATAGGACTACATCACTGCATTACCTTTCCTGAGTTCACTATACTCATATCTAGCTCTGTTATGCTTATGGAGGACAATGTCCTTGTTCTTTGGGGTTGATGCCAAAGGATCTAGGGGCAAAGTATGAGGCCTGTGACAAACTCTCAAATAATCAGGAATATACCGG
>NW_017731476.1:2965558-2971196 GCF_001890085.2 Hipposideros armiger
AAGACTAAAATAATTGAAATGAAGAACACATTAGATAATCAACAGCAGATTAGATGAAGTAGAGGATCAAATTGGCGATTTGAAAGACAAGGTAGGAGAAAATACCCAATCGGAACAGCAAAAAAAGAATTTTAATGGGCCAGCCGAGTGGCGCGTTGGTTAAGAACTGGCTTGGGATGCCAGAGGACCCCGGTTCGGATCCCACATATGAGGGCTAGTGACACTGCCCTCTACAGCTAAGATGCTGAAAAACAGCTCGACCTGGAGCTGGGATGCACTGGGTCGCCAGCGACGGTGTGGGCTGCAGTCCCCTGCTGCAGTGGGCTACCATAAGCTACCGTGTGTAGCCAGCAGCCAGTGTGAACGGCCAGCAGCCGCCGTGAGCGGCTGTCCAGAAGCCGGAGACTTATCTGCCTCTCCCGGGAAGAGCACAATGATGGTGCCAGCCTGGGCCAGTGAAGCAACATCCTCCACAACTAGACTGAAGAACAAAAGGACAGCAACTTGTCTGTTCCCCTTCCCCTGGTTCCCCAATAAAACAATAATAATAATAAAATTTAAAAAAAAAGGAATTTTAAAAATGAGGATAGTTTAAGGGACCTCTGGGACAACATCAAGCGTAACAACATCACATCATAGGGGTACCAGAAGAAGAGAGCAAGGAATTGAAAACCTACTTGAAGAAATAATGACTGAAAACTTCCCTAACCTGGTGAAGAAAATAGACACACAAGCCCAGGAGGCACAGAGAGTCCCAAGCAAGAAGAACCCAAAGAGGCCCACATCAAGACACATCATAATTAAAAAGCCAAAGTTTAAGGACAAAGAGAAAATCTTAAAAGCAGCAGGAAAAAAGCAGTTAGTTACTTATTAGGGAGCTTCCACAAGACTGTCAGCTGATTTCTCAACAGAAATTTTGCAGGCAAGATGGGATTGGCACAAAATATTCAAAGTAATGAAAAGAACGTGGAACATTTTCCAGGATAGACCACAAATTAGGCCATAAAGCAAGTCTCGATAAATTTAAGATTGAAATCCTAACAAGTATCTTCTCCATTACAATGATATGAAACTAGAAACTAGTAACAAGAAGATCGCTGAAAACACACACACACATAGAGGCTAACTAACCTGCTACCAAACAACAAAAAAGGCTTAACAATGAGAATAGGAAGAAATCAAAAGATACCTCGAGACAAAAGAAAATGAAAACACAACCACCCAAAAAAATCTATGGAACACAGCCAAAGAAGTTCTAAGAGGGAAATTCATAGCAGTACAGGCCTACCTGAAGAAATAAGCCAAATCTAAAATAAACAATCTAAACTTACACCTAAAGAAACTAGAAAAAGAAGAACAAACAAAGCCCAAAGTGAATAGAAAGAAGGAGATAATACAGATCAGAGTGGAAAGAAACGAAAATAGAGTCTAAGAAAACAATTCAAAAGATCAATGAAACCATAAGCTGGTTCTTCAAAAAGATAAACAAAATTCATGAACCTTTAACTAGATTCATCAAGAAAGAGAGGGCCCAAATAAATAAAATCAAAATTAAAGAGAAGTGACAGCTGACACTACAGAAATACAAAGGGTTATACGAAAATACTAGAAACAATTATATGCCAACAAATTGAAAAATCTATAAGAAATAGATAATTTCCTAGAAACACACACTATTCCAAGACTGAATAAAAAAGAAACGGAAAATCTGAACAGGCTGATGATTACTAACGAAACTGAATCAGTAATCAAAAAACTCCCAACAAACAAAAGTCCTGGCCTGGATGCTTCACAGGTGAATTTTATCAAACATTTAAAGAAGAATTAATACCTATTCTTCTCAAACTTCAAAAAAACTGAAGAAAAAGGAAGGCCCCAAGCTCGTTTTACAAGGCCAGCATTAGTACCCTGATTCCCAAACCAGACAAAGATATTACAACAACAACAAAAAAAGATAAGGTCAGTATCCCTGATGAATACAGATGCAAAAATCTTCCACAAAAAAAATATTAGCAACCTGAATTGAGCAATACATTAAAAAGATAATACACCATGATCAAGTGGGATTTATTTCTGGGATGAAAGGTTGGTTCAATATCTACTAATCAATTAACATGATATACCACATAAATAAAATGAGGTATAAAACTCATACGATCCTATCAATAGATGCAGAAAAAGCATTTGACAAAATCCAGGATCCATTTATGAAAAAAACTCTCAGCAAAGTGAGAATAGAGGGAACATACCTCAACATAATAATGGCCGCATGTGAGAAACCCACAGCTAACATACTTAATGGTAGAAAGCTAAAAATGTTTTTCTTGAGATCAGGAACAAGATGAGCATGTCCACATTCACCACTTTTATTCAACATAGCTATTAGAAGTTCTACCTACAGCAAATAGACAAGAAAAAGAAACAAAAGGCATCCAAATTGGAAAGGAAAAAGTAAAACTGTCATTATTTGCAGATGACATGATACTATATAGAGCCCTAAAGAGTCCACCAAAAAAACTATTACAGCTGATAAATGAATGCAGTAAAGTAGCAAGATAGAAAATTAACTCAGAAATCAATTGTATTTTTATACTCGTATGCCAATAACAAACTATCAGAAGAGAAATTAGGAAAAAAATCCTATTTTCAATTGCATCAGAAAACAACAACAAAAAAACATAACAACCTAGGAATAATTCAACCAAGGAGGTAAAAGACCTGTAACTCAAAAAATTGTTAAGACATTGAAGAAAGAAATTGATGATACAAATAAGAGGAAAGATATACCATGCTTGAAGATAGGAAGAATTAACATTGTTAAAATGTCCATGCTACTCAAAGCAATCTACAGATTCAATGCAATCCCTATCAAAATACCAATGGCATTTTTCACAGAACTAGAACAAATAATCTTATAATTTATACAGAACCACAAAAGATCTCGAGTAGCCAACACAATTTTGAAAAACAACAAAGTTGGAGGTATGATGCCACCTGATAGCAAACTATACTACAAGGCCACAATAATCAAAACAGCATGGTATTGGCATAAAAGCAGACACATAGATCAGTGGAACAGAATAGAAAGCCCAGGAATAAACCCATGTCTATGTGGTAAATTAACCTATGACAAAGGAGGCAAGAATATAATGGTGTAAAGACAGTCTCTTCAATAAATGGTGTTGGGAGAACTGGATAGATGCATGCAAAAAATATGAAACCAGACCACTTTCTTACACCATATACAAGAATAAACTCAAAATGGATTAAAGACTTGAATGTAAGACTAAAACTCCTAGAAGAAAACATAAGCAGTAAACTCTATGATGTTGCTTAGTAACTTATTTTTTTTTTTATTTGTCTTCTCGGGCAAGGCAAACAAAATAAAAAACAAACAAATGAACTGCATCAAACTAAAAAGTTTTTGCACAGCAAAGGAAACCATTAACAAAACAAAAAGACAGCTTGCTCCCAGCGGAGACCCTGACAGGAGGAGGAGGGTCAGAGCTCAGTGCAGCCAATCGCAAACAACGCTGCTAGTTATCAGAGCAGAATGGGCTGTAGTTTAGTGAAATAGGAAAGCTGCAAAACACTGTGGAGTGTTCCCGTGTAAATAAAAAGAGGAAAAAAAAGTTGCTCAAGTCGCCGCTGCACTACGTCAGGCCAGCACCGGGGTAGGGTCTGAACTGTCCTGATGGGCCACACGCTGGACTTTATTGTGCCACAACAAGTCCCAGTTCCCATTGCTTGTGGTTTTTTTTCAAAATATGGAAAAGGTTCAGGTGAACAATGTAGTGGTACTGGATAACCCTTCTCCTTTGTACAACCCATTCCAGTTCGCGATCACCTTCAAGTGCATTGAGAACCTGTCTGAAGACTTGAAATGGAAAATTATCTATGTGGGCTCTGCAGAAAGTGAAGAATATGATCAAGTTTTAGACTCTGTTTTAGTGGGCCCTGTTCCTGCAGGAAGGCATATGTTTGTATTTCAGGCTGACGCCCCTAGCCCAGGACTCATTCCAGATGCAGATGCAGTAGGTGTCACAGTTGTGCTAATTACGTGCACCTATCGAGGTCAAGAATTTATTAGAGTTGGCTATTATGTAAATAATGAATACACCGACGCAGAATTAAGGGAAAATCCGCCAGTAAAACCAGACTTTTCTAAGCTTCAAAGGAACATTCTGGCATCTAATCCCAGAGTCACAATATTTCACATTAACTGGGAAGATAACAGAAAAACTGGAAGATGCAGACAGCAGTAATCCAAATCTACAATCACTTCTTTCAACAGATGCATTACCTTCAGCATCAAAGGGATGGTCTACGTCAGAAAACTCACTAAATGTCATGTTAGAATCCCACATGGACATCATGTGACCACCTGCCATCCCTCTAGTACAAATTAAGCTATAAAAACACACAAAACTATTTCCCTGAAATTCCATTAAATCATAGTCAAAACACAATGTGAAGAATTTGTTTTCAAAACATCCTGTAGAAAGTTTATAAGAAAACCAGTATTTGAGCAAATTGTAGAATATAAATACAATTGCTTTTAAGTAAAAAAAAAAAAAAAAGAAAAGACAACCTACTGAATGGGAGAAGATATCCACCAATGAATGATATATCTGATAAGGAGTTAATATCCAAAAGGTATGAGGAACTCATACGACTTAACACCAAAAAAAAAAAAAAATCCGATTAAAAAAATGGGCAAAGGAACCTGAATAGATATTTCTCCAGAGAGAACATACAGATGGCCAACAGACATATGAGAAGATGCTTAACATCACTAATCATCAGGAAAATGCAAATAAAACCACAACGGGATATCACCTCACTCCTGTCAGAAGGGCTATCATCAATAGATCAACAAACAACAGTGTCAGTGAGGATGTGCAGAAAAGGGAACCCTTGTGCACTGTTGGTGGGGTTGTAAATTGGTACAGCTACTATGGAAAACAGTATGGAGGTTCCTCAAAAAATTAAAAATAGCACCACCATATGACCCAGCAATTCCACTTCTGGGTATTTATCTGAAGAAATCCACTAATTTGAAAAGATATATGCATTCCTATATTCATTGCAGGATTATTTACAATAGCCAAAATATGGAAGCAACCTAAGTGTCCATTGATAAGACAACTGGATAAGAAAAGGTAGTACATATATAGCAATGAAATATTACTAGGCCATAAAAAAGAATGAAATGTTGTCATTTGCAACAACATGGATGGACCTAGAGGGTATTATGCTAAGTGAAATAAGTCAGATAAAGAGAAACACCATACGATTTCATTTATATGTGCAATCTTAAAAACAAAATAAATGAACAAACACAACAGAAACAAAATCATAGATACACAGAACAAACTGATGGTTGCCAGATGAGGGGATTTGTGGGGCTGGGTGAAAAAAGTGAAGGGATCAAGAAGTACAAATTGGCAGTTACAAAATAGTCACAGGGATGTAAATTGCAGCATAGGGAATATAGTCAATATTATAATAACTATGTATGGTGTCAGATGGGTACTAGACTTATTGGGGGATCACTTCGTAAGTTATGTAAATGTCCCACCACTATGCTGTACAACTGAAACTAACATTATATTGAATGTCAACTGTAATTTAAAAA
>NW_017731476.1:2972021-2977421 GCF_001890085.2 Hipposideros armiger
CAACTAGACTGAAGAACAAAACGACAGCAACTTGTCTGTTCCCCTTCCCCCAATTCCCCACCTCTGTTCCCATCCCCCCAATTCCCCAATAAAAAAAAATCTTAAAAAAAAAATAAGAAGAATTGGCTTAAGAGCACGAACTCTGAGCAACAGGGCCACTGGTTCAATTCCCACATGGGCCAGTGATGCTGCGCCCGAGCTGAGCTGTCGCTGAGATGCCAACAGGTGGCAGGATGGCTCTGCTTGTGTAACAACAAGATTGCCTATTCGATGGTGGACTATGCCCACCTGCAACTGCAAGACTGAACTCAGCACCTTGAGCTGAGCTGCCACCTGGATGGCTCAGTGGATAGAGTATGCACTCTTAACAACAAGGCTGCTGGTTCGACTCCCACATGGGGATGGTGGCTACGCCCATCCGCAAATAGACTGAGCTCAGCACCTTGATCTTAGAGGCCAGGAGCTGCCGACGGGAAGCCAGATGGCAACTGGCGCCCTCCACAACGAAGATTGAAGAACAACAAATTGGCTGTTCCCCTTCCCCAATTCCCCAACACTGTTCCCCTCCCCTAACTCCCCAATAAAATCTTAAAAAAAAAAAAAAATCTGCCACGACATATGACAAGATCAACTGAATTTGTCAACCACACATTTCAAATAATTTGGTCTTCAACACCCTTCCTGATGTGTCCCTAAGGGCAGGGACAGGGACATGCAGAGATCTGAAGTCAGTGTCACCGTGGGTCTGCTTACCCTGTCCCCTGACACGAGACAGTTCCCGTTGGGGCTCCAGTTAAGGACAGTGATGTCAGCGGTGTGTGTTGGGGGGACTGTGTGCTGCTCCTTGTCCTGTTTATTAAACACAATCACTTCTCCGCTCTCCCAGCCAACAGTCAGGATCAGCCGTGTCGGGTGCCAGCACAGGGAAGAGACCCGGACCGATCTCTCAATATGCGTATCAGGCACGTGCTCACCCTGTGAGGGACAAGGGGTAAAGCCCATATTACAAAGAGTGGCAGCTACTCTAAGAATTTCTGATGAATCAAGGGAATCAACATCAGCTGAAAGATAATGAGCTGTTTATTAGGGAAAGGTGCTATTTAGTTTTAACAGAAACACCAATTTTCCCCTAGCTGAGCTATGAAAGCATAAGGTTAACACTGATCACACTGACCAGCTGATCAAGAGGTATGACTGCATACTCACAGCTGCTTAGCAGCTAATCAGCATTTTAATAGGCTCCAATAAAACTTTATTTACAAAATCAAGTGGTGGGCCAGCTGGTGACGTTTGTTGACCCCAAGAGCTTTTTCAGGGTCTCTAAGGACAAAGTTATTTTTAGAATGATGCTACGAAGTTATTTGCCTTGTTTACTTTTAATCTCTCACTGGTATACAGTGGAGTTTTCCGGAGGCCACGTGATGTGTGATGATGTCATTGCTCTGGATAGCTAATAGAACCTGCGCTTGCATATTCTTGTTTTGTAGAATTTTCTAAGGAACTAGGTTTAGGGTATAAATACATGTGTTTTCAGAAATTACCTCAGTTCATTCTCAGGACTTCTACGGGACTCTTTCTAGTAATCTCTAGTTATACTTGCTACATCTGTGACCTCATTATCATCTAATAAATCATTATTTAGAAATCCTAAAACTTTCCTGTGCCAATTAGAAACACAAGTACATTTTGTTTCATAATAGTATTCTTTTAATTTTAAGTTTTTGTCTAAAATTGCTATCGTTATGGAATTTAACATTTATTCTAAAGGAAATTTTATAATATATATCAGAGGGTTCTCTAACTCCTAACTGGGAGTTAGGATCTCTTTAAGAACTCACGCACACACCACCACCACCACGCACACCACATCCACACCATACCCCACACTCCCCATACCTCCCCCCTAACACAACCCCTCACACACCTCCCCACACACACAACTCCCCCCATACCACATCCCATACACACGCCACATAACACATACCACTCACACCCCAACCCCCTAAAATCACCCCCCCACCCCATCCCACTCCCACCACACACACATATACCTCACACACTTCCACACCCCCCCACACCCCACACACAACCATACCCCACACATACCACACCGCACCCCCACATATACGAAAGAACAAAAGAGACAAGAGCCAGAAGCTACTGAAGTCAGAATTGTTGCTTCCTGGTACTCACTTGTTCCAGGTATATATCCACACTGCCTCCTGCAGTTGTGCTGATGGAGGCAACTGCCAGAAGTGGATGAACAGGGTGCCAACTGATGTGGGAAGGAGACCCAGCTGAGCCTGGAGCTTCTATTCGGTGGTCAAAATAGAGGGCCATGATGAAACTCAGACCTACTCAGGGTTGAAACCTGCAGAGGAAAAAAACCACCAAGTCCTGTGGTTTTTCACCAAAACAACTGTGTATAGAATTAGGAAAGCGAAGCATCACAAATCTATACTCATAAGCTATTCGGCAACTTACTCGTAAATGCCCCTTCACACCGATGCAGGCAATTTTATGTGGAAGGGATCTCTAACAGGAAAAAAAATATTAGAAGCAAGGGATTGGACCTGCAATGATCCCAGGGCGTGATGGAAAATAGTATAAAACTTCCTGACATCAAAACAATAAAGAAAACCCCTGCTGCCTGGACGACATGTATAACCATGGTCTAATTCCTTTTTATTCTAATTATAAGGACAAATTCTATTTCTAGAGCTCCCCTTTAAGCAAAATCTCCAAACCAAATAAAAGTAAACTGTTTGACAAAAGAGAAATGTACAGAAAAACCTAGAACTCAATTTCTGATAAAGCTTGAAAGCCAAGGTTGTTTTCACCTCCAACTTAGGTGGTAGAGGGCAAAATGATTCCTGTGTTAGAGCGTCAAGAAAACAAACCCACAGCAACTGCAGAGAAGTTGAACCATTAATTACATTTCTTCCTTCCTTCTTTTCTCTCTTTCCTAGGAAATATGTGCATAGGATCCCTTTGAGGACATTATACTAAGTGAAATAAAGCAGACACAAATGGATGATTCCATTTATATGAGGTACCTAGAGTTGTCAAATTCATAGAGACAAAAAGTAGATTAATGGTTGCCAGGGCCTGCTGGGAGGGGAGGGGGTGTGTAATGTACACAGGGTTTCAGTTTGGGAAGATGGAAAAAGTTCTAGAGATGATAATGGTGATGGCTGCACTACAGTGTGAATGTATTTAATGCCACTAAACTGTATACTTAAAAATGGTTAAAATGATAACATTTTAAATTATATATATTTAACCACAACAAATTGTGCCAAAAAGAATACTCAACACATGCAGAATTCTATCAGTCTATCAGAGTAGGGAATGGACCATGCCGTTTGCTTTTAGCAATGCAATGGTTGTATTAGGGGGAGCCTTGAAGGCTCCGTTGGGATCTAGAGAAGGAAACTCTGTTCAGCGAGAGGCTGGAAAGCACACAGGTACAAATGAACAGTGGCATTTCAAGCGTTTACCTTTTTCTTATGACTATGTACCCTGAATACTAAACAAAGGCACAATTTCTGAGGTGGTGCTCTCACCACCACAAACTGCAGGGCACCTATTCAAGGCTCCTGCACCGAGCAGCCAGACACTGGTTGGGGATGCAGGAGGGTTGGGGGACTGAGGTGAGGGGAAGGGGCAGGATCCAGGGGTGATCTGCACACACACATCACTTAGGGGACATCTACACTGGTCAGGACTCAGATTTCTTTACGTCCTTAGGCAAACCTGCAAACAAAGCCATTAAAAATGAGAATACACCAGATAAACACCGGGTGATTTAATACAGCAAAGGAAACCTTTGTGTTTTAACGTATTGCCACCAACCAAGCATCTCAATTCTGGACTTTGGGAAATTTGTATTCATACTTAACAAGTTTACTTTGTGAAAATATGCCTCTGAAAAATGAGTAACACATCAATTTTGTAATGATGGCGGAAGAATGATAATAGCACTTGAAAATGTTAAACCTGATTTCCTCTGTATTTTTTATTTCAAATGTCACTTTGTAATAAGCATGTATGCTAACAGGTTTTTACGTTACTTTTTTCCTGCCTGGGGCTTCCCCAAAGGCTGTCTCCCTCAAACCCCTCCTTTGGGTACTGAGGAAGTCTCCTTTCCTCCAGGGAGCTCTCGGACTTGACTTCTAGGTTGTTTGTGCTTCTGCCCAGGGTCCCCATAGAACCCTGTGCTTCTCCACGGCTGCATTTAGACTTTATTGTAAATGTGTGTGATTGGCCATCATCCACTCCCTCCAGACTATGTGACCCATGGTGGGAGACTGCTGGAGCATTGCCAGGCACAGAACAAGCCCCCAATAAGTGAATCCCTGATGAAGATATTCTCAAAGAAAGCTGTAAAAAGTGGGTTACAGGCCAGGGTGAATGAGTACATTTTTATCCAGTGTATGATTGCTCATCATCACTTTCACCTGCATTGTAACATTTTTCTACAATGTATAAGTATTATCTGCAGAATTACAAAAGTTACCAGAGAAAACACAAGGAGGAGAGATGACTAACAATAACATCATTGCCAATGACATCTATTAATGGCATCAGTTCAGACACTAGAGCCCTTCTTTTCCTTAAAACAAACTCAGGGTCCTTAGAACATAAAAGCATTTGGTAAACGTATAAACTTTGGGGGAAAGAAAAAAAAATTCCACTTGTTCTAACCAATTTGCTCTTCTCAGCTACAGCCGTCCAAAATCTTTACGGCCTCCATTAAACCAACTTTTGGGAAATTATCTGTTAAGCTCATTCAACTGAGGGGTTCGTGGTACTAAGGCTAACTGAAGTTGCATTACTGCTTGGAGATGCTGCACGAGAGAACCCGAAGGACTTTGGGGCAATAGGGGCTGAGTGGAGGGGCGTCGGCGCAGGCACTAGTGGCTACTCTGCAAAGCCTCACCGGTTAGGCCACGGCCCCCAAGTCTTGGGACGTGCGGGGTCAGAGCTGCATCTCGAGGACATGAAGGAAAGCCATCACTAGTTGGGACGGTGTGGCTCCCTCGGGTTCGCAGGACAGACCTCGCAGAAAGGTGGTTTCTTATTCTCTCCCTGCCCCGGGTTACCGGGAATTCTGCCAGCATCGCCCACCTCCCAGTCCGGTCGGCTCCGTCGGGGCTCACACAGCCATGCGGCCCTGAGTCGGACCTGGGCTGCGCCTGATGTGGCCATTATCTCGCGCTGACCATTCGGTCACCGCGCGCGGAACCACCGAGCCTTGACCTATCCGTGAGGGGCCACGAGACAGCGGCCGAGACCGGATTTCCGGACGAAAATAACCTGAGAGGGCACGGGATGGGGTCTCGCTCGCCTAGTCGTCGCCCTCTTCCCGGCCCCCGTTTCTCCCCTCACCCCACCGAC
>NW_017731476.1:2977516-3003978 GCF_001890085.2 Hipposideros armiger
AGCCCCACCCGAGGACCTTCCTGGCCCAGTCTAGTCGTCATACTTCTCCGCGCTCCCGGTCCACTCCCCCGATCCTTCACCCACCTTCGACCCCTCACCCCGGACCCTCAGCCGCCCTCGCCCCAGACCGCTCTTACCTTCGCGGGGCTGCAGCGCCGCCTCGCGTTGCCGGGACAACGGCTGCTCACCGAACACGAAAACAGCCGAAGATGAGCGACGCGATCGCCGAGGCCACCCGAAGCTCCCCGAGAGGCCGGAAAGAGTCGAAGAAGATCGGGAATGTTCGTGCGGCGCGGAGGACAAGATTTCTCTGCTGGTCCCCGCCAGCCTCGAGCTCAGCGGTCCTGAGGAGCAGTTACTCCCCAGCGTAGCTACGGTCAAGAATCGACAACGCTAGCTCTAAAAGGGGGGATAAGAGGCCAAATTATTTATAAAGTCATTTACCGTTCTGCGCAGAGAAGGGAAGCTGGTGAAATTCTTCTAGGGGTGATGGCGATGCAAATCCTGTTGGGACCCGTTCCTGTAGATAACACCTTTCCAACCAAGTAAGTCTGTCAGGAGGTGAAGGAAGGCAGCAGAGACTGTGGGGGAGAAACAGAACGTCATCTTCTTTAAGAGTCTCTCTTTAATATTGCTGGGTCTTCTGGACTCGGGACCCCAATGCTCTGTTTGGTCTCAAGGAGGAGTTGGTTCAAGGGTATTTCTGAGAAAAGCCAATTCAATCGATTCGACATACTTCCTTGAAGTTATTAGGTAACTTATGACATGCAGCATATGCGTTCAACGCTTTGGGGGCCACGTGGAGGCCTTTGGCGAGAAAAATGGTAGCCAGTGGTACCGGATCAGCCCATTAGAACCCAACCTGATTTCGTGGAGGCTGACTGCATTCCCAAAGACATTAGCAACGTGCGCTCTGACCTTATGATCAGTGTGGACAAACGAGTTTTGAAAAACAAAGCAAATGTCATTAAAAAAAAGTTACTATAGCAAAAGGCAGCAAAAAGGTCCACATGATGAAACAAGTGAAAAAACAAAAGGAAAATGTAGATACTACTGGATGAGACGGAATAGGTGCCAGATCACATACTACAAGGAAGATTCTATTGTTAAAAAAACCTTTTCATCAACACCAGAATTTTTTATTGAATAAGTTTGACATGTAACGTTGTGTAAGTTTAGGGTATACAGCGTGTTCTATATATTGTAATATATATATTGTAACAATATAATTGCTCATACAGCTTACTTATCACATGACTAATTGTAGTACAATATTGTTTATATTCATTATACTGGTCATTAGATCGCTATGGCTTATTTTACTACTCCATACAAGTTTGTATCCTCAAACACCTTTACTCTTATTCCCTCCCCATAAACACTAGAATTTAAAAAACACTCCCTTACCTCCCTAACGAAGAAAAAGGACCTAAGTGCCCAGCACCATCCGCTACGCTAAAGAACTTAAAAAGCCCACGCTCAATAAAGGGTGTGTTTATCTGCCTCAGTTGCACTTTTACAGTTTTTCTTTCGCGCCAGATTCAAGATTCCGAGCTGAGGCGGCGTTTTCTTCTCACGCATCCGTCAACACGGCCCCAGCCAATCACAGCCCGGGCGCTGATTTTATTGGCCGTCGATCCACCAATTCAGAGAGACGTACCACCCCGCAAGGACGCGAGGCGGTGTCACAACATTACCCGCGTCGCAGTCCCTCCTCCCGCCCCCGCCCAGAGTCTGTGCGTGCAAGCAAGCGCGCCCGCTTCTGGCCAATGGGAGAGCCTCTAGAGGGGTGCGCCCGCTGAAAACTTTCGGCGTGCTCGTTCCCGTGCGTGTCGCCCCGCCCCGGCCCGTCGCCCGGACCCCGCCCCGCGCACCGCCTCTGCGGTCTCCACCGGCCGCCGTAGCCGGAATTCCTGCTGAGCGCGGCTGGCCGTGTCTGCGGGAGGCTGAGTGGTTGCGGCACCGGCACCGGCAGCCCAATCAACCGCACCCCGGCCACGGAGGGAACGTGCCCGGGCGACGAGCGTTGCTTGGCGACTGTATCCGAGGCGGGAGCACCATACCGGCGTCGCGGCCTCGCTGCAGCCAGCGCTCGGGGCCCGGGGCTGCCCAGCCCCGCCGGATCTGCGGGCGCCCGGGAGGCCCCCGAGGGGTCCGGGAAGCCAGGCTGCTGCGAGGCATTGATGAAAAAGGTGACGGGAGTCTGGGGCTGGGAAGGGGTGGGCCACCTCGACCGGCTGTCAGGGCAAGGCCGGGCTCCAAGCTGGAGCGTGGCTGCGGGGGAGCGGCCTGCGTTCTTGCCGCGGTGGTTACGCACGCGGTGCTTTGTCGGAGCGGCTCGGGGGAGCCGGGACCGAGAAGCGTTGCGTTGACAGCGCGCTTTGTGTGCAACCAGAAATCGGTCAGAGAGGGAGGGTTTTGCTTTTCTCTTCCCAAAACGTGACAAACGGTATCGAGCCGGGATTGGGTTTGAGGTGATTACACCTCTGCACGATCAGGAAGTGATGGCGGAGATTTTCGGTAAAAGGTTTTAATCCCCGTGTTTTCCTTTTCCCTAAGGGGAAAACTCTGAAATGTGTTAATATCCTTTTAATCCTGAAAAGCCATGCTCTTCTGTGATCAGTTTAGTGGCTTCCAATATTCAACCTTGCAATCAGGCAAGTTTATTCTGTTGTGGCTGATGTATGCTTTGCCAGATCGCTAGGTTGACTGTGGGTAGCTTTGGGATGACAGACCCCTGGAAGAAGGGTTTTCCACATTATAACCCAGAGCAAAGCCTTTTGGGATATTTTCAGGTATCTTAAATAGAAATAGATAGGTTGAGCAATAAATAGTGAGAAGTCCTGTGCAATGAAGTTCTTTAAGTTTGGATATTTGTCTTGCATAGTTCTATTCTTTGGCAGTTTTTTTTTTAACTAGCATGAATTCAAATGATTTATAAGATCATTAACAGATGAAAACTTTACAGGTCATCTTGTGACAGAATACATCAGAGCTGTAATAGGTATTACTATGATTTTTACTTCATTCCAAATCTTTCTATGAAAGGTCCTTGCCTCTGTGACTGTATTTTGTTAGCCTTGATGCCTTGCCCTGGTTTTCCTTTTAAATGGAAATGTTATGGTCCTCCGCAGTTGTGTTGAGCTTGTCAAACACAGTTTGGGCATAGCATCAACACCTGTTGAGGAATCTAATATTTATCTTTCTTACTTCATCGCATGCACACGTTATTATTTCTGGGCTTACAATGATAGATAGGTACCTGATTCCCTTCGTTTATTTTTGAGTTGGTCTGCTCTCTGGGCTGCATACATTTTAAGAGTCATCCCATTTTGTTGTGACATTTCACACAGCAGTGAGTAACAAAGTTAATGCAAGAATTTTATTAGTGGTTACCAAGGGTTTTAACATAATTCTCTTCTACCCATTCTCGCATTTAGACCTGGACATAGCTGTGCTGTCCCTTTCAGGGCTGGCCCCCAACCTGTTCAATGCAACAGGCCCCTTTGTTGCAAAAAAAGCATTTTTAATTCGTAAATCCCCGTAGCAGCACACATCTCCCACCCCGGGAAGCAAGATTCCCAGAAACCCCAAGCTTATTATTCTTTATGTCTGTTTAAAAATAAGCAGGCGGACAGGCAGCCGCGGGCCACTATGGAGTTCCCTGTGCACGCAGGAGAGCCCGCGCCTCTCCCCAGTCTCGGTGGATCCGGGCCCGTAGCCCCCGTTCAGGGGCCAACTTGGGGGGCCGGCGTGCGGGGCAGGTGCGCGGGCCCGGAGCCCCGCGCGTTTTGAGGGGTGGGGAGGGGTGGGGTTGGGGGGCGCGGGCGCCGAGGCCCGGCTGGCCCAAGCAGCGCGCGGGGAGCGAGGCCACCGCGCAGCCTGCTCGCCGCGCAGGCCATGAGCCGCGGCCCCTCCGGGTAGGTGTCTCTGGGCCGCGACGCCGGGACGCCAGGACCCCAGAACCCGAACCTGGAACCCCAGACCCGGACCCTTCCGACCCCACCGAGCCGGGGCTCCGCGCGGGTCGTGCCGTACGGGCGCGGCCACCGAGCTGCCGCCCGCCGCCCCGGCGCCGCCGTCGCCGTGTCTTGGCCCACGGGGTCCAGCCGGGGGTCCGGGCCGGGGTTCGGGGTCCGGGGCGGCAGACTCGACCGGGAGGCGGCGGGCGGGCCGCGGGAGGACCTGGAACAAACAACGGCGGCCATGTTGAGAGGGAGGCGGGCGGCTAAACTTCGCGGCGGCTCCGGGCCGCGCCGGCCTCACCGGGGCCCCTCTCCTCTCCCGCAGGATGACAGTGAAGTTGGGAGACGGCGGCGGCGGGGAGGAAGGGCTCAAGAGGCTGGGCAAGAGGGCAGCCGATGAGGACGCACTGGAGGGAGAGGGGGCCGGCGGCGGGGACGCGGCGGAGGACAGCGGTGGCACAAAGAGGGACGGCAAGACCCCCCGGGGCGGTGGCGGCGGCCCCTCGGCCCCCGCGGGCGGCCCGCAGGCCCCGTCCCCGCCGCCTGCCTGCCCCCAGGACCAGCACCACTTCCTCCGGTCCAGCGTGAGGCCGCAGAGCAAGAGGCTCAGGAAGGACTCGTCGTGCGCCGGGGGGAGCAGCAGCGCCGGCAGCTCCGGGCCTCGCGGAAAAGGTACGGGGGACCCCAGACCCCTCCAGGGTGTGCCCTGTGCTCGCCTCCTGGCCTCCACCCCAGTTCCTGATCCCGCTCTCGCATGTGTCCAGTATGCACTTGGGGTGGTACTCTGGAGGGGACGTGCCCCCTTTCTCCTCCAAAGAGGCTGTTTCTTTCTATTTTTAAACTATGCTAAGAGGCTGTAAGTATCCTTTCTTTGGGCAAGTACAATAGATTCCTGAAGGCTGGGTATGTTTGTTTTGTTTTGTTTTTTTACCTCAAAGGATCATTGATGATTTATATGGTAGGCTATTTTACACGGCAGACAATAGTTTAGAATTGGAGAGAAAAAAATACCTGTGGTATCTCTTTGCCAGACGGTGGAAATACAACAAAGGAATGGGCTTTGGGGGGAAAGGTTGATAAGCTGAAAATGATCCTGGGGTCTGACTTGGGCTCATCGTCCTCTGCTTCGAGTATTCTAGGCTCAAAAGTATCAAGGGCATCAAGACGAAGCCCTTTTGAGTTTCAGCGCCATGGAAAGGATTTTCCCTAGGGTAGTAAGTAGGTAGTGAAAACATTAGTGGCCTGATACAAATTAGCAGCAGGCTACAGTGTTTGTCCTGGTATTCGGAGGTGATTGAGAATATTACAGCTCTACTAGGGTCACTATCAAAAATAAGAAAACCATGTGTCAGTTTTGTTACTGCTGTGCTGGTTCTCCATTGTTTTCTTCTTTCATCTGTTTCTGTTTCAACATTTTGCTTTTCTTTAGTTGTACAAGCAAGTTACTCTTAATATCCCTTTTGTTTCAGGACAACTTTGCAACACTTTTGTAACTAGCAGATATAATGTCAATTTCTAGTGAGTTTCTAATGAAAAAAACTTTAACTTAGCTCCTTGGGAAATGGTTGTTTAAATTTATTAGATGGTCCTGATAGTTTTCAAAAGGAAATATTTCAGAAGCAAACGGAGAACCCATTTTGGAGATGTGTGCCAAATGTGTATGTGCCATTAAACTTACTGTTTCCGCCTCATTCTCAACGGAGGATAGCTGGCCTCTGAAATAATGGCCTTACTCATTTTGTGGTAAAGAATTTTGTACGTAAGTATCCTTACTTAAAGATGTAAATATAAAGAAATTTAGTATATTTTAGAAACTAAAACTTGCCTCATATACATTTATTTTGGATGTGATAGTTGATCAATTAGGAAAATACCAATTTGTTTTACCGGCTTCATTTGTTTTGTAAAAAACAGTTTTTCATTCTTAGTTATAGGTGTGTCTAAGTTATCATGTGTAAGCTCCTGGGGTGCCTTCGAGGGTTTGTTCATGACTTCAGAAGCCCTGGATCTAGATTCCAGTTAGAGTTCACAGTCTCATCACCCTGGCCCTCTGACCTCGGTCTGCTCGCTTGATCTCTTGAATCTGCTTTTTCATCAGAGAGGCGTCCTCACCTGTGAAATGAGGACCAGTAGTGACTACTCCACTCTCTGGAAGTGTGGTTGCTAAGATGAGATGAAGTGCTGGTGTGAAAGCACTCTGCTACCTGTAAATGGCTACCTGTATTTGAGATGCTCAAACTCAAGGGGTTGGTTATAGTTTTGGCAGTCAGGTGATGAGGGGACGTGTGCTTTCATTTGCATAGTTGTATATGGCTTGCTGAGATGGAAAGGGTTCCCTGGATCAACCTCGCATCAGATCTTTGGCACTTCTGTCCTTGGTTCCTGACCCCAGTGTGTGGCTTGGAGCAACAATTGACTTTTCATTAGTAAAATGGAAATTTGTTAGAATTTGTGCTTCTTGTGTGTGACGTATGCATTTTCCTATTTTAGTGAGTATATATATAAATATATATATATATATTTTTTTTTTATTGTACTATATGTGTTTATTTTTTCTAGAATCTGCTTTATCTTAGGGAAAAATGCTGACAGTGATGTTGCAGGATTGCACAACTAGAAAGCACACAGATCTTGACTGCAAGGCAGCATTAGCTGTCTGAAAACAGGTACCCGTGAGTTTTACAACACAGTCAAAGGAAAAAAAATCTGAAAGGATGGATGTGTATATATGTATGTACATATATTCATGCGTATGCACATTTCCACATATCCATGTATGTACATGCACATGTAAACATGTAGATATGTATGTATATGTATACATACATTTTTATAATTTTTAGTATGCCCCTGATTTAAGATTTCAAATAGAACAGAAGGGTATATGTAAAATTAAAACGCTTTCTGCTTGCGCCTCACTCCACCCACTTCCTAGAGGGACAAGCAAGCAAATATTTATTTATGTAAATAATAAAGCTAAACCTTAATGGTGACTTTTAGGAGAGGAGTAAGGAAGTATGTCTCCTTTGCTTCACAGAACTTCTCAGCCAGTCTGTGGCCATTAGCTCCTCTTGACTGTTCTGCCCTTGAGCTACCAGGATCCTTTGGAAGCTCTTCTCCATGTCCAGGACTTCCCCTCCTTATGCCTTAGGGTTAACCTTAACCCTTAGCACCTCAAAGAATAGGCAGGAGAGAAGGTCAGGTTGGGACAGCGTGCCTGAAACCTTTGAAAACATTCGTAGAGGAGCATTTGTCTTACAGACTGGGGTAGTGAGCACAGATCAGTAAGGAAATGAACAGTCCAGCTGGTACTCGAATTCCTTCCTCATTAATAATGTTGATGAGATATCCTAGGAGTTTAACTGTTGTTTACATCTGTTAGCCTGTGGCAAAATTGGTTTTGTTATACATTGTTTCACTTAAAGTTCCAGAACCTATCAAAGATGTTAAATGAGGACTTCCTGTACTGGCATTTTTAGTTTTTCTCTTGAAAACATTCGGATGTCCTTAGGCCTAAGGAATAATCACAGCCTGTTCATTGGAGGTTCCTGTGGTTGATTGCTTACTGCTCTGGCCAGTTTTAGTCTTAGCACACGTGCGAACCTTGCAGTGAGTGTGAAGCAGAAGATGAGAAAGGGAAGTCCGTCCTCGTTTTGCTTCTCTCCACACAACTGTGTTTTTTCCCCTCAGTAATAACAGACTCTTGTCAACGCAATGAAAAATATTTTTTCCTAGTACAATTCTGACTTTTTTTTTGAGTTGATAAAGTAGTTAAGATTTAGCGTCTATGTGCCAGACATCTGGCATCTCTGTTACTTTACTTTTAAATAGGTGCAGAAACTGGAGTTTGTTGTTTAGATAATGTGCTCAACCTAAACAGAGGATAAGCTGCAGACGAGAAACCAGTGGGTGTGCTTGGTGCCAAAACAAACGCTCCTGCAGCCCTGCCATGCTTCCCAGAATGACCCAAGGATGCATTTGAGACTGAAACCCAGAATTCACAGATCTGTGGGGACATAAGCCAGGAGACAGAGCCCCCGATGCCTCTCCCTGTTTGGCAGTTCATGGTCTGGGTGATGCTGGGCAAACTAGTACATCTCGATTTCTTTGTCTATAAATGAGGCTAATACCAGCGCTTACCTCAGCACAGTAAATACCACAGTAAGGCCATGCTGGCTGGTGTTTAATGGGCTTCCTGTGCCTGGCTGCGGGGTTGGGCTACAGACTGAGTCTGAGCAGGTGGACGGGAGGGGCAGGCCCTGTGGGGAGGTAGGGGGTAGAGGTTCTAGGAACACCCCCAAGCTGCTGCCCTGTGAGGACAGTCGGGGTCAGGGGATACTTAAGGTGGTACAGCGTCAGACCCTCCATTTCCATTGTGTTGTGTTCCCCCCGAACTTCCGTCCTACCCATCGAACTAGTCAGGAAATGCACCGTCTCCAGAATTGGGCCATGTTGCCTGGTTTCACTGTGCTTGGGCTTAGGAATCGGTAAATCACTGTACAGAACTTACATTTTGCATAATCTGCCTGTAGCTTCCAGTTGTTTTTAAAAGACGTCTTAGGAAATATGTCACTCAGATTCAGTCAACTTTTGGGAGACTGGAACCATGTGGGAAAGAGGTTCAGACCAGCTGTCAGGAGACCCATCTTCTCCCCCCGTAGCTGCCAGGTGGCTGGTTCAGCTGTGGGGCAAAGGCAAAGTCACTCAGCATGCCCAGACCTTAAGTTCGTTCCTTCCTTTCAAAATTGGGCTGGTGAGATAGTGGCTGAAGCTATGCTCACTTTAACATGCACGGATGAAGTAGTCCACTGTGCAGAATGGACTTGGGTCTTGTGTGTTCTCAAGAGAGTGTTCTGGATGGTAAATTGCCTGAAATCAGGATGTTTTATAGCTGGTAGGCCCTGCTTAGCTTTGCCTCTCAGCACCAGGCAGTGAGTAGCCAACGTTTATGCTCCTCCCTCCCGGGGTGGCGCTCCTTGGGGTGCCTGGTGTGGCCCCACCTCTTGTCTGCACTGCCATCACTCTCACTGTCCCGTCATCAGCCACTGGGGCCAGTCCCCAGGTGGCTGGCTGGAGTGCAGTCGTGCATGTTTTGAAGTGCCTGCCCTCCATACTCTCCGGGGGAAGGGGGACACATCAGATGACTGAGGCCAGAGTGCTGTGGTTCTTCTGTTCTGTCCAATCTAGTAAATGATGTTTCATAAAGTCAAGTGCAATGACGACTGCATGGAGCCACAGTGGCCACCTCGGCAGCAATGTTAAGCATTGCTGAAAACCTCCAGACCTCGTTGGGAGAAGAGGAGGAGGAGGAAGGGGAGACATTCCTTCAACTGTGTACAGCACACAGCAGCACACCCCATGTGATGGCTGCACACAGTGGAAGACACAGTAACCCCGAAACGTGGTCCTATTGCATGACACAAACCCCCTAGTAGGTCAGGAGACCCATGGCCCAGGCCACCTCAAAGACAGGTCACGATGGAGCTGTGCAGGACAGAGAAGAAAATACCTGTACACCAGAGGTTCTTGGTAAATTACTAAGTTCAGAGTTGTCCAAATTGCATTTGCATCATGTGAAAGATGCGGATAGATAGTATAAATGAGTAGATGAGGTATTATTTGAATATTGGTTTGAAGGCCGAGTTCAATTTTCTTTGACTTTTTTTTTTTTAAAGATTTTTATTGGGGAATTGGGGGGATGGGAACAGTGCTGGGGAATTGGAGGAAGGGGAACAGACAATTTGTTCTTCAGTCTAGTTGTGGAGGACGTTGCTTCACTGGCCCAAGTTGGCACCATCATTGTGCTCTTCCCGGGCGAGGCAGAACAGTCGCTGGCTTCTAGATCGCCGCTCACTGCGGCTGCTGGCCGCTCACGCTGGCTGCTGGCTACACACGGCAGCCCATGGCAACCCACTGCCACAGGGGCTGCAGCCTACACCGTCGCCGGCGACTCACGGCAGCCCAGCCTCAGGTTGAGCTGTTGTTTAGCATTTTAGCTGAGGGCAGTATCACTGGCCCTCACATGTGGGATCTGAACCAGGGCACTCTGGAGTCCCAAGCCAGCTCTAAACCATCACGCCACTCGGCTGGCCCCCCTTCTTTGACTTTTAATGTCAAAACTAATGCCTCATAGACTTTTAGTGTCAAAATGAACGTCGATTCTCTGGTGTCCAGCTGTCTTTGTGGAATTATCTTTTGCTTTAGGTATACTTTAGGATTTTCATTTCATGTCGTACAATTGTGTCTTGTTTTGGATGATATGAAGGTGTAATGATAATAGAGAAATGATTTCGGATAGCAGAGTCACAAATGGAAAAATTCGTTTGTCATAGACAATGGTGTGTAAAAGCATTTAATCACATTATGTAACTGCACTGTTCTTAGCAGTGAAGAACAATGAAAGAAATGCCAAAAAAAGACATTCCCAGGTACCTGTGCTTTGGGTGAGATCAAGAGTCACCTACAGAAGACTGTTAGAAAATCTCCACGTTCTTCGATGAAGAGGGAATACGGTGTAATAGAAACAGTGGGGTTACAGTTATGTTTTTCTCAAATATTTGTGGGAGGAAGGGGAAGGGTCTTGGAGAGAGGCCAGCCCTTATCACAATGTTGAGGATGCTGAGTCTTGTGGGGGTGCTGAGGACTAGAGATTCTGTGGGGGTCACCCGGGATGCAGAGGTGACCGGGACACATCCCAGGACTACCAGGTTCCAGGTCATCTTCATATCACCGAAGAGGGAGTCACAGAGGCCCAGGGACCCTGGACAGGGATTCTGACGGCCTGGCTAGCCCGTCTGCAGTGGCTCTCAGTGACCGACTGTGCAGCGTGCGGTTGGGAGGGGTCCTTGCTGAACACCTGTGTGTGGAGTTGAGCAGCTTTCTGAAGACAGATGGAGCAGCATGGTGTGTGAGTGGAGTGACTGGAATGGCCCAGGGGGCAGTGTTGGGATTCATCTGTTGAGGTGACACTCTTACTGGGGATTGGCCGGCACTTCTCTGTGGCCTTGGTAGAGAGGGTGTCCCTATGGTCTTCACATACCTGGGCTGTGAAAGCAAACCTGGCCGTTCCAGCGTCAGACATGGATGGCATGTGTTGTGAGAGGCACGGAGGCACCCTGTGGGAGACCTTGGCATTTTCTCTTCAGTCTCGACTGTGGCGTTTTGTGACCTGAGGGGGATGTGTGGGGATGGAGCAGTCGGCCTCTGAAAGGTTTCTGCCCTCTCGTACCATGGACTCAGGTGACGAGGAAGCGTTCCTGTGCAGGGGTGGGAGATGGGCATGCCTGGAGACTCACTTGCATTGGCTGAACTGGAACCATTTTTCTAGCTGAGAATGGACAAAGGGAGGGGAAGGTTGAGTGTCGTTTTGTCCCAGGACATTATCGAATACCTCGTGTTTGGTTGGTCTTCGGTCATTTCGAGGTTTTAATGTTCCTCACTCTTAGAAGGAAGTTCACCGAACTCCAGAGGAAAGCTCACGACAGCGAGTCATTGTGTGATATGACAGTTTATCATGATATCTTGTGTCTTACCTAAAAACAGTTTTGTTTTTAGAGGTGAACATCCTCCAAAGCCCTGGCTCCTGCCACTTACTTACCGTGTGGCTTTGGGCAAGTCATTGTACCTTTTGGGTTCCTTATCTGTCACAGGCTGAGGGACCGACCTTGAGGGCAAGTTCCCTTTACCATAAAACCCTCTGATTCCTGTAACTGTGCGTAATAAAAATATAGAAGCAGCTGTAACTCCATGGAGCTGTGTGGCCCCAGAGGAAAACACCCAGGCTTGGAACAGGAGGCTTGATGACCTTGGGGCTTTCATGCTTGAGAGCCTCAGTTCCCCCATTTCTGAAATGTGGATAATAACTGCACAGGGTGAGGACAAAAAGGAGCAACGTGTTTGCTGTGCCTGCAGGTGCTGTGGAAATCCATGTTCCGTCACCACTGGGCAGTTGGGGACAAGCGGCTCCACCTGAGCTTCAGCTTCCTCCTGAAAGATGGGGATCACTTGCTCCTCTTCAGGCCGTGGGTGGGGGCATGCGGGATGGCCCTCCAGGCCAGGGCAGAGGTGTGTGACGGGGAGGCAGACAGTCCAGCCTGTGGAGGTGGAATGGACAGACGAGCGGCGGGGAAGGCAGATGGAGGGCACGTGGCTGCGTCCCTCTGGTGCCAGCTCTGGAGTTTGGGCTGCGGCTGGGGTTGGCAGTTTGGGAGACCAGAGACGAGGCAGTAAAGATTGTGTTACTTGGTGGTGCAGAGCTGGCCTGGGAAAATGGCAGCAGCAGTGGGAAAGAGGAGAATCCCGGTGGCATCTGGGCAGCTGGAGGGCTGTGGCACTGAAGTGGGTTGAGAGGGAAGCGTGGGTACTGTTTTGGAGGCGCTGGGCCCTGGGGACGGACGCGGGTGAGGGGCAGAGTGCGCACAGCGGAGGCCTCTGCTCTGTTCAGTCGGTTCCCAAGCTTTCATTGAGCATCTGCTGTGTTTGAGGCTTGGGCACGGGAAAGGAAGACGCTGTTCTTGCTTTCAAAGAGTTCACTGTGGGGGATCCTACTCCTGCATCTCCTTCATGCTTCTTGGATACTGACTTCTCATCATGTAGACTCTGGCTAACCCTCTTGGTGGCCTCAGGTGTGTAGCCGCGCATGGAGGGCTGACTTCGGCCCTCTGCTTTTTGCTGGGCTCCTTCTCCTCACTCCCACCCCCGGAGAAAGCCCCCACGTCCATCCTGTCTTTTCAGATTGTCTTCTCTTTTCACTTCTCGCCTCTCTACTTTTGCCCTTCGCTTGCTTCTCTCTTTCTCTTCGGCAATTACCGATTTCTTCTGAATTTTTCTGCCCTGACGGTAGCCTCTCCTGGGTGGGCACGGTCATGTTCTACCAGCACCTGATTCCGCTTCGTGTTTTTTATGCTTGAGCTGAGGTCCTGGACTGAACCTGAGGTCAAGCAATGAAGCCTCTCACCTCATCTGAAATGTTGGGAATGGACCAGATGCCACGTTCTTTTTCTACCCAGAAGCTCCGTGATAATAAAGTACTTTATTATTGAAAGGCATTCAAGGTCTAAAATGATGGGCAGCAAATGTTAGAAAGGGTTACTTGGAGGTGCTTTATTTTTTGAACATTTGCATGGCTTTATTTTTCCTCTTCTGAGAATGTATCGTTTTGGAACCATCAGAAGGAGAGGCCGAGCATCTCAGCAGCTCACCTCAGGCTGCTCTGAGGCCTGGTTTGCTGCCTCATGCATCTCCGCAGAGCCGCTTTGACTGTTGTACCTTCTTTCATATCCACTGTTTTGGTTTATCCTGCGTGTGACCCCCTGAGGTCCTTTCCAGCTCCTACATTCTTCTATTCTGTTTTCCTTCACCATTCATTCTCCTTGTCTTGGGTCACCAGTGCTGTGAACTGGTGAAATCTCACAAAAGCTAGCAAGACACCTGCATTACAGAATTTTCAAAAATGCATGTCTGTTATTTTCAAGCCATTGTAGGCTGGCAGAAGTAAACCTGAGCTGTGACCATAGGGCTGGTTAGCACGTTGCCGTTGTTTTGGGAAACAAGTTTAGTGACTGTTTCATCCGAAGTTGAACATGACCCTGAAATCCTTTGTTGTGGGTGGTGTGGAGGTGGACAGGCAGCCCTTCCTGGAATGACTACGTGTGTGGAATTAAAGGCTCCAAATCAACTAGAACTTCTTGTATTTAAGGGTGGTGTTTTAAATGGCATCCGAAGCTGGTCTTCGGTTCCAGCAAAAGCATCTTAGACCTACTAGAAATGGAATGAAACTGAATAGCCCTGGAAATGGGCTGTGAAGTCGCCATACCTGCTGAAAACATCGTGGGAAGTTCCAGGTTTATTAGCTAGGTCACATTTTAGATTTGGTTTGGTGAAGAACAGACAAAGTCAAATCGTGTGTCCAGCTGAGCCCACTCTGTAGCTCAGATACCTAGCTTACGTTTCTGCGGCATGGGCACACGGTATGGGAAGGGGTACCTAGAAAGCAGGCTGGGACAGAGAAGGCTTTAAGCTGGATTATCATTTATTCCGTAACAGTGTATTTAAGACTGTGAAGGTCAAACCTTCAAATACAGCGCTGGCTGTGGCACTTCCTGTGATGATAGACATGTTCTGTGCTGTCTGGCACGGCCGCCACTAAATACACGTGGACCCTGACAACTAGAAATGCAGCCGATGTGACTGAGGAACTGAGTTTTTGTGTTAATTTTAACTAATCTTTAAATTTGAATAGTCTCATGTGCTTAGTGGCTAATTGGACAGTACAGCTCTGATAAACCAGCAATTCCTGGTACCTGATCACGTTGCCTTAGGAAGTCAGCCCATCACTAAGCTGATAGGCCTTTCCGCACAAAAGAATCAAACCATTCCATATAGCTGAGTAATTTTTTCAGCCTGTATGAAAATACATTCTGCTTTCTGATAGCCGACTGATGGGATTAATTGTTTTCAGATACTCCGTATTTTGACGTAATAACAGTCCATTGGACATACTCTGAAAGGTGTAATGATGCAGGATGACTGCCTCCCCTGCTCTCTAAGCAGTCCCTGCACCGTGTCTTGTGTTTTTTCCAGGGATGGTCTTTGCAAGCACATTTAGATCAACAGACTTTTAATTTTTCATTTCTTTTATTTCTAATCATTTTTTTGGTGAAACTCCTTGTCTCTCATTCCTCCTTTGGAGGCAGACCCCCGTTATGAGAGTGAGGGAATGTGGCCCCAGCCTGCACATGGCTGCCCAGGGAGGGCCCCACAGGTGGACCAGGAAGTGGATCTCCGTGCAAAAGCTCTTGATTACCTCATTAGAAAAGCATCTTAATAACCTGCATTTATTCAGCTTTTGCCTTTTAAAGTACTTTGATTTTTATGATCTTATTTTTACCCTCATTGTTCAGAGGTTCAAGATTTCTCCCCGCTGGATGGCTCTGCGGTTCTGTGGACAGAGAATGCTGGGATTCCCTGTGCCTCTGAGAGAAAGGAACTGGATGGGCGGGAGGATTGGGCTAGGTCATAAAAATGTTTTATCTGTGACCTTTAACTCTTCGTTTATTGCCTCCATTGTCCTAGGAGTGCCGAGTTCTTAGTCCACAGCAGGGCATGGAAGCCCCGTGTTGCACTCGACCACGCTTTCCCCTTTAGCATGGCTTTCAAGGACTCATCTTGAGATTAGGAACTGATGCTGAGGTTGTTGGGTCACTCTTAGATCACCACATTTTATTGGTGAAAATTGATCAAGAAAGAGGAGTTCTAAGACTTTTTAAAGATTCTTAGGCCTCAAATGGTTCCTATTCCGAAGTATTGAGTATATCTAAAAGAAGGCAGTGTTTCTACACCCATTTTAATGTTTTCTTGAGTTTGTAATTTCAGTGTATTTGTTTGGAAAGATAAGAATTGTTTTCAGCCAAAACCTCCTTTGAAAATGGTACTGTGAAATACGGTTTTAGCTCACAGGGCAAGGAGATGTGTGCCTCCATCATGGGAATTATTGCGTTCTTTAACTGATTCCACTTAAATGCTCTTTCTCCTTTTCTCACTGTGAAAACATTTGAAAGAGTCATGTGGTCCAGTCAGGATGATGCCATTACTGACTGGCCAGCCCCACCAGGCACACAGTAGGTCCCACACGCTGTCCTGCTATAGCCTCAGGTTGAGGAGTGTGTGGAGTGGGACCTAGGGGTGAGACCTGAGACAGTGGCGCCTCCCTGAGCCTCGCCAGCCATCTGGAACAAATCACTGTGTAGTTCTTTCTTTCAAAGGAACCGACGGTGGTGGATCATCGTCCGGAAATGGGTCTGGGGTTGCCCCCGCTGCCCCTGCAGGGGGCTCGCGCTCCTCCTCCCGGAACTTAGGGTCTTCTGGCGGTGAGAAGGAAGAAGGTAAAAAGGTCCGGCGGCAGTGGGAGTCATGGAGCACAGAGGACAAGAACACTTTCTTTGAGGGGCTGTATGAGGTGAGTGTCTTAGGAGCCAGAAAAGGTGGCTCCCACCCCTTAGCCTTTTGTCATTTGAATTTCTCTTTCAGTTTCCCTTTGCCTCTCTTTCCACATGGCTACTAGAGCTATTAGGTTAGCAGTTCCAGTGGGGGGCCCTTCATGTGGCTGTGGCAGGTGTGGGCCGAGGGCCGAGACCTCACCCTTCAACCCAGGCCTTTCAATGCCTCGTTGCGACTTTAAATGCTGTTACTAGTGAGGTGGCTGTTCGGAAGCATTTGTGTATGCTGCTTTGATTTTCTCAGATTCTACCTGTTGTCTCTTAAAACTTGTTGACTGAAGTGTGGTACCCTTGCAGCTGAGTGGGACGGTCGGGAGGGGGTGTCTCATGAGGGGGAGGGCCAAGAGACACTTGCCACATCAGTCAGAGCAGCCAGCTCTGCCCTGAGAGATGTTGCAGCTGACCTGGGACAGCCTGGAAAGTCCTAAAAATAGAGAGAAGCTGCTCCCTGATCCCACAGCCCAAAGACATGACCATGCTCCCGGCCAGCGATTTTCACTTCCATGTTTTATATTTTCAAATCTTTGTAATTATAGTGAACGTGCTTGTTTTTAATTGTCAGATGCATTTTTTATGGTGTTGTATAGATCTTTTACTCAGTATTTTTTTAATGCCTCTAATTATTCTACTCTAGGTGTAGGCAAACCTGTGGCCTACGTGCTTGCTGCCTGTTTTTGTAAATAAAGTTTTATTGGAACACAGCCATGCCCATTCACTTGTATTTTGTCTCTGGCTGATTTTGACTGCAATGGAAGAGTTGGGCAGTTACGACAGATTCTAAGTGGCTGCGACATCTAAGTGTTTACCCTCTGGGCAAGCAAGCCTTGTTCCACTCAACCATTCTTGTGTTGTTGATTATCATGGGTCCTTCCAGATTCTGTTCTAGATAACAGTGCAGGGAACATGTTTGTGCACATTCCATATTTTAGCCTCCATCTTTGGGATATAGCGAGTATCTAAAGTAGGTTGCTCAGTCACCGAGCCTTATTCTTTTAATAGTGAAAGAATTGGAGTGATAGAAAAGTCTGGCCACACGTGTGAAACAGGCTCATAAAGGAAGGAGACTTTGGAATGGAAACCACGAAGTGCGCAGAGAGAGACCAGAAAAGGAGACTAGGAACTAGAGCTCGGTGCCGATTTTGGACATTCCTGTGGCCCGTCTTCTCCCTTCCTGGGGCTGATGGTTCGGTCTGCCCGTCCCGGGTAGAGGAGGCCGACATATCGGTGTCGTTTGATTCAGTCATCCAAGGAGAGAAGGAAGTGTGCACAGTAGGTGCAGAGTCCTTCAAATAAATCCATATGTGTACTTTTTATTCCCTTTGGCAGTTTTAAAGTATAGAGACTGTTTTTGTATCGATTGTATCTCCACATTGCCTTCTGTAAGCTTTTTGTTAGGCATAGAAGACTCGTGATTCCTGGAATGTTCTTGCAATAGCAACCACTGCTGATTCTAACCTGAGACGACTAGTGCTTTCGTACGGCCCTTCTTTCTAGGGGAGAATGTGGGCTCTGGAGCGGGCCTGGCTGCCAGAAGCAACGGGAGGTGTGTTGTCTATTAAAAGTAGGAGGGGAAGACTTCCCATGAATGACCGGCCCTTACCTTTCTTCAGGTGGATCAGTTCATTCCTTTCTTGTTCGCCAGCCTTCTTGTTCTGATTTTTCTACCATGCAGGTATTTCTTTTGAGGTCACCTGAAACCCTTGATTACTAATAATTAATAATTGGCTATTCTGATCACTTAATGCTTTCCACTTTTCATGGTTTGTACTATGTAGCCCAAATAGTGTGAGAGTATGTATTCATGTATTTGTGTGTGTGTGTGTGTGTGTGTGTGTGTGTGTGTGTGTGTGTGTGAGTGTGAGAGTGGGAGAGAAAGAGAGAGAAAGAGAAAGAAAGGGCAAATGCCTAGACCCAACTCATCATCCTTGATAACCTCTTATCCATTTCAATGGCGGTTCTCCACAGAACCTGTTGCCAACTTTTCATTTTCCCTTGTTATGTCTGTCTGTCTGTCTGTCTGTATTTTCTTCTGCTATACAATTCTTGATCCCTACCTTACAGTCACAAGGCCTCCTGTGCTTATTATTTACTGGGCTGATGATTGCTGAAAGCCTCATCTAAGTTAGAGCACTGTGGTCGTGCTGGAAATGCAAGGAAGTCCCCCTTACGGGGCTAACAGTCTAATTCGGTAAATGTAACGGGCATGTAGAAGCTGGACCATCAGAAAGCAAGCGCTAACAAATGCCACAAAAACTCAGAAGGCGGCATAGTTACACAACACGGGATCAGGAGTCACAAAACCAGATTCTAGCCCCCACTTGGTAAGTCAGTTCCCCTCCTCGGGTTTGTGATTATAGCTGCAAAAGGAAGTCCTGAGAATGGGGGGCTGTCTGCAGTGTTTCGGTCACAATTGATCAGGAGCTCAGAGTTTTATGGGGGAGATGGCACCTGAGCCGGACCCTGCTTCAGATGCAGCTTGGCCTTTTTACATTTTACCTGCCATTGTGGGTTTTTTTTTTAGAATGAACAAGCTTTAATTATTTTCGATTTTTAAATTTTCTGACTTTTTATTTTGAAACAACTTCAGACTTAGAAAAATTTGCAAAAAGAGCACAAAGAATTCCATATGCTCTTCACCCTGCTACTCTGACATTCACACAATTGCATTGTGAGCTGAGGATGAAGAGTTTCAGCGTGGACACCACACCTTCCCGACCTGCCGGCCTTACTGAGCTTGAGCCGCTGTCCTTTCTGGATCAGGCTCCCACATTGCATTGGGTCATCACAACTCCTAAGTCCTCCGACCTGGGGCACATCCTCCCTCTCCTTTTTTTCCTATTCTCATGATCCTGACGCTTTTTTTTTTTTTTTTTTTTTAGCTGAGCCATCCCGCCACCTGTTGGCAGCTCACGGCTGCTCAGCTCGGGCTGACTCGAACCGCTGTTGCTCAGAGCTCAAACTCTTGAGCGAGCTCTTAACCAACTGAGCCACTCAGCCGGCCCTCGATCCTGACGCTTTTGAAGCCTCCTAGGCTGTTAGTTTGTGCTCAGTTTGGGCTGACCGAGGCTTCCTCATGGTTCAATTTACATTTTGCATTTTTGTCAAGAGCACCACACAAGCGCTGTGCTGTCCAGAGCATGGGGTGCGACCTGCCTCGGGCCTGGGGGTGTGAATGTGATCACTGCATTCCGGGGGGCACCTCCCAGGGTCTCCCCCACCAAGTCATGTTTTTACTTGTGAACCATGTGAACACCCTGTTTCCCATCCTTTTTTTAAAAGATTTTTATTGGGGAATTGGGGGAAGGGGAACAGACAAGTTGCTGTCGTTTTGTTCTTCAGTCCAGTTGTGGAGACGTTGCTTCACTGGCCCAAGTTGGCACCATCATTGCGCTCTTCCCAGGCAAGGCAGATCAGTCGCCGGCTTCTGGACGGCTGCTCACTGCGGCTGCTGGCCGCTCACACTGGCTGCTGGCTACACACGGTAGCCCATGGCAACCCACTGCCACAGGGGCTGCAGCCTATGCCGTCGCCGGTGACTCACGGCAGCCCAGCTCCAGGTTGAGCTGTTGTTCAGCATCTTAACTGTAGAGGGCAGTGTCACTGGCCCTCATATGTGGGATCCGAACCGGGGCCCTCTGGCGTCCCAAGCCAGCTCTTAACCATCGCGCCACTCGGCCGGCCCCCATCATTCTTTCTCCCACTGATTTTAGCCACCGTGGCAGCATCGCCCCCGAAACAACTTACTGTGATGTTTGCCCAGTGATGATCTCCTGACTCCATTTCTACATTTATTAATTAAAAACCCAGTGCAAGGAAAGCTCCCCCTTCTCCCCGATTTAAGTACTTAATTATTTATATTTGTGTGGACTCAGGGATATTTAGACTATTCTGTACATCATAATCCATTCTTATCTTGATTTTGTCACCCAGATTGTTCTAGATTCGGCCACTAAGTTGCCTCTTCATGTTGTTTTCTGTCCTTTCAACACTTTTCCTGTCATGCCTCGAGCACTTCCTGACTTTCCGGCACCACAAGATATTCCAGATTCCTCTGGTACTTTGCTTACCCCAGAACTGGCGTCACCCATGTCTCCAAGGAGTCCTCGTTCCTTTTGGAACATGGGATTTAGAAGCTAAGAGGGCTGGTTGCTGCTGGGGGGCCATTACCTCTAGGCCCTTCCCAGCGCTTCTCACTGGCTTGGTACTGATGAGAAAATCAACAGGAGGTTCTCATGGCAGTTCCTGATTGTGTCCTCTGGAACCCAAATTCTGTTCTGAAGGGATGGTGCACAGATGTATTCCTATCATATTCTGTGTGATTCTCTCACCAAGTGTTCAAATTTGCTATCCCTGTTCGAAATACATTTTGCATGATGGAAGCAATGAGGGTGTTTCTGAATAGTCAATGTATTGTTGTATTTTAAGATGCTAGATACACAATCCCCTGACCTCCTTGATGGTCATGTTGCTTCTTCTGATGACTGTCTTGACGGAGCTGTCTCATTTCAGGGTCTCTAAAGAACTCCAGAGATTAAGCCGTTTGTGTGATACGCTTTATCCTGCTCCAGGGCCCTTGCCTCTGATAACCACGTGCTGTGACAGTTCTGTGCCTGAATTCCTTTCACTGCTTTATCTGTTATTCTGATTAAAACCCGAGGTTCTAGGGAAGCAAGGTTGAAATCGATGTACAAATAATAGCTGTGAAGGACGCTTGCTTCACCCAGTGGCCCCCTTTCTCTGGAGGCATCCGCGTCATACAGAAGGCCGCCTTGTTTTAAATTCTGTGCTTTTCCGGGGGCCATATTTTTCAGCATGGGAAGGACTTTGAAGCGATCCAGAACAACATCGCCCTCAAGTACAAGAAGAAAGGCAAGCCCGCCAGCATGGTGAAGAACAAGGAGCAGGTGCGACACTTCTACTACCGCACGTGGCACAAGATCACCAAGTACATCGACTTTGACAATGGTAAGCACGGAGGCTTCGTCTTTAGGAGGCTGGGAGGCGGGTGGGGCTGGGCTCTGGTCAGGAGCGGGGTTCTTGCAAACCCACAGCACACGTTCTCTGGCGTTATTCTTGCCCAGCCACGCAGCTTGTGATATCCTTACCACATGGCACTTGGGCTGGCAGGACGCACGCCTGGTAACCATCGGTCAGGCTGAATTATGAGGAAGCTGTCGCATGTCACCCAGGGGTGGAGGGCTGGCTTTCCCAAGGCCCTTGTTGTCTGTATTTGAATCCAGATTTGCATCGGCCCATCTTTAATTCACCTGTCTAGGTTATCACCAGGTAATGTCTGACTTCTGGCTCAGGGCACCCTTTCTGATTCAGGAGGCACTGCCCCCTCCTGTCTCCATGTGTCAGGATAACTGCGTCTCTGGGCCATTCCTCCCTCTCAGTCTTCAGTTCCATCTTCTTCAATCTTACTCTTCATTTCTATAGCTTCGGTCATAGTTCAGCCATCCCAGACATTTGCTTCTACTGACTTCACGTATTTCTGATGCTTCTCTTCAAATAATATCACTTCTGATCTAGAATAACTGTGATAGCTGCCGTCCCATCACTCGCCCTTGGAACCTGTCCCGTGAGCCCTCCATAGCAGCCCTTGATCCTTTCGTGTTTCTCTCTTCACCCTGCCCTCGGGTGCTCTCCTGGCTGGGCCGGTGTGTGTCAGCCAACGGGCGACCCATCAGGACACCAGGACCGGGCTTCCTTCTCCAGCCTTAGGCCCAGAGAGCTTGACTCCAGCTGTCACTTCCTGTAAGGGTCAGATGGTAAATAATTTGGGCATTGGGGGTTACAGTCTTTGTCAAAACAACCTCACTCTGCTTTCTTAGCTCATTGTAGACACAACGTAAACAAATGCATGTTACTCTGTTCAGCAAAACTTGATTTGCAGAAAGAGGCCCTGGGCAGGATTTGGCCTGGGAGTCATCGTTTGCTGACCCCGACCTGAAGAAAGCCTTTCTCGCTGCCCCCGGCCAGCGAGGAGCTCTTGAGGACCAGGGACCCACATTCCAGGCCGCCCCACTTCTTAGTTGACACTGCCCCTGAATTTATTTCCCTTTGAATCTTTGTGGACACGCTCGCCTGCCAGTCAGGGTCTTGTTGGGTCAACCTCAGAGCTTTTCAGACCTGTCCTCATGGCCCAGTCCCTTGGCTTTGTTCTAAATCAGCTCTTGTCTGCTGTGCTCTGGTCCTGGCCTTCCTAACCCGCCCTCTGCATAGCTCATCCACACAAGACCCATGTCTGCTGGCTGCTTCCTGCCTGACCCCTCCTTCCCCGGCACCGCCCAACACCCATCTCCTGACCTGCTGCTGCTCCCAGCATGGGGTTGCCACCCTCCTGCTTACCGGCACTTTTCTTTGCGCCTTGCCCCCTGCCACCCCCACTCCGTCGACCTCTCTAACCCCATTCACCTCTCAAGACTGAGCTCCTGTGTCAGTGCTCCCAGAAATCCTGCCCCCACTGCCACCTGACGGTGGGCCTGCTCTGTGCCCATCATTGAGCACATGACGTGCTTGTCCCTGGAGATGCTGTCATTCTCACTGCAAGCGAGAAAACCCGGGTTCAGTGATAGGGACCTTGACCCAAGCCACCCAGACAATAAGCAGAGGAGTCGAGCTCCAAGTTAGGGCCAGTGTCTCCTCGCTTTTCTCTTCCGTAATATAGTATTTTCAGACCACCTCTTTATGTGGCTGTAGAATTTCCCTTTGTGTTTTTCATGAAATGTTAATTCTTTGAGTTGACATCTGTAAATGAATCAATTCTGCCTTTCCTTTTAGACTTGCAGGCCACACCTAGTGTTACTGAATAATGCAGGTGTGGACATCTTTATTCATATAGCACTTTTTTTCTTCAGAAGTACTTTCTTCAGCTGACTTCACATGACCGAGATAGCTAAGTCTGTGTAAATGGGTGTTTGATGTCTCGTGGTGAGAGTCTTGTAAGGAGGGCTGTCTGGCTGTCCTCCAGGAGGGTGAATGTCTAGCCCCCTGGCCGGGGTGACTGGCTTGTCTGCTGTGCTGTATTTCTCATCTGCTTCTGTCCTTGATGTAGGCAGGCAGGAGCACCTGGCAGTCGAGTGCCTGCCACTCATAGCAAGTCCCATCTTCACGGCAACACCCCACGTAAAGTGCCTTTTTTCTGCCAAGTTCATGGCCCCACTAGGTTCTCTCTGGCCAGTAAAATGCTCTTGTTTCTCACGAGTCTTTTTAAGGTAACTTTCCAGCTTCAAAGCCTTCCAGGGGCCACCTCACAGGGTGTCCTCCTTCCGGTCCTTGCAGAGGACACATGTCTCTGTGTTCACTGCACCTAACCAGGGGACCGCCTTGGAGGGGGCCTTACTGTCCCAACTGTAGTCCCTCCAGCTGGAGGGAGGGGCCTGCAGTCCAGCCAGGAGTCTTTCTGGGGAAAATATAGCACAAACGACATTGTACTGAAGACGTTTTTAATAGCATATCCATTTATGTGAGATCGTCCCTGTTGCCAGAGACCGGTGGAAATGGGCTGTCAGTGCCCACGTTTTGGGGACAGTCCCTAGATCTGACTTGGCAGGTCTTTTACTAATACTATTTTGTTTATTTGCTTTCAATGTCCACGTGACCATTAACATAAGATTGTCCGCTGGCTTCGGCATATTACAGCAAGTCAGCAACATTTTGTTCTTCCTCTGTTTGTCAACACAGCGTCAGTTTGTGTGTGCTGTTGTGATCGGCCGTAGCTGCGGCTGTTTTTCAGATCATCATGTTATTTGAAATATCAACACTGGTCCGGATCCTACTGAGTTCAATAGTAGTTAATATCTGTTAATATCTGTCGTCTTCAGAGACACCCTCCCTACCTTGCAGGGTGGCATGCAGGAATGAGTTTTAGCTGTTTGGCTCTTTCTGTGTTGCCTTTTACATTTTTTTGTTACATATCATATTCTTAAACGACTTTCTGAAAGTCAGTCCATGCGAGGGGTCCTTCATCCACTTTGGCTGGCTGAAAAAGCTCTCTTCCAATGAGAGGGCGGTCACCAATGTGTGAGAGGATTGAGAAGCCATTGGTGATAGTGTGGAGGGAGGGATCAGATGGCTCCAGGAGCCGTGATCAAGTCTGTTCTGTGCTGTGCAGAGCGGGCAGTGCCATGGAGGATGCTGGGTTCCCGTTGTAGACGGGGTCTCATCTGCTCTGAGGTCAGGGACGTCCCAGGGCCTGCCACACCCAGGCTTTTTTCCTGTTTTTTTTAGGTTTCAGAAGTGACTTAAAGGAATGTTTCTTTTCCAAATATTTGCCACCTCTCCCTGCTAGACAATCTCCTCTGCTCCTCCCCTTGTCTCTGGAGGTGTCATCCCTCTTCGGCCCTTTAACCGATTTGTGGATGACAGGAGGACGAGTCCGACGCCGTCAGGTTCTGCTCCCACACCGCACTTCGATTCCATGGCAAGCTCTGCAGGATGGCTGTAACACGTGTTCTTTCTCCCTTCTCTGCAGTGTGGCCCATGTTGCCCTCTCCCTCCCCTCCATCTCCTACCTTCCTGGCATCTCATCATTGTGCATCTTTTTCCTGGTGGTGTCTTGGTGTGAACCCCATGAGAAGTGCCTTCTTTCTGATGTTGAGCTGATGGCTCGACCAAGGTTCTTTAGCTGGTCCTGATAATAGCTCCACGCTGGTGGCAAGCCAGTTGACACCCCGCCTCTGTGTGCCTCACCGGCAGTTGCCTCAGGGCTTGGCTCCTCCATCCATTTTGCAGCCCCTCCCCCAGCCCCTGGCAACCAGAGTCTGCTTTCTGTCTCTGTGGATGTGCCTGTTTTGAACGTTACATATAAAAGGAATCATAATACATGACCTTTTGCATCTGGCTTCTCTCACTTAGCACAGTGTTTTCCAGGTTCATCCAGGTTGTAGCCTGTGTCAGAACGTCGTTCCTTTTTATGGCTGAGTAATATTCCATTGTCAGGATAGACCACGTTTGTTCATTCATTGGATAGCAGATCTTAAAGTGGCCTGAGTTGTGGTCCCCTGTGGGGGTTGATGAGATTTGCAGTCTTTCTTTCGGGAGAACCTTCAGGAATGGTTGGTGTTTGAAGTTGGCAGAGTCCCAGGATCCTTAGTCTGTCCACGGTTCACATTTCTTGTTTTAGATCACTTATTTAAAACATTATTTTCCATTTGCTAATATATATATATATTTTTTTTTTCCTTTTTTGTTGTAATCACACATAGCTGAATGTTAGGACTTGGAAGGGTCTCTGAGGACAGGACGATAGTGAGGGTGAGGGACAAATGACATTAGTTGCTGCTCTCTGAGATGATCTGAAAGGTGCAGTGCCCAGACTGTGCTGTAGCCGGGGCTTCCATCAGGATTAGGTTTGGCTCCATAGAATACAAAAACCATTCAAAATAGCAATGGCTTAAGCATATAAGAATGTGTTCTCCCATGTCAGAGATGCCTGCAGTAAGTGGTCCAGGGTGGGCATTGGGGATGCAAGTGGGGATTCTCCCATTTTCTGCTCTGCATTCCTTAGCACTTTGCAGTGACCAAGATGGCCCCACGCAGCATCTCTGGAGGAAAAAGGAGTGGGCAGGCAAAAGGGGCCCATTTCTGCTCAGATCACTCTTCTAAGGAGTCTCCCACCATAATCTGCTCACTCCAAGGCCAGGTCTTAGTGGTGTGGCCACGTCTAGCCACAGGGTAGGCTGGGACATGTGCTGCTTTACTCATATGTATTGCTTCCCAGATATAACCGGGCTGGTTATTAGGGAACACGGGAGAGGGGGTATCGGCAGTCTCAGCTTTCGCCCCATGGTTCCTCTCTGGTCTGGCCCCAGGCTGGGGGCATGTAGATCAGTGGTCAGAGGACGTGTGACAGGTCAGCTTCCCTGGTTCCAGGGCTCACATGGAATTCGGGCAGGTTCTCCTGTGCAGAGAGAGGTGGATGACAAATTTAATGATTGTCACGTCCCACCTCCTCCACCTTCATGGGAGCCGGTTGTGCTAAAGGTTCGTTTTCTCCCCCCGGGGGAAATTGATCTGCCTGTTAGGACGCATTTTGTAACCCAGCCCCTTTTTTCTTGTTTACCTTTTTTTTTTGAAAATTACAAAAACAGCACCGTCTTCCTGTTTACTCTTCACCCAGTCTCCCCTGATGTTAACACCTGGAACTGAGGTGCAGCAACCAGAACTGAGAACTCAGCAGCATTGAATGTTCTGCCAGCGCCGTGCTGGTGCACATGAGCTGGCCAACCTTGGAAGGGCTGTGTCTTTCCTCCTAAAGCCTTGTCATTTCTTGTCTTTTAGTGTTCTCGCGTGGGCTGAAGAAGTCCTCCCAGGAGCTCTATGGCCTTATCTGCTACGGCGAGCTGCGCAAGAAGATTGGAGGCTGTGAGTACGAGCAGCCAGTGCTGCCCCGGCCCCGCTGCTGGCTTCAGAGTAACGCGGCTCAGGGGTCCTCCTGACAGGGCCTGCCGTGCTGCCACTGTTAGGTCTTTGGTCCCAGGGGCATTTGTGCTCCCTC
>NW_017731476.1:3008193-3009929 GCF_001890085.2 Hipposideros armiger
GGGAGCCTCCCGGAGGCATGTGGGGTATGGCCTGAGGCAACTACGAAGAGGCTGCGGCCGTGACCTTGCGGTTGTTTGTCACCCCCACACCCCACTCTACCTGCTGCAGCCTCAGTGTCCTGCCTTCCTTCTACCCTCACACATGCCCTGCGCTTGTCAGGTGGAAGCTGTGTTTGCTCCAGGATCTGGGATATTCAAGCAGTGTTGGCGCATCTCAGGAACCCCTGTGATACGATTTTGGAGGCAAATCTCACTCCACCTTTTATTTCAGTTGCCCTGGATTGGGTGAGCAGGTGTTCCTGGCTCTCAGCTTGGTGCTCAAGGGCTTGGTTTGATGGAAAAGCCGTGAGTTTGCTTGGCTTTGTCTTTTCTTTTTTTTTTTTTTGCCAGAGCGCGGAGAGGAGGGCATCATCCAGGAGCGTGTGGGACGATCTCCTTGGTGTCTGGAGAGACATCCATCCCTGATGCCTCCTGACTGATCAGGGATGTGGGGAAGGCTTGTTGTGATAAGTTTAAAAATGGCTTGATGGTCAGTTTTAGGGGCTGCTAGAGATTGGAGAGTCCCAAGGCTCTAAGATGAAAGTCGGAAGTTATTGATAAACCCAGAAGCCGAGCTGAGACTGCTCTCAGCAAGGAGCCAGCTCAGTGAAGCTGAGCTGAGACGGCATGAGATTCAGGACGAGCATCTGCATCATGTATATGCTTTGAATCCTTACTTGGTAACATACTAAAACATAAATTTCCATGAGCCCTTATTGATAAAATCAATGAACAAAAAAATAGAGACAAGATCTAAATCTCCCACGCAGAATTCCACATAATTTATGCAGATACTCCACCCTCAAGGAGGGTGGCATAGCTTCCCTCCCTTAAGCGAGGGCTGCTCCCAAGACTTAAAACCATTTAGGAAGGGGGATGGAGCATAGAGTGGAGACACCTGACAGGCACAACCTCAGCCAGATCCAGGTCAATGCCACAGCGATAAGCCAGATTGATGGACGGACGGATGTCTGCTCTCCCTCAGTTAATCTGCAGATATGTGCCGTTGCAATCAGAATCACAGTGCAGGCTCTTTGAACATTAAAATGTAATGAACCTGCAGGAAAACTCATAGACCCTAAGTATACGGCTCCACGAGTTTTCTCAAAGTGGTGCCACCCAGATCAAGAAACGGAATAATTGTTATACCACCAGCCTTCCCAGAAACCCCCCTTGCACCACCCACTGCTTTGGGCTCAGAGTAAGAAGAAAGGCAAATTAAAACAGTGTCATGTTTTACAACTAGATGGAGAGTTCTCAGCATTGTTTCCGGTTGTGTTTGCAAACAGCAGGAACAGACTGAGTTTGTAACTCATCCCAGCCATAAGTGCGCACCCTCTGACCCAGCAGCCCCACTTCTAGGAAATAATTAGACCAGGGCGAGCCGTTCACGCTTGCCAAGGGGTCACCAAGTGAATAGCCAGCTCTGGGCAGAATTGGAAGGTCCCGTTCTCGTTTCCAGAAGCAAGGCCGAGCAGCTGCTTGTGTGTGACTGTGTGGCCTCGGGGGTACCTGGATTCATAACCCCCACCTCATAACAGGGTTCTCTTGGGGTGGTGGGTACATGAGTGCCCCTGCTTTCTACTTCATACATATTCTTTCTTATTTGAGTAATTAACAGGAATGTACTTTTATGTGATCAGAGGAGAGAAATCCCATATTGGGGAAAGAGTTCTTTTTATTAGTTTTAAACTGCT
>NW_017731476.1:3010001-3013796 GCF_001890085.2 Hipposideros armiger
TTTCGTCTTGAAAACATTTTAATGTACAGAAAAACCAAAGAAGAATGTAATGAGCACCCCATACCTGCACTTAGATTTCCCGGTCGGTGACATTGGCCATGTTTCTGTGTGCACTCTCTCCCCCTCCCTCTCCCCTCACGACACACTTGCTTTTTTCCTTCTCGGCCATTTGACTGTAAGTTGCAGACATCCTAGCACACCCTGACGTTCCTCAGCTTCTGTCAGCTGAGAAGGACATTCTCCTACACACCCACAACCCTGTTATCACACCCAGTGCATTTATGAGGCAGGGACCTCAGTCTTACCTAATATCCTGCCCATATTCACATTTCCCAGAACGCCCCAGCCTGCCAGCTAGGCGCCTGTTGAGGACATTGCCCTGCTCGTAGCTGTGCTGTCCCTTGAGTCTGTTGACGTAGAATAGCCTCCACTTTTTGGTTGTTCGTGACCCTGGTATTCTGAAGGGTCCAGGCCCCTCCCTTTGCATGTTCTGATCGTCTCCTTGTGACTAGATTCCCTTTAGATGTAGAGGGCACTCTGGCCTTCCCAGGGCACCCATGTCCAGTGCCTCGCATCCCTAGCTTGCCTCCCCATGTGACCACAGACATGCAGGAACACTTTTGCCTCCGCAGGTGTTACTTATCTGCTGTCACATGGGTTGGAAGAGCACCCACCCACAGGGCGACTCTGAAGGTTAAAGGAAATCATATGAGATGACCATAAGCCATCATCTTACCAGTCACCTACATGTCAGCTGGCTGGGGGTGTGGAAACAGCAGCAGTGCGGGGAGGACGGACACACTCCTGGCCTGTGCTGGGTGTCCTCCCCTCTCTTGAAACAGGCAAGGATGCCTAAGAGGCTCCGAATGGGACAGGCATCTTAGTTTCCAGCCCCCCTATCCTCCCCACAGTCTGAGGATTTCTTTGTAAGTCTCCCCCAGCTCCCGCTTTGAATTATCTGTTGTGGGGGGCTCTAGGGCCGCACCTCCCTCTAATCTCTGCTTCCTCTTTTCTGTCTTTCTGTCCTCGCTCTAAAATGCTTCTGCTCAAAGCAGCGTGTTGGGCACCACCTCCTTTACGATGCTTTTGTGGCCCCTTCTCCATTCCTGCCCCATCTGAGCCGCTCAGCCAGAGCCTCCCAGCCCGTCTCTGACTCCATGTGAGTCTTTGGCCTCATCCTCTTGTGGGATCCATGATCTTGGATGGACTGCTTCCTTTTGCCCCCAGGGTATCAGCTGGTCCCCTGGCCCACAGGGCCTCTGCACTTGGACTTCAGTTCATCTTTCTGCTGGTGTCCCTCTAGCTCGCTGCCTCCATCCTGCCGATAATGCCTGTTTGTCCCTCTCAGCCTATCCGCATATTGCACTCATACACGATCGCATGCACAGACACACACACACACACACACACATACCCCAGTGGGGCTTCTCCCTCTGAGCCCCCACTCTGATCCATGTGCTGGGACACTGTTGTTTCATGAATCTTTTCAGAGAACATGCTTCAACGTGTGGCCTCCGCAGAGGGCAGCCTCTCATGTCTGCTCGGTGGTAGCTCTTCCTGAGCTATTCAGAAAATGTGCCTGAGCGCTCGGGAGGTCCGAGCTTGCTTTTCATTACTGCCTTTTTCTAACCGAGACCTTCAGACACATGCGCATCCTGGAGCAGTAGACTTTGAGTCTCTTGTCTTCCAGGGACTTTGACACACAGGTTACCTTGTGTCAAATATTACAGCAGCTATGTGAGCTGGCATTATCCCCGTTTGAAAAAGGGGCTGAGAACAATCCATGTTGATGGAAAACAAGTGACTTCAAGCCTCCTGGGCTATTAAGTGACACGATCCCCTGCGCCCCCAGGCCGGATTCTTATACCCCATGCTTATTCCATCTGCCACGGCGCCGGGTGGGGTTGGGGTGAAGGGAGCACAATGCAGCTTTCTGTAGACCACACCAGTTTGTTCAGATGGCTCTTCTTCAAAGGTGGTTTGTTGGACGGCACCCCATCTAATGACTCAAACCCCAGAGTTGTGGTGGCTCCACAGGCCCTTCCATTCTCTTTGCCTGTGAACTCCTGCTTACCCTTTAATCTCAGCTCGAATGCCCATGAACCTCCATGGAAGTGGGGCCTCCGTGTCACACACGCTCAGCACCCCATTTCCTCCCTTTCTGCAGCATCCCAGCTGCCACTGACACTGATGTGAGCTCGTTTGATTGAATGCCCGTTTGAGGGCTGGGCTGCACGTAACCTTGATGAATGAGCGAGTCTGTACGCTAGCCCTCTCCCAGACTCTGCCTTCCTTCCTAAAGATCTGCTTGTATCTGGTCCTGTTTTGTTCAGCATGCAGAACTGCCTTACGCTTTCTTGTGCAGTTGTGGTGGCCGGGAATTCCTATAGTTATTATTTATCTGCAAAGTCTTTCTTTGCTTTTCATTCTTATTTTTGCCAGGTGTAGAATTCTGATTTGACAGTTTTCTCCTCTCATTGCTTTAATGTGTTCCACAGTATCTGGCCTTCCCTGTTTCTGGGGAGAGGTCACTGGCCATTTGTGCCCTTGTTCCTCTAGAGGGGATGTGTTCTTTGTCTCTGGCTGCTTTTAAGGTTTTGGTTTTTGGCCTGACTGTGTGTTTGTGGTTTATTGTTTTGTTTTTTTTTCCCCCACCAAAATATATAGAAGTGTTCAAAGAATTTTACAGTGAGCACCCAAGCACCCACCACGTAGATTGTCCCATTCCCTGGTTACTCTTGTTTTCTCACACTTCCTGAAGACAGCGCTTGTAACAGGAGGGCAGAGGAAATGTGCCAGGTCTGGGCTCGTTGCTAGGCAGACCATGGGAGCCTGGGGCTCAAAGCTGACTAAGGTGGGCCCGCAGGTAGCACAAGAGCCCATCGGAAGTGTGCACAGAGCACAGTGGTTACCCTGAGGAAGGAGTCTGTGAAGTAGATGTTCGGGGATGAGTGGGGCAGTTCTGCGTAGCCAGGGGTCTGGGAGAGTTTTTGGGGGGAATGACTGGCTGTGCCGAGGCAGCCTTGGTCCCTCTGAAAATATCTGCATGGGTGGAGAGGATGTACAAGTGGGGACAGCACCCTCGGCACAGGTGACACCTTGTTTTGACTTTGGGGGAGGGGCTGCAGCTAACATAGGGGTTTTATTCTGGGAGATCTTAGCTATTCTGTAAAGCATTTTGATGCTACATTAAAGATAACTGGGAATCGACCAGTTTTGCTCTTAACTGCTTCAAGGTCACGTCTGTTTCTTTTTCCATTTCAAGGTATGGACGACAAGAATGCCACGAAGTTGAATGAGCTCATTCAGGTTGGGTAAGTGTGAGCTGTATTGTGGGACACCACCTGCTCCTGCTGGGCGTTTGCGCTGTTCTCTGAGGCGCAGACCTGGAAAGACCTATCTGTCCCCCTCACGCACTCCACCAGAGCTTCTGTGCTCTCTGCTCCTTAGATGGGCCCACCCACCACCCAAGAACCCCTGGTCCAAGCCCAGCTGTACTGTAGGTCGTGCTGTCCTTTGGAATAGTCTTCACTGGCCTCTGCTACACCCCCAGGACATTGCCTTCCTGGCACCCCTGGTTCTCGTCTCCCTCATTCTGGGTTGGACGGCCTGCGAGCCTGTCCCTCAGGTGTGAGCTTCTGCTAGGTGGGGCTGGCTGTGTGCGCTTCTGCCCTGGCTCCAGCCCAGCTCCTGCCTGTACAGATGCCGGTGTCAGATTTTTGAGGCTTTAGATCTATGAGCTCCCACCTGCTTGGAGCCAGGCCTGGCAGTGACTAGGATGCACATATCAGTGCT
>NW_017731476.1:3015866-3025589 GCF_001890085.2 Hipposideros armiger
CTTAACCAACTAAGCCACTCGGCCGGCCCTCCACATGTGGCTTTGAAGCCTTGGTTGGGCCCTGTCGTGAGTGGACACTGTTGCTGCCTGGGGGCAAAACCCTCTAAGAGCCTTTGGAGGGTTATGAAGTGAGGGGGAGCTGCCCCTCGGTGTGGCCTGCAGACTACAGGGGTCAAGGACCAATAGGAGCTGGCTGTGGCAGAGCCCAGAGAGGCCTGGGCTCGAGTAGAGCGCCCGTCACCCTCTTCTCCCCTGCTCCTTCCTCCAGGCGTGGGGGCTCAGGGGTGCTACTGAGGGACAGGGCTTTCCTTCCAACTGCTGCCCGTCCCCTGGTTGACAAGCACCTGCTCATCCCTTGGCTGTGAGCTCCAATGCCCCCGCCCCCGCCGAGACAGCAAAATCTGGATGCCATGTGTCCTTCGTGTGTGACTCGTCAGCTCGCTCACCTCCTGCTGCCATGGGTGCTTGCCTGGCAGGCTCCTCACCAGCCTGTAGCTCTGGTCGTGTCTGTCCACAGTCCCCAGCCTGGTGTGTCAGGGGCCAGGCCCTGGGCCTTGCTCAGTCCGAGTCCCAGGAACCCTTTGACAGATGAGCCCTGGCAGAGAAGCACATTGATGCCAGGTGCCACCAGCTCCTTCCTCCGCTGTGACCCTTCTGCGTCTAAGAAGCATGATGGCTGCCTTTTTAATATTTCAGAAAATTTTATCATGAAAAACGTCAGACATCAGTGAAGTTGCTAGGATAGCACAGCAGCCACCTGCATACCCTTCGTCTGCATTTACCAGTAGAAGCGAAGAAAATGAGCTGCTCTTTTTCTCAGAGGCCAGTGTCAAGGTAGCCCAGTGGCCCTCATGCAGCACATAGTAGGAAAGAAAGACGGAGAGGTGGCTACGGAAGCAGAAGTCACTCAGGCAGTGCCCACGGGGCGTTTGCTCCTGTCAACAAGGATTTCAGCCACTGGTGGGTGAACACAGCGCCGACTGGGCTAGATGTGCAGTGAGCCAGCTGTGAGGAAGCCCGTCACAGGCGCCTCCAGCTCTTAGGGTCCTTACCTGCTCACCTGGCTGCTCTGGGCTCGGGTGTCCTACCTGTTATATTGTTTCTCAGGTGCTGAGACACCTGAGAAAAGGTGCCATGTTAGCTCAGTGAAAAGATTGTCTGTAGCCATAGAGAGATCTTGAAAGCCTGCTGCGTGGCATGTTCACTCATAAGTTCTAGAAGGATCTGAGTGTCCAAGTGTGCGAGTCACAAGAATGGGTGCTGGATATTGGATATGCAGTGGTGGTGGAGCTGGGGCAGGGCAGCTAATAAAGTTCATAGAACAGAGATCATTTTGTGTGTGTGTGTGTGTGTGTGTGTGTAGGCAGGTGAGGATTAGAGCTGTGTGTGTGTGTGAGGATTAGAGCTGTGTGTGTGTGTGGTGGCGGAGGGGGGGGGGTGAGGATTAGAGCCAGGCGAGTCAGGCCAGACCCTTCTGTAGGCAGCGTAGGGATCTGGGGATCTTGGCAGTCTCAGGGTAGCAGGAGAGCCCCTTGTTTTGGGTGAAAGCATTCCTCTAGTTCCGTGTGGGGCAAGGTGGGGTGTACAGCATCCATTTTTAAATTTCTGTTATTTTAATTTATATACTTTCGATTTTTGCTTATAGTTCTATAATTTTTTTTTTATTAAACTTGATTTTTTAGAGCCATTTTAGGTTTACAGGGAAATTGAGCCGTGAGTACAGAGGTTTCCCATCTATCCCCTTCGCCTGCACACATTCTTCTCATTATTACGAATATCTTGTATTAAATGGTGCATTTGTTAGAATTGATGAACCAGTATCGATGCATTATTATTAACTAAAGTCCACGGTTTAATTAGGGTCCATCCTTGGAGTTGTACATTCCCTGTGCTTTGACAAATGCACAGTGTTCTGTATCCACCGTTACAGGATCTGTAAGGCAGTTTCACTGCCCTAGAAACCCCGTGCTCCCCTGCTTTATCCCTCTCTTCCCTAAGGCCTGGCAACTTCTAATCTGTACTGCCTCCATAGTTGCCTTTTCCAAAAGGTCATGGAGTTGGCATCATACAGCAGGTAGCCTTTTCAGAGCCACTCTTTTCCCTTACAATTCTGAGTTTTTACAAATGCATGGGGCTGTGTACCACCACGATCAAGATACAGCACGGTTCCGTCACCCTCAGCTTCCCTTGTGCTGCCCCACGCCCCACCCAGCTACCGCTCTGCTGCTCTCTAGTTCTACCTTTCCCAGAAAGTCACCTACACAGGATAATACCCTGTGTGGCCTTCTAAGGCCAACATCTCCCACCCTGCATTTTATACTTGCAGATCCATCCACGTGGCTATGTGGGTCCATTCAGGCCTTTTCCTGTGGAGTAGAGTCCCCAGTGTGGCTGTTATGTGGTCTGTTTATCCATCCACCAGAGAGGAACAAGGGCCATTACAGAGAATAAGCGACTTTGAATATTTACCTCTGGGCATATCGCCAGGGTGGGAGATGGTGCGAATGTGCCTAACTGTGTAAGGAACTGCTAAACTGCATTCCAGGGAGAGCTCCAGTCCGCACACTCGGTGTTATCAAATTGTTTGTTCTTTTGAACCATCCTAGTGGGTGTGAGGTGATATCTCATAGTGGTTTTGGTTTGCATCTCCCTGATGACTAGTGACATTGTGCTCATCTTTCTTGCTTCTTCCCTGATGACTGATCTTGTGTTTATTTACCATCTAATACATTGTCTCTGGTGAGGTGTCTGTTCAAATCTTGTACCCGTTTCCTTATTTTTGAGTTTAGCGAATTCTTTATATATTCTCAACATGAGTCTTGTCACATATGCGATTTGCAAATATTTCTCCCAGCCTGGGACTTGTCATGCTCTTTACTGGTGTCTTTCACAGGGCAGAAGTGTTTAGCTTTGATGAAGTCCAATTTGGCATCTTTTTCTTTTATGGATTGTGCTTGTAGTGTTGTATCTAAGGTCCCTTTGCCTAATCCAAGGTCACAAAGATGTTCTCCTGTTTCATTCCAAACGTTTTATGCCTTGATGTTTAAATCCATCATCTACTCGGGATTAATTTTTGCATATGATGGGAAGTTCATACCAAGATCCATTTATTTGTTTGGCCTACGGATGTGCAGTTATCCCAGCTCATCTGCCGAAAGGACCATCCTTTCTCCATTAGCAGCTTTTGCATCACCTGAGGTCAATTGATTATATTGTGTAGGTCTATTTCCGGACTTTCAATTGTGTTCCATTGATTAATGTATTTGTTCTTTCACCAGTAGACATCAGTTTTGAAGAACAAAGCAAAAAGCCTGTAAAGGTGAAACAGATGGGAGAATATTAGTATGGCGCCCTGATTTAAGACCAAAAAACACTGAGTATTTAACCAACTTCCTGTCCATGCTTCTCATGCAAACCTTCTTCAATGAACTGTGAATCTCCTTTTGTTGTAAAACTGTAGAATGAGATAAAGCAGTAAATGAATTGAGAAAAGCTCTAAAATGAAACCTTATTACATTGGTCACAGCCCAGCAGCGTGCTTATTAGATTTATCAAATAACTTAGCAGAGAAGAAAATAAATCTCTCAGAAAGGAAAGCCAGGCTCCCATACACACACATACAGGAATTGCTCCGTTGCCTGTTTTATCCAAGTGACACTCAGCGCGGGGGTTCAGATAGAACCCTCTGTGTTGTTACTTTCCATCAGATCAAGCTGTGAGTCTTCTATTGATAGTACCTCTGAAACCCCTGTGCCTGGGGATGCCCTGGCCTGGCCTGTCAGCAGTCTCGCCTGCCTTGCAGCTTCAGGGCTGGTGTGAGAGTGGGGAGTTCCAACCCCGATCCGAGACCAAGGCCAAGGCCTGAGAGGCCTTCTCCCTGTGAGCTTGAATGTGACTTTGTTTACCTCGTGCAGACTTCAGGCTCGGGCTGCCCCTAGAACTCCCATTGGAGAGAAAAGGGAAGGGACCGTGATCTCAGAATGGTTATCTAGTTGTAAAAATGGGACTGCTCAATTTTACTTAAAAAAAAAAAAGGAAGTCACAAAATAGCAGTTTAACGGAAAATGTGATTATCACAAACACAGGTGCCACATGACACAGCTCCACCTGCTCTTGAAGTCCTGCCTGCTGCCGTTTTGTTTTGTTTGGGGCAGATGCAGCAAAAAGTGATGCTGGGCAGAAACGTGCACTTGTCCCCAGAGACCTTTTTGGATCAGGTTCTGGAAGAATCCACTTGGTACTTAATTGCTGCTCTTTTCAAATGCTCCCAGCTCCCTCCCCTGTATTCCTGCTCCAGCATCACTCACTCTCATACCTCCACAGCTGCAGCCTGAACCTCCCCTGGGTTCAGGTGGCTCAGACAAGTGTTTGGTCCCAGTGGAGCGTGGTGCTTGTTCATGCAGACCCTCACCCTCTCCAAATTGGCCCTCCTGACAGAAGGAGGAGGAGCTGACTCCTTGGGGTCTTCCTGGGGTCACAGCTGGAAGTTGGTCAGTTGAAAAAGCTAGTTAAAACATAGAGTCATAAACACAATATTCAAGGACCTTGGACCTTTCCTAAAACATAAACCTATATTTTGTTCACCAACCACTGGGTGGCCGGCCAATGTCTTTTCTTTGCTGAGAGCCCATCCTCAGAGTTCTGGGTGGTTTCTATCTCAGGAGCCTTAGGCAAGATGCATCGTTTGCAATTTCCCGTTTTCAAGTGGAATGGGCATAGGGGCACAGCAGTGGGACTGCAGAGTGCTTCCTGGTCACCCTCAGGCTTTCATAGTTATCTGTCCCACACTTAACTTGACTGCCATTTTTTAAAACAACTTACCTTTAGTAGGTATTTCCAAAGCATCCCAAATGTATGGGTTTTTTGTTTTTGTTTTTTTTGTTTGTTTTAATTTATTGGGGTGACAATGGTTAGTAAAGTTACATAGGTTTCAGGTATACAATTCTGTAATACATCATCTATATATCGCATTGTGTGTTCACCACCCAGAGTCAGTTTTCCTTCCATCACCGTATTATTTGATCCCTTTTACCCTCATCCACCACACCCATCACTCCTTATCCTCTGGTAACCGTTAAATTATTATCTGTGTCTATGAGTTTTTGTTTCTTCATTTGTTTGTCTTGTTCCTTTCTTATTTTCAATTTTATATACCACATATCAGTGACATCATATGATTCTCGACTTTTTCTGTCTGATTTATTTCGCTTGAGATTATTATGCCAAATGTGTTTTCTAGAAGGAGCTATTTTTGTGGCTTTTGTATTCCTTTATAGTGTTTCCTTAATTCTAACATCATATAAATTACTGCCACAGCAGTGTTCAGACAGTGTCACCAACAGCTGTGACAGACAGACTTGGTGCAGCCCTTGCTGACTCTGGGCCTGCCTACAGGTCACTTGGGGGAGCACAAGCACATGATGCCCCATGCCCGCTGGCTGGGCGCCTCATGTCCCCAGGTCTCGATAGTGTGGTTTATAGGGGACGTCGCCGACGTGGAGATGCTGTCTGTCGCCTAGAGCTAGAGAGCTCGTGTACAGATGGGTTGAGACCTGCTCTTGAGGGACCCCAAGGAGGACGAGAGAAGGGCATGCCATCTGACATTGGCTGCATTGTCATGGGCTTTCCAGGGGATGGGGGCAGCAGCTCATGCAGCACCAGCCATCAGGCAGGTGGGCAGAACAGGGCACGTTTCCTGTAAACAGCAGGTGTCCCCTTTGCAGTGTGAGGTGTGATCGGGAAAGTAATGGGGTGTCCAGAGTCATGGGCTGAGCAGGAGCTCTGGAGACCAGGATGGGTACCCAGCCAGGGCCCTCGGCTGCTCTGAGCTCTTTGTGTATTGGACATGCTGGCCCGTCCACACTGCGCTGGGCGGGGAGTGACTATTCATGTAAAGGCCTCATCACTTCTTTAAAACTTTTTCCCAGGGCCACCACAGTACGTTACAAAGGGAGAAACCTGCGGATCAAAGCCCCCATGTGCCGAGCCCTGAAGAAGCTCTGTGACCCAGACGGTATGTAGGAGGTGGGCTGGGATGATGTCGGGAGGCCTTCTGTTCCGTTTATCGATAGACAGGTCCATCTAGAAATGTCTGCCTCTATGGCTCTGTGTCCGGGCCTGCCTAATCCCACGGGCAGCTCCTGGGTCCAAAGCTCACTGCAGTGTGTCCACTCAGTAAGTCAAGGTCAGCTCAGGAGCCACAGCAGCATTCAGACAAGGTTTCAGCAGTGTCAAGAGCGCATCTCGTGGCCTCGTGTGGCCTGGTCGTGGCTCTGGCTCTGCAGGTGCTGGTGCTCTTTTAGGCACAGGTCTTCGCAGGCTTCTCCGCCAGCTCTGCTTTCTCTCTGGGGCCATTAGCCCACAGCTTCTCCCTGATTGAGTTGTCCAGCCGAGCACTTTGCCTTCTGCATGATAGTCTCTCTGCCGGGCTCTCACGGTTCCTTCCTATCACAGGCGTGAGTGACGAAGAGGACCAGAAGCCAGTGCGCCTGCCCCTGAGAGTCCCCGTGGAGCTCCAGCCACGGAACAACCACGCCTGGGCTCGCGTGCAGAGCCTTGCCCAGAACCCCAGGCTCAGGTAACTGCCTTTGGCATTTGGGGGGAAGCCAGCTGTGGGGGTCGGGGCCAGAGGGCAGTGTTTAGGTCTCCCCAAAGGGCCCTAGATGAGAAGGTTTCACCCAGTGCTGCAAAATTACGTTGGGGTAAGGTGTGGGGTGGTAAAATGTCGTTGGGGCCCTCAGATTTTGGGGGCCTGGAGGCACTGAGCTGCACGTCCACACCTGGCACGGGTCTCAGGGCGAGAGTGGGATGTAGAGGGACATCGTGGCTGGCAGGTTGATGGCTGCAGAGTCTTTCCCTCGTCTTTCCCCCCAAGCCCCTTTCCATTCCTCTCTTACCATCTCCATCAGATTCGAGTCTGATTTATGGGCGGGGTACCACTGTGGGTATGGTCCATTTTCCAATTATACACCTTTTTTTAGATTGAGGTAAAAGTCACAGAACATGCATTCAGCCACGAGCCATTTTAAGTTGTCCAGCTCAGGTCACTGAGTACCTTCACAGCGTTGTCCAGCCACCACCTCTATCTAGTTCCAGAACATTCTCATCACCCCAAAAGGAAACCTCGAACCCACAGTCACTCCCCATCTCCCTCCCCTGGTCCTTGGCCCCCGGCAACCATGAATTTACCTTCTTTGTCTATGATTTGCCTGTTCTGGACATTATACATAAGTAGAACCACGCACTGTGTGGTCCTTTCTGCCTGACCTCTCACTCAGCATCATGTTTTCGAGATTCACCCGTATTGTAATGTGTCAGTGATTCATTCCTCCCATATTTGTTTTTATTTTCTTGGGATTCATTGAGGCTGGCCAGCGTCCCCTTCTTGAGGCTCTTAATAGACTAGAATGGTGGGTTGTGCCAAGGTCCATGTCCTGGGTGAGATCTTCCACCATAAAGGGTACACAGGTCTCTGTTTTGTCTCGCAGTTTCATGTGAGTCACCAGTTATCTCAATTGAAAAGGTTAATTTTTAAGAAAAGGACTCAGTGGCCCCGCTGGGACATTGTGGCTCTGGCCCCTCCTTGGTGCCCTTCCCGGGCACCTTTAGCCTTCACGGCATTGCCTTGCTGCCGGCAGCCTCCGGGGCTCTTCAGAAGGTTCCATCCCGTGTAACGGCTTCCCATTTTCTGTCTGTTTCCTGTAGAATGATCGTGGAGCTCCATCGGAAGGTCTCCAGCCTCATCGAGTTCTTGAAACAGAAGTGGGCACTCCATGAAGTGCGAATCGTATCTTTCCTACTTAAGCAACACCCCCCCCCTCCAATTTTGCAGCACCTGCTGCCAGAGAATGGGGTCCCACATCCCACTCCTGTGGTTGCACGGGGGCCCCGTGGGTGTAGTAGCTGTGCTGTGGGATGGTGTAGAACCTGAACTAAAACCTGCTTCCCTTCATCTCTATGTTTTGGGTGTGAGCCCCTTTCTGACCTTACAGTGTTAAAACTGTCACAGCAGCCCTCCATGTGGGGAGTGGCCACCATCTGTCCCGTGGGGTGTGGCCCAAGCATCCCTGCCAGCAGGTTTGAACGAAATGACCAAGGACAGACCCAGTTCTTGTTGGCCGGCTCCCAGCCCTGCCCAGTCCTCAGCCAGAAGGGAGCGTGTGGGGCGGGAAGTTCCCAGAGAAGGAACTACCTGCTTCATGCTTTCCCCACGGCCCCATGGTGCCCAGGGGCGGGCACTGCTGCCCATGGTTCCTTGACAGTGCACTCAGCGAAAGACACTTGCGGAGCGGCAGCTGCAGGACTCGTTTGTGGAGCCGTCACAGGAGAAGATGGCGCTGCACCTGTTTCCGGGAGAGAACTGCACACTGACCCCGCTTCCAGGCGTGGCCCGTGTGGTACACTCCAAGGCCTTCTGCACGGTGCATTGGCAGGAGGGCGGCCGGTGTAAACAGAGCGCCAAGGACACCCACACACTGCCTCCAGCCCAGATCCTGGGCATCCAGAGTGGGCAGGGCACGGCCAGGGGCCAGGTGAAGTGCCCAAGGGGCGGCTCCGAGGGCAAGGCTGGGGGGCGGCCCCCTCCCTCCACCGATGCTTCGCAGAGCTCCGGAGAGAGTTCCCCTGAAAGTGCCCCTGGGGAGGGGGCCGCCCCAAGCCTCAGCAGCCCAGACGCTCCCGACAGGCTCCCTCCCGGGCTCCAGGACACTGGGGGACAGCTTGAAAAGACCCCTACGGCCACTCCTGCAGAAGGTGGGGAAGGCCCTGCCCAAGAGCCCGGGGCCATGATGTGTGCCTGTGGCCAGCTCCCGGACCTGGAGGATGAGCTGTCACTCCTGGATCCCTTCCCCCGCTACATGAAGTCCTGTCAAGACCTCATCATCCCCGAGCCATGCCGCAGCGCAGACTCTCGTCCCCTGGCATGTGCCTCCCCTGAGATTCGTGCCCCCAGCAGCGCAGAGGCAGCCGACCTTACCCAGGCCAGGGCACCATCCCCCGTCCGCGGCCTGCCTGGCCCAGACCCTCAGCCCAGTCCAGGTCTCCAGCCAGATGTTTGCACTAAAGACTCAGCAGACGCTCCCGCAGAGGAGCCCCAGGAGAAGGTGAGCCCTTCGGACCCCCCGCCGCCTCAGGGACAGCCTGCCGCCAAGCCCCCGAAGGATGTTCCCACCAGCCGGCTAGCCCAGCAGCTCCGCGAGGAGGGCTGGAACCTGCAGACCTCCGAGAGCCTGACACTGGCCGAAGTCTACCTCATGATGGGCAAGCCAAGCAAGCTGCAGCTGGAGTACGATTGGCTGGCTGTGCTGGGCCCCGAGGGCCAGGCCCCCGGCAGCTCCCCGCCCGCTGCCTTCCACAAGCAGCGCCTCCTCAGCTGCCTCCTGAAGCTCATCTCCACAGAAGTCAACCCTAGGCTGGTGAGTGAGGGTCGGGCTCGGCAAATAGGTCCAGCCCCAGGTCAGGAGGCAGGGACCCTGATGACCAGGAAGGCGAGGTTCTCACAGACTATGTGTAATTCTCTTGAGCAGGGCTATGAGGAGCGCTGGTCAGGGCTCTGGCTCCCTGCCAGGTGAGGCCCTGTCCTGTGGGGCTCACACTGGGCTCCAAAGAAACCATGCCTGTGGGCCTTGCTGGGCTCCAGTGATTCTGTTGACCCTGAGCGTGCCGGCCAATGGCACACTGTGCACAGGCTCGGTGGCAGGCTCGGCCAGGAGCTGAGCAGCTCAG